>NC_085872.1:23847001-24067001 GCF_034702125.1 Engraulis encrasicolus | reverse complement strand
AATGCTAAAGGTACACTTTGAAGATATTTTGATGGATAAATGAAGAGTTCAGATACAAAACCCCCTAACTCCATTTCTGAAGATCGGCACTTTTATATTTTTAGAGAACCCTGTTGTTGGTTTGGTTTACAATCATGTACTTGATAATACATATAAATAGTTATATTACATAAATAAAATAAAAAAAATATGCAATTTTGATAGCTTTGTATTAAATAAAAATGAATTAAGATTATTTTCTGAAATGGCACTTAGGGGGTTTTGCATCTGAACTCTTCAAATGTAAGCTCCGCTGTAACACTTGACACCTTAACTGTAAATCAGCCAATAGGATGGATTAGAATGTATAGTGTTGTTGGGGATATTTTGTGATGGGTAGGTGTTGTTCCTATTTGCACGTGTTAAGTAGGCCTATACCTTTTAGGATGGATATTCTATCAGCTTTTTAAAATCTTTACGGTATATCTTAATATATCTACTTCCACGTTCGATTCTCGTTTAACGTCTTGACATTCAAAAAGGCAAGCATGACAAGCCGCTTAAATCAACACTCCTTGTGATAGGCATTCCTGTACACTAAGGAAACGCTACTATGCTTAACCTATACTTGTGCAGCTGCTTATGTGAAACCAGCAAAATCTTTAAATAAACTTGTTATGCTTCATTGCTGTGGTTCCTTACATGTTCATGCAGAAAGGAAAACATGTTGTGAGATTTACAAGATGTATATGTCAAAACACATACCACAGTGCAGAGCACACATACTCTTCTGCTGTTGCCTGGCATATCTCATGTAATGAAAAACATATCCATAAAGGCAGCAGGTCATTACTGTGGATGTGTTCTTAGTCAGAACAGTTTACGGTTCCTGACCCTGTTGCTTTGCGTAGGTCCTGGTATGCATATACTTTCACTTGCTTCTCCCCTATAGCCGACCACCATAGCTGTGCACTTGGCTTGAAAAGGTCAAGGTCACATTAGGAAAGGATGGAAATGAATTAGTCTGCTGGGCTATTGATTGGCGCCACATCACTATGCATGTCCTCAAGTGTGATATAAATGGGCTTTTTTAAACAGATGGCATGCGCATCCCAAGGAGCCGGCCCTGCCCCTGACATGGTATCAGATCGCCGCCTGTGTAAAACTATCCACGCAGAGACAGAGCCAGAGCCAGAGCCAGAGGGGCCGAATTGATTTCTCCAAAATGACTAATGTTTCAGATGTGGGCTCTGATCAATATCGGTGCAGTGCAGACCACATGTGCTTTTAAACGCTGTTGTTGTTTTAAACAGCACCATCATCATACATTATATTTCTGCCGTTATTAGCATCTACATGAACTTTGAGGATCATTTATAGTCATTCTCAGCATGTATACTCTATATAGGGTTCTCCTTGGGGCTGTTATAGGTTGTGCTGAATGATGTATAGTTTACTTTGTCCTACCTTTCTCTCACCCCTAACAGAAGCACATGATTCATTTTGTCCATTACACACATGTTCAGAGGTATGATTGTGAGGTTATTGTTGGCAAGGTACATTATTTTTGCATTTTCAATCAGATACAAGAGCTGTTTGTATCCATTAATGTGCACTGAACCTGGTCTTGGTACGACGGGCTGCGAAAGCGGTAGTGGAGAAATGGGTAGGCTGCTGAAAGCATGATTGATGGTGTCTACACGAAGTGTACATGTGTACATGTGTGTGGGGGGAAAGAGAGAGAGAGAGAGAGAGAGAGAGAGAGAGAGAGAGAGAGAGAGAGAGAGAGAGAGAGAGAGAGAGAGAGAGAGAGAGAGAGAGAGAGAGCCGAGGGAGAAATGGTTGCATGGAGTGCACAGTTTTCCTAAACTATCAAGCCAAGCTGTCAAACTTCCAGCCATCAGAGAATGGAGGTCAGCGAAAGGCTGCATCGCTGTACTTGGTTAAGAGGGGAGAATGGGGGAAGCGTACGAAACTGTTCACCAAGAACAGAGGAAATTCAGTCATTTGTTCATCATTGAACAAAACTAATTAGCATAAAGGTGCATTAAGGTATGATTAAATACCTTCTGCTTCCCCCCCATCCTTAATGGGACATCTTTTTTTTCAATCAATAGTTCATTTTATTGTCCGATGCCTTTAATTTCCTTTCATTAATTCCCATTAGTGATGACAAAAAAAAGCTCTGACCCCTTTTTTTAAATGGTTACATCAGCGCAGGCTGCACACGGGCAAGGAGAGCTCTGTGGAGTGTAAAGGTGGACTTCTCGTAACTGTCAGAAGCCCTTGTTGTGCCGTCATCGGTGACCTGCTTGTGCAAAGTGACTGCTAAGAGCATTGGGCTCGTTTGGCACCCCTCCAGGCTTGCAGCAGTGTCAAAGTTTTTTAATGTGTATGCTGAACTGGGTGACTTTGAGAAAAGGCACTCTTGTCCATCTGGAGTGGTACCGTAATACTGAAAAAAAAAAAGAATTTTAGATTAGGCTGTGTTGGATAATGTATATGCACGGTAATAACACACCAAGCAATGTGATTAGGTTCCCAGTAGTGTGGGGGCCTTTCTCAGACGATTATAATTTTATGTCTAAAAGTAGGTTAAAACAATTACTCTCTAATTGGCTTGTTTTGTTTTTCGTCCTCATTAAATGAGATGAAATGGCTGCATTTAAAAACACTTACGTACCTTGCCCTTAACAAACACATTTACCGTGGGATATTCTCTCTTGTTCCCTCTCTCAGTCTTGCTCCCACCCCTCAGTCTTCAAATCCGACTATCTCTGTTATGTGTACACACCGGTGATTTGGCCCTTGACGATCTTTCTCCGCCGCGCTTCCGTGAGCGTGGAATGAGACTAAGCCGGCGTGGCGGTGGAGTAATTAACTATGACTGCAAATGTCACATCAAACAAGTATCATGCGAATCCGCCTTGCATGTTTTGCGGTGTGCTGTTGGCAAGTCCTGCTTGTTGAACACAACAAGGAAAGACAACTTTTGATTTGTCAGTTGAAAAAAAAACCCTCATCAGTCCCAGGCCAGGACTCTACATATCATGCTATAACATTGTGAACATACGAGGGTGTAGTTTTGGACATGCTTCGGTGGAGTTCTTGAGCATGTAGGCAAAGGACATTGCAGAGGTCAACATATGTTTTTAACGATAGAGCCTGATCTGTATTTTTCTTTTCAAAATAAACAAGCTGTTGATGAGTCTTTTTTAAAAATATATTTTTAGAACGAAAAAAAGAGCGAGGGAAAATAGCTTAAAGTCAAAGTCTTGATTATGTGGTAAATGCATTGCAAATTAATAGGCCTTCCCTGGAGATAACTCTAAAGTGGGGTGAATGAGCTCTTAAATGATATTCAAAGCATCGTCTTAATCTTTTTTAAAGATATCATAGTGTTTCATCCTCTGTAAGAGTTAAGTCTGCACTCACCACAATGGCAACAGAGGGAATTGTAGATTTCTGCGCCTCAGGCGTCAGCCTGTAGGAGCTGATGCACACTGACATCAAACGCAACACATTCCGCCTCGGCGTTTCCTCTACTGCCGCACAAGTTGAGTAGAACAGATTTGGTCTTAGAAGAGGAAGAAGTGGCAACGACGACCATGGGCATTCGAAAAACAAAAGATTAGAGCCAGATTACCAGAGCCTGCTCTCTCTTCATTGTCGTTCATCATGACAAAATGGAACAAAGTTTGGAATCATGTGGAAGCATAATCTTAAATCCGTTCACCCTTACCACACATCTCATGACATGTCTTAGTCCCTTCTGTGAACTTGCCCTCTTTATGCCATTGTACTACAAAAGAAGTGTTTGAGGATGCATGCAGAGCTTTGTGAAAGAGTTGTATTTTTTTGGTCATGTCATGTCATTATTTTTTTTGTTACACGCCCCAAACAGAAAAAGCCTGACAAGAGCCATATTTTCAGCTATTTTCATTTTTACTTGACTTATAGTTTATACATAACGTAAAGTACATTTCTATCACCATAATCGTAATCTACTTGCTGTTATAATTGCCCAAAGTTCTGTCATTCCACTGGGTTCATTTTTACATTATTGTCTGATAATGGTCCACAGACATGTCGCCAATAAATCACTATGTCAATTGTTAATTTGGTGTTGCTATTGTTTTTGTTTTTCCAAAGAGATGGTAGAATGAATACATCCAGTCTACTGGCAATGTACAAGTCCAAAGAGAGGTGATAGAGATTAAAGCAGTGCATAGCCTATTCTTCATAAAAGGCTCCAACCCTACATTTGATTTTGACCTCTTCCAGTGGTGTTACATTGTTGCCGACCTTGGTCTGTTTAGCGTTTGTCTGCTAGTTGTTTGTTTGTTCGTCTGTGTGTTCGCCAGCTATTTCATGAAACATTTCATGAATGGATTTGCATGAAATGTTGTGGGCGGATTGGAAACGGGCCAATGAGCTGATTAGTATACTGTGGCGGTGATCTATCTGGATCACCATCTGGATCTGGATATTTTTTGTAAAGGACTCTTTATTTGGGAGATGCCTTGTTAGTAGTGTGTTCTCTCAAGCGGCTCTCTAGTTAAAAAATGTGTTAAATATTTCCTATTGTTGGAAATCAATTCATTTTGGGGGGTACTGCTTTGATTTGTGTGTAACGTGATGTTGCAATTGTGTTTCATCAGATTTCAATGCTGGTTAATAAGGTGACTGGAGGAAGGAGACTGGGACTAAACCAGATTGTGAATTACCCCAATAATTGGGTGTTGCTACCGTGACTTCTGTTTTTCAAATTAAACATTTCACATTTTACATTAATGCGTTAGCACCCTCAAACCTTGCTATTTTAGTTTATTTTGGGTAGTACTGTGTCCTTGTCAGGTGGTACTGTACCCCCAGCGATTTGAACTATGGACTCAACATCATTGAGCTAGGTTTTTATTTTTTATTTTTTATTTTTTAAAGAAAATTACTCTCCTGTTTCCAGACACCATCATAGCAGCCCAAACTACCGACTCCTGCTCAGTGATGGGTGAGCTGGGAGCTATTCCAAATGGGTGGGCCAGTAACCCCCAAACACAAATAAATTAACTCAGAGGAGTGGTAAAGCCCAAAATAGAGGAGTGTTACGAACTCATTCTCACACAGAACAAAACAATATTGTGGGAAATACACTTTTAAAAGCTCAGGAGTGAGGCTTTCATTTGTTTCCGCCTCCCCATGAGTACAACCATGGTAACAACTTTGAGTGCCGGGAAAATAAAAAATAAATGTAAAGCTCATTGCAACTACACTTTCACCCTAATCCAAAGACTATACCATGAGGGGAAACTCAAAACAATCCCAACAGTGAGCCATCTCCGACAGATGCGGCCATTTAATTCTCTGCAGGTCAGCATAATACCTCAGATGTTTAGAACTTCTGAAACTCCAGAAGCCAGCCGTGGCTACTTTTCTTTAATGACTTCTTTCCTGAGTGACTCAGCACGTTAACTTTTAGCACCGCTACGGCTACAGCACTGCGCTGCGCTAACACACCACAGAAATGCTGGACACTCCTGCTGTGGTTTTGAGCAGCTGTGTGAGTTCCCTTTGAGGGCTGCCTGGCTAGCCTTCAGCTAATCGCGCGAGCTCTCTCCAGCTCTGGGCATCGCATCAACTTTTGGCCCTGACTGAAAGCACGCCCAGGCCCTGGCCTCCCGAGGCCAGAAGAAAAGACCTGTGCTCCTAAACAGCGTGTGCGATCCTGAGTGATAACAGATTTCACTGTGGTGATATTCTCGTGAAGAGAGAGAGAGAGGATGTCCGTGTTTGCCCATTTAATAAGGGTGACAAACAGATCAATGAGCCACTGTCTGGGTCCAAATTTATTCATGCACTCCTCTGTAATCCCAGGGCAAGTGATTAAATTTGACCTCTGTATCGCTTGCCTGTCTGTAGATTAGCCTGAGCATTCGCACTGTGCTCTCCGAATGCTCGTCTGCCAGCCAGTGCACGCACGGCGTCTGCTCAGTGCCAGCGGAGGAGAGAATATCCTGGACCCTTAAAGCAGCCCAGCTGTGTCTCCAGATCTGTGCCCAGTCCTTGCCTCTACCCAACCCCTACACCCCCTCCCCCACCCCCACCACCCCCACACCCCCACACCTCCTTCCTCCTGCCACCTCCTCCCCTCAGCCCTCCTCCTCCTCAACCTCCCCCGAGGGGTGGCAGAAGGGATCCAGGTCAAGCCGCCTGTTTGTCCTTGGCAGCCCTCTGCACTGCACTGCCCGCCCGGGCACCTCAAAGTCACCGCTGCTCAGCTGGACAGTAAATGGCTCTCTGGCCGGTCATGCCCACTGACCCACATGCCAATCAACCGCCATTACCGCCCAGGTCTAGTAGCAAAAAGGCAGACGATGGAAGAGGAGGAGGGGGAGGAGTGGAGAGGAGGGGGAGGAGGAGGAGGAGGAGGAGGGTGTAGAGGTGGAGGTTGAAGTGGAGGAGGAAGAGGTCTACGAAGTGGAGGACGAAGGGGTAAACGAGGAGGAGGAGGAGGAGGTTGAAGTGGAGGAGGAAGAAGTATATGAAGGGGAGGAGGAAGGGGTAAACGAGGAGGAGAAGGAGGAGGAGGAAAAGGAGGAGGTGGTGGTGGGAGTACAGTCCAGCATTGGGCACCATACCAGCAAGCAGTTTTCCCTACGTGCTCCCTTGAAAATGGTAGGTATATGCAGACACACACTGGGAAATGAAAACACATTAGTGCAAGACATGCACACACACACACACACACACACACACACACACACACACACACACACACACACACACACACACACACACACACACACACACACACACACACACACACACACACACTCACAGAGGGAGAGAGCGAGAGAGCGAGAGCAAGAGGGGGGTAGAGAAACAAAACTCAGAAAGTGCACTAACAGACACGCGGCCAACGGAAACACACTGTGACAAGGGCCACAAATGCACAGAGCATCACTGTAAATACGGAGCAGAGGGGGTCACCGGGAGTCATCGACGGCTCCTGCTGGGTTTGAAGGTTCACTGAAGCAACAGAGCAGAGGGATTACCCTCTGGCTGAGCAGAGAGAGAGAGAGAGAGAGAGAGAGAGAGAGAGAGAGAGAGAGAGAGAGAGAGAGAGAGAGAGAGAGAGAGAGAGAGAGAGAGAAAGAGAGAGAGACAGAAAGAGAAACAGAAAGAAAGAGAAACAGAGAGAGAGAAAGAGAGAAAGAAAGAGAAACAGAGAGAGAGAGAGAGAAAGAGAGTGAGAGAGAGAAGGTCTGAGAAATGTAGGGAGGGAGAGAGAGAGTGTGAATGAAAAAGGGAGAAGTAGAGAGATATTGAAGGACGAGAGAGAGAGAGAGAGAGAGAGAGAGAGAGAGAGAGAGAGAGAAAGAGAGAGAGACAGAAAGAGAAACAGAAAGAAAGAGAAACAGAGAGAGAGAAAGAGAGAAAGAAAGAGAAACAGAGAGAGAGAGAGAGAAAGAGAGTGAGAGAGAGAAGGTCTGAGAAATGTAGGGAGGGAGAGAGAGAGTGTGAATGAAAAAGGGAGAAGTAGAGAGATATTGAAGGACGAGAGAGAGAGAGAGAGAGAGAGAGAGAGAGAGAGAGAGAGAGAGAGAGAGAGAGAGAGAGCGAGAGAGAGAGAGAGAGAGAGAGAGTAAGTCCGGGCCGGCATGGGGGCTCCTGGAGTGAGCGTAGTGGGCCCAGCGACTCGGTCGGCAATATTAGCGCGGTTGCACGCGGTGAGGCCATCTGAACGCCTTCATTTTTCCTTGAGATGAATCACGTCGCAGTGGGTCACGTCAGTGAGTCATTACTTTGAAAATAAATGTTGCAGCACACGGCTGTGGCCGTGCAACCTAATGGTCAAGGGGATAGATAGAGCATAGAGACAGAACCGAACAGAGCTTTGTTGGGGTTTTTTTTTTCCCAGTGGGACTGAAAAATTGCATTTTTATTTGAATGTTTTGTTTGCTTGACGCACATAAAACACATGAGCTCTCCAGAGGCTTGCTGTTTTCCCTTCCCTTCCTGCTTCTGTGTCTAGATATGTAGGCCCCTGCACATTTTTTTCATGCCTTGTCTGTCTACCCACCCCCCACCTCCCCACTGCACCTCCCACTCCATCAGTCCCTTGTTAAGGCCGGTGTTTTAAATGCCTTCACAAAGCTGAGCACCACCACCACCACCAACTCCAACAACCCCTTGCCGAGAGCGCCCCTTTTGTCTTCCCCGAGCTTCTGGTGCGCGGCTTCTGAGAACCGTGTCTGCCTAAGACCTTTCTCTTGACCGGTGCTCACCCCAGACACGGCCAATGACAGATGGCCTTCATTAGGGCCTTTGAAGAACACCCACTGGTGCTGATCAGGCACTTACCCTCGTTTCCTCCCATGGACGTGCCCACGGGCTGCTGCGGCCCCCAGCCTCCTCTCTCCCTCCCGCCCTCCCTCCCTCCATCCCTCCCTCCCCCCCGGAGTGCTACACAGTCTCAGGATGGTGCGACTGCCTTGCTATGGGAAGAGTGATCTATTGTTGCCCGGGTGGTGGTGGTGGTGGTGGGTATAGGGAGGCTTCTGACAGGGACGCGCATGTGGGTTGGTTGTGGTGAAGGGCCAGAACATGCATCATGTACGTAGGCACGCTGAGTGTGTTGCGCTCAGTATCGTGCTGAGTGTGGTGCATTGTAGTGGTGGTGGTGGTACTTTGAGCTGAGCTGCTCAAGTGAAAAAAGAAAGATGTGAGGACAAAATGATTAACCTCTTTGGAGGAACGATACACAGTCATATACGGTCTCTCCGTTTCTTAAACACTCATGACATGTACACATACAGTGCACACACACTCATGGACACAAGCACGCACACACGCACGCATGCATGCACACACGCGTGTGCACACACACATGTGTGTGCGCGCACACACACACACACACACACACACACACACACACACACACACACACACACACACACACACACACACACACACACACACACACACACACACACACACACACACACACACACACACACACACACACACACACACACGCACAAACACGCTACGTGTGTAGACACAAACACATAGCCTGTAAATGTCACTGCGGCTAAGAAGTCAAGCACTCACCTATTGTACACGACTCAAAGTACAAAATACAGAACACAGAACGCAACAGAAAACCAGTGTGTTCAAGAGTGACTTAATTAACCCCTGTCCCTAGGAAAGCAAGGAGGGAGTCCTATAACATCTCTGAGATTTCTCCATTTAATGCCAACATTCCTTCTGGTCTTAAATTCATTTTCCCTGGCTACCCAGAGCCCATCCATCAGCCTGGCTACTGCAGAGAGCACCCCACTAGCGGCAGCCAGCCCCACTAACACCACCATCCCCTCCTGCCGCCAACCTCCACCCCCCTCCCCCCTCCACACCCACCACCTCACCCTCCCCACCGACGCGCGCTCTGGTCTGGTCCTCCCTCTGCCTGTCAGCGTGTTACCAAGCAACGGCTCCGAGCACAGGGGTTAACAAAGGCGCCCTGTGTTCAGGCCACATGAGCGGGCCAAGCGGCCATGTGGAACAGGGGAGGCGCGGGGCGGCGATGGCCGACTGCTGAACCTCGGTAGCCCCCCCAGATCAAAGCTGCAGAGTCACGGGGAAGGAGAAGCCGGAGGAGAGAGGGAAAGAGAGAGAGAGAGACAGGGGGGTGGGGGGAGAGAGAGAGGGAGAGGGAGTTGGAGTGGGCAGCAGTGTTAATTTTGTCAGCTTTTTTTGATTTAGTCATAGTCTTAGTCACAATGACGAAAATCAATTTTAGTCTTAGTCATATTTTAGTCATTGCCTTCCCAATTTAGTCTTAGTCTTAGTCTAAATGACGAAAATCAATTTTAGTCTTAGTCAATTTTTAGTCATTTTAGTCATTTTAGTCGACACTGTCCATAATAGAACTTCTCCACACACTGCTTCTCTTCTGAACATATATCATTGACTGTACAGAATAAACCCTCTCCGCACACGGCTTCTCTTTATAACATATCATTGACTGTACAGAATAAACCTTCTTCACACACTGGTTCTCTTTTTCTAAATTTTATTGAAAAACGGTGTTAATTTCGTCAGCTTTTTAAAATTTCGACTTAGTCTTAGTCACAATGACGAAAATCAATTTTAGTCTTAGTCATACTTTAGTCATTGCCTTCCCAATTTAGTCTTAGTCTTAGTCTAGATGACGAAAATCAAAAAAGGGCATTGACGAAATGTTTTCGTCATAGTCATCATGGTTGACAAAATGAACACTGNTGGGCAGGAAGGGGAAGGAGGAGGTGGAGGTGGATGTGGATGTGGATGGAGGGGGGGGGGCAGGAGGGCTGGCTGGAGGTGGAGGAGGTGGGGTAGGAGGCTGAGGAGGGAGGAAAAGCCTGAGGGGAATAAGACACACCGGCTAAGGGACTTTTCAGTCCCCGCAGGGGGCACAAGGAGGGGAACAAGGGGAGAGAAGGACACCCTGGAGGTAGACTTCTCCCGAGGCCAGACAGCACCCCCCACCACCACTACCACCACAGCCACCACCATCAACTCCCACCAATGGCTTAATGACTCTGGAGGGGGACCCTGGGCAAAAAAATGTCGCCTAGCTGATACCCCACTGTCCTATTGTGTGTGGCGCAGTGAACGTCTTCTCCTCCTGACTTAGAGCCCTATTGTCATAGGAGGGGAAGGAGGGGTGTCCTCTATTGGAACTTTGGGGTAATTGTAATTAAACTGTCAAAGGCCAGGTAGGACATGGCCTCCTACTGCTCCACAATGAAGGCCTGAAGCGTTGGCAGCATAGCATCACCAAAAGGGATCCCAGCCAGATAACTGCACAGAAATGTTTAGAAACGGTTGCCCAGATCTTAAAAAGGGCACCCCCCTCAAATACCTCACAGGAGAAGGTGAATATAGACATTGTTTTGCAACTCCAAGCCTTAACTCCTAGTTTAAACCACACTGGCTGTGTAAATAGAAGTTGATCAAATACTGTATTGGCCTACTAGTCATTGAGAGTGATGCTGAAGCCATGTCCAGATTTTATTTCAGCAACTGATTGCTTTGTAGAACTACAACAATGTTAAATTACATGTTAAAGATGACTTTAACATTAAAGATGAAACCTGCTGGCCTCCAGCCACTCAACATACCAACAAAGGCCCAGCTGTGGCTTAGTCGGCTGGGCACTGGACTGCTACGCCTCCCCCGTCTCTCTCTCCCTCCCATTCATTTCCTGTCCCACTCGACACTGTCCTTTCTAAATAAAGTTTAAAAAAAACATATACCAGCCAATTCATATCCCCTTTCCACACATTATACAATATATAATGCCATGAAGCTGGAGTATTTTCTTATTAGTTTACAAAGCTGATCATTCAGTTATTGTGATACTTTATCTCACACCTGAAAAGCATGTCTCTGTTTAAAGTACTTCACTTCACTCAATTACACACACTGCCTAAAGGCATTAAGTGATGAATGAAGTATGGGATTCAATACTTTCACCATTCATGCTGCTTGATGAAAACGAAATAAGCTATCAGCAGATACATTTAGCTTTGCTAATTAGCCATTTAACGGGCTGATTATCTACAAACTATAACTAACTCATTAGCTAACTGCCCCTTTAGCCTAGGACTATAGGTCAAGTGTGGCAAACTGAATCTTGTGAACATTTCATTAAATTCATATCACTTTAAAAAAAAAATCTCATCTCACCTTTTCTAATAACTGCTAGCCCGTCAACCACGGCAGTCTCTTTGGACTGCCACAATATGCTGTGTAAACAAACAGTGCCGCATCATCTGACCTCCCTCGCCCTTCTGACTTTCGCTGTCAGAGAGCCCAAATTGGAAGTGAATATGATTCTCATTCTCTTAGTTCATGAGAAATATTTTGAGTGGCAAAAAATAAGGCTTCATATTCAAATCTAGACCTTGGCTGAAATTGAATTCTTTTTCCATTGGAAATAAAAACTAAGAGGGGCAACTTGAGTGGAGAAGGGCATACAGGCAGTTGCGTGGACAACTAGGGCAAGCCCACTCTGCACGTCTACGATCTCAGCCCCCCAACCATGTACCCAGTTATCTGACCCAGCATTCTTCAGCTCACATAGGCATACAATATTGTGGGGAAAAAAATGTCCATATGAATGTACATGTATCAGCTTATATTTGAAGAAATGGTTGACCCTGCACACCTATTCCAGGAGTGTTTCGTATTTTAACGGTAAGGTGTTGAAAATTAATGGGGCTGACTCCAGGGTGTCACAGCGGAGTTGAGTATAGGTGAAGGAAGGGAGAGAAGAGGTGAAGAGAGAAAGAGAGAGAGAGAGAGAGAGAGAGAGAGAGAGAGAGAGAGAGAGAGAGAGAGATTTTATGAGTAAGTGAACAAGAGATGAGTGAGTGAGTGAGTGAGTGAGCGAGCGAGTGAGTGAGTGAGTGAGTGAGTGAGTGAGTGAGTGAGTGAGTGATTGATTGAGTGAGTGAGTGAGTGAGAGTGAGAGACTCACAGAGCAAGTGAGTGAGTGAGTGAGTGAGTGAGTGAGTGAGTGAGTGAGTGAGTGAGTGAGTGAGTGAGTGAATGAGTGAATAATAGAGAGTGAGAGAGGGATAAAGAGCGAGTGAGTTAAGTGAGCCAGAAAAAGAGAGGAAGAGAGAGAGAGAGAGAGAGAGAGAGAGAGAGAGAGAGAGAGAGAGAGAGAGAGAGAGAGAGAGAGAGAGAGAGAGAAAGAGAGAGAGAGAGACCATTAGTGCTTTGGAGTCAGAGGCAATGTACAGCCATCTAATTACCATGAGCCCGGGTCATAACCATCTTCTCTCGGCTCTCGGAGGTGTAACCTAGCGGAGGACATTCCATTGTGCAAATTGAAGGGGGAGCAATTGAGCTTCATCAGAGAAGGGGACTGGTCAATGGTGAGAGCAGGAGATAAGGGTGAGGTGAGGGGGAGAAACTTCTTCCCCTTCTTCCCCTTCGCCTGATTATTATACCTCTGAGTTCAGCCCGAGGCTAAGAATACAAATGAAGTGCGAAGATCATCTTCTCTTTTTTCCAAGCCTCAAGAATCAAACGTGTTTAGTTATTCATGGCTATGTTGATATAATCTCACTCTTGATTTACACAAAGTATCAAATCTGTTTTCATCATGATTTCTTAAAGGGCATTGTAGATGAAGAAAAAAGAGTCCTGAAGTTATTATATTCATAATTCTTTCAAGTCACAAAGTGACATACAGTGCGCAGGGCACTCCGTGACATGTGATGTTAAACTGTGATGTAAGAGTGCTTACATTTCGGCCCTGCCGTGGCCAACCGGTAGGGCACTCGTCTGCCATGCGACTGATTCGGGTTCGATTTCCGGCCCGGGTCCTTTGTCGACCCCTCCCTCTCTCTCTCCCTTCAATTCCTGTCCACCTCTCATGCTGTCCTATCAAATCATAAAGTCGAAAAAGACCACAAAAAAATATCTTTAAAAAAAAAAAAAAAAAGAGTGCTTACATTTCATGAGCAGCATGAGCAGCCTGAAGGTGCAAACGTCTAAATGGCAGTCAACATCTGTTCATAATTAGACAAAAGAAAAAATATATATTTTCATTTTTTCTGACTAATAGTTGACACTTCTTAATTATGGATTTATCTGTTATCTGATTATCTGTTACTTGTTAATAGAGAGGCCAACTTTGTTACACATATAGAAACAGAGGAAACAGGTGTGTCATGTGTTTACACCTTGAAGTAAATACCTTTTGTCAAGAGCCCATGCGCAGAGTGAGGAATAGCTGCTGAGTGCTAAATGGAAAGACCCAGGGCTACAGTACTTGTGGGGTGTGATTTGGAGTCCTTGTGCAAAAGAGGCCAGCTGTAAATAATAGATATTTATATAGAAGGTGTTGAGAGAACACACACACACACACACACACACACACACACACACACACACACACACACACACACACACACACACACACACACACACACACACACACACACACAGACACACACACACACAGGGAGAGAGAGAGAGAGAGAGAGAGAGAGAGAGAGAGAGAGAGAGAGAGAGAGAGAGAGAGAGAGAGAGAGAGAGAGAGAGAGAGAGAGAGAGAGAGAGATTTATGAGTTTTATGAGTTTTATGAGATTTATTTTATTTTATTGGTCAGAGAATTATTAACATGAAACAAGGAAAAAAAATGGTCCTCAGTAGTAAGCATCACTTACCAATGCTATTTCCAGCCAAGGACTCCTTGAATGTCTGGCTCGGGTATGGGCATTATCTGCGTGAGGCTGTTGTCATAGTTATTCCAACACAAGAGGCATGTCAGGAAATCTGTAGCTCCCCTAGTTTCTTGAGGAGTGTTGCTTAGTCCACATGCTCGTGGAAGATGGGGGTGGTGTTCTGCGCCTCCTCCTGAATTGAGTCTTTTAGAGATTGCTTTTTGCTTTGTAGGCTACAGTATGCATGTTACAACAACCATCCTATTTTGGGATAGCTAATTGCAATAGAGGCATGCTTTGTGTTTGAAAGTCTTGAGAAAAGATAATCACTTTTTGGTCATCAAAAAAATTTACTGAAATGAGTCGACCTCAGATTATCACCAAAAAAGAATCCGCTTGAGCCAATTATACATACCAACATATTGCCGAACTGTCAGAGGAATACTGCACATCCATGCATTGGCACATTATTTTGCAAACCAGCGCATACATGTGACAACTTGTTCCTTGTGCTGACCCAGACGGAAAGCGAAGGCAAACTACAAGTAGCCTAACAAGGTAGTTGAAGTTACAGTACATAGACATTGTGGTATAGCTAGTGCTTTTAAATCACTAGGCAGAACTGTGTGAGACTAATGGTTTTATTTCTCTTCTCTTTTGTATTTTATAGATGGTGAATGCAACCGCTGTTCTTTAAAATATAATTATTGCGAGGTCAAATTCGTAAGAGACTTAAGTTTGAATGTGAATAGTTTGCCTCAAGTAGTCTCATTGTGAAACCACCTTCACTCTGTCTTTTGTGTGTATTTCTGTCTTTTCTTTTTGTTACGTTCAGTTAATTTGTTCAGACTGTGGCCGGGTAGCTTGGGGAGGCGCAGGTTTACTTGTTGTACCCCTCAGAGTGCTGTGTATGGGATTCGTATCCGGTATGTAGTGTACGGCCCTGAGTTGGCCCTCCTTGGCATGTATTGCACGGCCCTGAGTTGGCCCTTCTTAGTGTGTAGCGTACGGCCCTGAGTTGGCCCTTTAGTGTGTAGCGTACGGCCCTGAGTTGGCCCTTTAGTGTGTAGTGTACGGCCCTGAGTTGGCCCTTCTTAGTGTGTAGTGTACGGCCCTGAGTTGGCCCTTCTTAGTGTGTAGTGTACGGCCCGTGTTGGCAACTACGGGTGGTTAAATAGTAGCCTATTCATTAGCGGGGTTACCGTAGTGCAATAATATATCCTTTCCTTCTGGGTTATCGCCACAGCTGACCTAAGTTTTCTGTTTGTTTTTCTGTTTACTTGTTGACATTTACTTCGTTCTTTTTTATTTATCTTGGTCTTTGTTAATACAACTTTTATATTTTTGACATCAGCCTCCTCCCTTTTATTCATTCATATAATTGAATACCTTGACCTGCGATGTACCCCATTGGTGGGGTTACATAAATGAACCTTTGAAATAACCGCATAACCTCCTTGGCAGAGGTATAGTATGTTCTTAGAGCGCATGATAACATTTGTAAAAGCACAAGGCTGAATTTATTCCATCTGTCAGTTACAAATATGATCTTTTTTTATCTGTTCAAGGCTTTATGAGATTTCTGTGCCAGGACTCGCTTAAAGAGAGTACTTTTACCTGCACTGCATTAGGTGGATGTCTTAGCAACATGTTGACCATTGACCACTTACTCTTGGGGAAAGAGAGCAAATTGATTGGTAAAGCATGTGACAACTCACAAAGTCAAAAGGTTAATCAGGTAACACTTAATTACAGTCAATCATCTCACCATGTTGGATATCATATAGCCGTCACCAAGATCAAAACAGTTCACAAGACCGCTCCTCTGCTTTAATTACTGTGTTGGAGAAAATGGCACAAGCCCCAAATCGAGACCCCCCAAAAGAAGACATCAAAGCGAAGGGAGACCAAAAATACACACAGATTACCAGGTAGGCTACCTCTTGCAACAGCACACAAAAGAAGTTGATGGTGTTGATGAAGTCTTTGCAGGCTCTGAAAAAAACTGAAACCCAACTGGAGCGCTGATCAACAGCAGGCAGACACACAGCCAATGCATGTAGTGTTCGTCTGATACTGGATTGGCATATGCAATGCAAAGGCAGGGAGTGTCAACCGTAAAGGCTTTTCATTTACACATTTCATTTCATTTGTCTTGTTTTTTTTCATTTACTTGATTTATTTTCATCTTGTGGTGGTGAGAAGAGATTACCCACCAGATTTAATGATGAGGAGCCTGCTGTCGTCGTCAGTAACTCATCTTATTGAGATATGAATATAGTATATGTTAATCCCTTGTGCTGTAATCTCAAGTGTGACCTTCCCGCACCTCTAGATTTACTGTATAGGAAAGTCCCATCACATATTAACCGTGCAAACACAGTCTATCTTTCCATAAACTTAAGTAAACATTCTCAGCGATCTCTAAACTGTGTACTTCAGATAAGTATGTGCATTGTTCCGTAGGCTGCGTTATACAGCTTTCTTTTGAAGAAAACTGGGCAGTTCTGAAAAGAAAAAAGAAAATGGCTAACATTCATCCAAATTTCAGGGATATAAAGCCCACGATGCCCCTGCCTGGTCTTCTGACACAGACCTGTCCTCTCTCAAGAGAGGTATCTCTCCTGTTCAGAGATTATGGGAAAATGCAAATGGCCCCTGGCTTTGAGAATCAATTTAATACAGTGAGCTTTAATTCGCATTCACAAATCCCTGGATAACATCATTTAAAACCTTGTTAATGGTCTTACAATCTGGAACACATAATATGATAGCACAGTGAATTAAAATGAGGAGGAGCTGAGGCAGTCATATCATTTTAAGTTAATGCAGTCCATTAGTTAAGTGAAGCAAGAGCAATGGCACTGTCCCCTGAAAGGAGACGGAAAAGCATACATCTGGTACAAAAGGCCTCCTGAAGTCTTTCTATGTGCCAGTAATACTTATTAGTGCTGGCCACTTTGCTTTCAACTTTGACAGTAAAGCGTGCCATCATTGTAGCCTGTAAAATACATTTCAGGGATTCTTAACCCCTCAGGGCAAATTCTTCATAGTTTGATGTGAGTATTCCTGCAGGATGCCACGATTTCTCGCACACACTCGCACAGACACGCACACACACACACACAAGAACGCACGCACACACGCACAGACACACACACACGCACACACACACACACACACACACACACACACACACACACACACACACACACACACACACACACACACACACACACACACACACACACACACACACACACACACACACACACACCTAAAAGTAAATTCCTCTTTGGGGATAAAGCCTGACGGTCAGGCCACCAGCTGATGATAGACTCTTGAGATGAGTTGTTGATCTCGATCATCTTAATCATGAGCCCAAGCCAATTCTGTCTCCAGCTCTCGTACCTTATCGAAATAGCAACATTGCTAGTTGCGTCTTGCCATGACGATGGGAGTGCAAACAGGGTGGTTGGCTGCCAGGTTTTTATTGTTAATTTTGTCCTGGAAGATAGTCAGGGGCACATGCAATATGGATGTAATTATCTTTAATTTTGTGCTCTCCATAACAATGAAACATTATCCTTCTCCTTTCTCTGTGCGTGAAATCAAATCTGTGCTTCTCCACTGTTATGAGCAATTAGACATAGCATTTCATCCAATTAACTCTGCAAAATTTAGTCACTCACCATGAATGGTAATACTTTTGTTCCAGAGAGCAAAAAAAAAAAATGTATTGGAATGGCTAGAATTTGAAAATGAGAAATCACCATGAAATTATTGTACAGCACTGGTTGAGCAGACGCACAGCGCACACAGACAGATTGAGTATTTGAGTGGGTACATGCCTCTCTTCAATGGCTCATTTGGGGTATGATGGAAATCAGTAGGAAAGGCAGAACAGGTCTCTGCATATTCTGACATTATGCTCTATCCCCCTGAGCCCAGCGGCCCAATGGATTAGCATTTGAAGATCCAAATGCATACACTCTTAAAAATGCTGGGTTATTTTTGTAACCCAAACGCTGGGTTAGGTACGGGTTGGGTAGTTTTAACCCATAATGTTAACCCAGCCAGTAACCCATTTCATTGGGTTACGAGACTGCTCTGATGTCAGTGAATGATTGTTTCAAATTTCAACTGACAATATGGGCCACGCTGCAGAAAATGCTCAAGAAGTCGGTGAAATTAAAGTCCTATGTAAGGTAAGTTGATTGTTTTAGTCCCATCATGTAATTTTTTTTCATAATTTCAATACGTAATTGACAGGGGAGAGCAAAACCGTTGTATTGTTTATGGTTGCTATAGTGATTTGAAATGACTTCGCATACTACACACAGTTATGGTAGGTCCCACTGCCACTTCACAGCTATGTTCAGTTCGTTGGGAGCTTAGTTTCTTGTTAGAAATTGACTCTATTATAAATGTAACTTCGTTTTTAAGTGTATAACATGTCCCGTTCGAGTTACATCAGTGGCATCTGAAGTTAACACCAGCAGTCTGGTTTACTAATGCCGTTAGCATTATGCTAACGGTTAGCGTTATGCTAACGGGTTAACAACAAGAATCATGGTTTGTTTGCAAGTTTGTTGCAAAATGTCTGCTTCATTGGGTGCTTGGTTTACTGTAGAAACGAACTCTGTTTCATTATGAATTCGTTTTGATGTAAGTTTAGCCATAACCTTTACAGTTAATATCACACTGTATGGCATCTAACACCAGAGGGAAAAAACTAGCTACTTTTCTCTGCTTTAAAATGCCGCTAGCATACATGCTAACGTGCTAGCAACAAATGTTACTTTGTTGAGGCTAGAGTTGTTTAGATATACATTAATGATACACCCATGTTGCCCTTTTCATGTTCATGTAAAAGGGGGTTGTCAAGGAAGCATGTTTTGAACTTGTGTGTGTGTGTGTGTGCTGTTTTAGCTTTTGTCCTATGTTCCCTGCTGCTTCCAAGTAGACTGGCAAAGCGCAGGTTGTTATTGCACCTGACAGGTTAGGTTTAGGGATGGTCAGGGCCAATGATACAGTTAGTTAGGTCAGTTAGTAAGGTCAGGGCACAAATTTACAACTCAGAAACATTGCATTTCTGACAGGTTAGGTTTAGGGATGGTTTTTGAAAGGGCACAATTTGAAAACTCGGAAACATATAATGCGGGGAACATAGAACCCTTTTTTAGAAAAAAGGGTCCTATGTTCCCCATTACCATACAAAGACAGGGGAACATAAGACCCGGTGAACATAGGACCCGGGGAACATAGGTACGCTCCCATTATTGTGTGTACATCTCTAAGATAAATCAAAAGATAGAAATGAGGTAGGCTACTGGGTGGGTTTAAGTTTAAAAGTTGTATGTGTGTTTCAAATGTCAGTCTGTTTCACACTGTTTATCAGAGATGAATAGCCTAATGTTTATGTTGTGTTATATTTTGCTTTGCAGTTGAGAAGATAGCCAGGGAGCCTGTTGCTGGGTGGAGCTGTCTTGTTACTGTACGCGACCATGTCTGAAAATAAGTGGAACTAGTCGGTTTCTGAAGGTGAGCAAACTTGAATTGAATGAATTTACACAAAATGTAGCTTATGTATTTTTAAATGTCAAAAATCTATTTGTTTAAGTTTCATATTTTATCCTGAGACCCATAGTGTTTATGTTGTGTGTTATTCTCTCTTTCGCAGCAAAGAAGATGGCCAGGACTCCTTGCTGATAGATGGGAGCCAGATAGAGTTGGTAGAGGTGAGTAAAATGTTACAAATCTACACAACATGAATGTGTCAAAGGAGTCCTTGTTGCTAAACTGGAGCTGCATAGAGATGCTTGAGTTGAGTGAAGTTTTATGAATCTACACACATTTGTTGTCAAAGATCTAGCAGTACATATTTCTCACATGGGTAATCAGCATAGTCATCATGTTATGCTGTGCATTATTCTGTTTTACAGCTACCCAGTTCTACTCTCTACTCTACCCAAGACACTTGCTGTTGGATGGAAGCTGTCTGGTTTCAGTACATACCTAAATATGCTGAGGTGAGCAGATTTTGATAAATCTACACAAAATGTACAGTATTGCTCATAAAAATAGCAGTGTAAGAGTATCAAGGAATGCAGGCCTGTTGGGTCTGTTGGCTTTCTATACCTTTACTATGGCCTCCCGAAACGTCCTTGTAATTTTATTGAGCACTACTGGATATATCTTGTTTCAAATACCAAAAAAAAATCGTCTGAATTGCATGTTGTCAATCAGGGATGGATATTAGTCATCTTTTTGTTGTGTGTGCGCAGCCAGGCACGCCTTACTGCTGGATAGGAGCTGTCTTAAGTTGCTAGAGGTGAGTTGAATATCAAATCTACACAAGATGCATGTCAATGACATAAAATGGTGTGTATCTCCCACTGTTAATTAGAAATTCTTTCTGTTGTGTTTCCAGCTGTTCTCTGATATGAGTCTGGCAGTGCAAATGTTAGCTCCAAGCTAGCAATTATACTTATCCTATGAATTCTTGTTGTATATAAATATGTTTCCATAATGTTAGTTTGATTGCCACCGTCTCCCATAAAGACATGCTGACTGAGGAGGATGTTGATTTTTGTTGTTGTTGTGTGTTTATCTCCGCAGCTGAGGAGACAGCCGGGCACTCCTTGCTGCTGGATGGGAACCGTCTACATTTGCTAGAGGTGAGTAAGATATTGTAAATGTATGCAAAACATACTGGCCCTCATTTATCAAGCCATCGTAGAAACCAGCGCAAATATGAGCACAATATGTGTACAGTACGCACGGCAGGGATGGGCAGTATTGCTATTACATCTATTTTGTATTTTTATTTCATATAAGTGAATTACATGTATTTGTATTTTGTATCAAAATACTTTCCTCCAGTATTTTGTGTATTTCACAAAACTACAAATACAAATACAAATACTTAGTTCTAAAGAATGTTATTACACAATATGAACACAAGATGGTGCTGTAGGTTAAAAAGTATATGAATGCCCCTAGCTGAATTGGAGGCACATGCTTGGATTTCTTAAGCCTTGAAGTTCAATTTGGTTCAAGGTGATTGGCTAATCATTTAATTCATTCCTCAATGAGGTGTTAATGTTTTCCTCATGTCATTCAAACTTGCTTTCAGTTTGCCATTGAGGGCCTTTTGTGTAGAATTGAGATATTACCCGTGCATACTGTTTTAAATCTAGCTGTATAAAGTCCGTTCCAATATGCAACCTTGCTTCCTCCACTTCTGCTTGTGGCCTCGTACCAAGAAGTAATATGTCGGGATGACATCACTGACAACAGCATTATATTTAAATATCTCATAAAAGCTCAATTGTAAAGTCTTTGTCTCCTTTGCAATTGGGATGGTAAATGAAAAACAGTCCCCTAAAAGTTGTTGTGGCTAGGCTGACAGCTGGGAAACCTAATTGTTTTCTCCACGGAGGATGGGCCAGGAGGCGGGGCGAGGCCACAAGCACAAGTGGAGGAAGCAAGGTCGCATATTGGAATGCACTCATAGAGCCAACAGTTGCAATACCCACTCTGGCCACCATGCTATAGGGCTTGTTTTTATTGTCTATTTGTTGCTAATATCACTATAATGTTTACATTTGTTCTGAGAATACCAGATAAAAAAAAAGATATATATTTAATTTAAAAATAAATGAATAAGTAAATAAAAAATAATAATAAAACAAAAAATAGGAATTAAATGGCTTTTATCTCATTTTGGAAAAGAGATCTTCATGTGTATTTCAATGAACTAACAGCTGAAATTTCTTCGTTTTAGTGTTCCTCTGGCTGCAGTCTTCTCTCATAAGAATGAGGGGGATGATGATCCCTGCCCTGACTCTCCACACAGCCAGGGAGAGCGCGAGTAACGTGTGCACGCACACGAGCACGCACACACACACACACACACACACACACACACACACACACACTACTGGATGTCTTTCTGGATGTCAGTGTTGTTTTAATTAATTATGTGTGTGTCTTTAGTAAAAAAAAAATAATAATAATAATTATAGTGTTAAAAAATATTAGATGAGATCCATCCCACCCCCTAGTCACCGAATCCTACCCCTCCCCTCGAAAATATTAGTTTACTACTTATTCATGAAAACATAATTTTTGGCATTTCGCAGCACTGTTTCAATGAATAGAGTAGCTGTAATACCTACATTGGACACAATCTTACACACTGCACCTTTTTAAAATCCCTTGCGCATAGAAGCAGTAAACTTTTAAATAAGTCCAATTCAAAGGAGTTATCCGTACTGCATATTATAGTATGGTGTGTTGTATTATCTTTTTATTGCCAGTATTTCATTGTAATCTTTTTGGCTGCTACCGTATGTTTTTTATTTTATTTTTATTATTTATTTATTTATTTATTTTATTTAACGCCTGAAGGCAAGACAAATAGTCTTTGGTGCAGGAAAGGTTTCTTAATGGTTATGGCCATTTCAGTTAGAAGCCAAGTGTTTTGCTTATTTCTGTGTTAATGTTTTTTTTTTGCCCTTAATACCTACTGGGATCGTGGTTGTTAATTGAATGCTTGATTAATTTTTGTTTTTTTGAATATTAAATAAACTGACTTTCTACTTTATAAGCTGTATTTGTGTAGTATTTGCATTATGCCATTATTAATTAACATTACATAAAGACATTAAATGAATACAATAACTTGGGTAAATCAATTTTTTTACTGCCACTGTTTTCCCATTATATTGTTTTTTACAAAATAGTAATTTATTAATTTAGCATTGCTTTAGCACAGATGATGGGAAACCATGGCAGTAAGAGTTTTGGTTTACCAAAGATTTTACTTAACTTTTATAACCCAAACATTGGGTAGATTTAATCAATTTTAACCCAACATTTCATAACCCAACATGACCCAATATGTTGGGTTAAAATGTGTAACCCAGCATGTTAGGTTATTCCAACCCATGCTGGGATAGTGTCATTTTCAACCTTGCGTTGGGTTATTTTTGGGTTATTTTTAACCCAGCATGTTTTAGAGTGTAGCAATCCCTGAAACTGGAATGTGTAGCTTCTTTACCTTGTATGCTAACACCCCACCTACAGATGCTAGGCTAGCATTCAGTGTTTTATTTAGCAATTGTAAACGGGTGACTGGTTTGTTCCTTTTTCCCTCCACCTCTGTGGAATATTTTAACATGGATCGACATCTGTTTGCTGAAAGAGTTTGGCTTCATGAAATATATTTATTCTGCAACTATTTTTCAAAGAGGTGAGTCATCTGTCATGGAGGTACATAAGCTGACCCTCAGGAGTGGACAGCACATATGGAGCAGATGGACCAGGGGGGTGGTGCAGGGCTTTCAGTTCTGGTTTGTAATTCAGCACTGCCTGCTCAAGACAAAAGGCCTTTTTTTTTGATTGACGGCACACAGAGGTTCTAAGTGTTTCAGTGTAACATATGCTCAAAGGTGTTGACATCTTTATGCCTCCATCCAAGATTTAGACGACAAAGCCTCAACTCCTGTCAGTGACGCATATATATGCTTGCGGGTGGGGGTCAGGTTATGCGAACACATATGGAGTGAATTCAAAGAGTGTTTTATTTTCATGAGTGAAGGAAAGATTCAAATGCCTCGCTTTAAACGCTATAGTTAATAAAGCCTATACTGCCACTCATACAGTGCAGTCACTGCAAAATATACAGTATATGAAACACTTTTTTTCCTGATTTCCTTCCCCACATATCGGCAAGCAAGTACTACATTTCCCCAATGACGTCTCATTTGAATGTAGTCCGTCTCATCTTTGTAGCGATTTCCTGGGTCGTGAGTTATGTTGCCGCGGGGAGGGATGCGGCTGACCAGCAACTCCAGAGAAACCTTTGCTGCTTGCGGCCGGACTATCATGCTTAATTCATCAGAGATCTGAAGCGCCAGTGGGTGCCCGCTTCTTTTTTTTTCTCTTCTCTTCCCAGACCCTGGCTTTCCAGTGGCTGACCGACGAGAAAGAGTGGCATGACACAAGTCAATCCAGCGTATCCAGGGTAATCTTCCAGGTGATGATCCTATTGGGATGGGGGTAAGGGGTGAAGCGTATGGGGGATGGGGGAGTTGCATTCTTGGGTCTCATACATGCTTCTGGCCCCTGCCATGAAAGCCAGGGTTTCTTTTGGTCTGTTTCATTCTCTCTCATTCCCCCCACACCCCCTCTCTCTCATTGTGTGTGTGTGTGTGTGTGTGCGTGCGTGCGTGCGTGCGTGCGTGCGTGCGTGCGTGCGTGCGTGCGTGTGTGTGTGTGTTGGTGAGTAGGATAGTGTGTGTGTGTGTGTGTGTGTGTGTGTGTGTGTGTGTGTGTGTGTGTGTGTGTGTGTGTGTGTGTGTGTGTGTGTGTGTGTGTGTGTGTGTGTGTGTGTGTGTGTGTGTGTGTGTGTGTGTGTGTGTGTGTGTGTATCTCTGTATCCTCTGGTGATTGTCAGCTTCAGTGCTTTGGATGGATGGTAGTGGAGGATGGCCGTCTGTGATTCTGGGAGAAGCTGCCAAATGAAATCCTGTGGGGGCGCCCCTCTGATGTTATCTCCGTCCCCCCTCTTGTATTAGGTTTGATCCTGACTGCCCCATTGAAAAGGGAGCTTTTGGGAAAAGCTTACGTACACTGAAATCAAAAGGCTATCTCTTACAGTGTGATTGCTTTGTTCCTTTGCTCTTATTTCAACTTGACACATGAGCAAATATGTGGTGGGGGTGATACAACCAGCAAATGGCTGCCTCTTATTGATGGTACGTACTTTTGCTTTTGAACTAGCCAAATTCGCCTTAACAGGTTTCACTTCTACTCATGAATGAATCACGATTTTTAAAAAGCTGAATATTACAGTCCTAACACATCCCCAGAATGTGCAAGGTTTTCTGCGATGTTAGAGGGCTGTGCTGCCGATCAGTCCCATTTACAGGTTTTGGTAAGCGAAGCCCATGCTCAGTCTTGACTCGAGAAGCGAAATGGAAGATAACACATAAAAATGTGAGAAGAGCACTTTGGCATGTAGGAATGTATCATAAATTCATTTCACAAGCAAATCCGCTGCAATTTGTCCTATTTCACTATTTTGACTTCCTTCAAAAAAGGAAGTGAGACATTGACCTGTCAGCATTTGCATCCTGTGCTACATGGTTCAACTCCCCTGACATGGACGACTCCCTGACACCCCTTTTGTCTCTCAAAACACCAGACATCCTGCTTGTGGACGGATGAAATACCTTGTACCTTTCGAAAAAAAACAACAAGGAAGAGGGGGGTTTTCATTGGGCTGTGTGGACAAGCTGAAGATCTGGCGCTGGTAGGCCTTAAGCTATTCTGACGTCACATTTTCGGAGTCAGATTGACATCTTCCATATGACCCGCCTGACCTCACCCCTGCAGCACACTGATTGGTGGATGGGGGTGATGGTGGGTTGGGTCCTGAATGATAGAACCATTCTTGAACTGCACTAATACCATAAATTAGTAATGGTGGAAATGCCATTGAGTGCCCGAGGCCAGAAAAATGTATTAATCTCTGCAGAAAATCATTTCTCTACAGTGTTACTGTGCCACTGCATCAGGTTGAGGTCGAAGACTTGATGCCAGCATTCTTAGCAGCTAACAGCGCTGTGTCTACCAATTCCCACTCACTATAATGAGACGTGATTGGTGTGCTTTAGTAAAAAAAAAAAAAGAAAGGAAAAGAAAAGGAGCAAAAATCCTGGCATACTCTTCTCCAGAGATGTTGCCAAAAGGAACAGCAAAAAAAAAAGAAAAGAAAGTTCGTTCTCATTTGCCATTCCAAAGCACAGCGACATCCTCTAATGGAATTGAAAATTTAATAAAACATGCAAAACACACAATACAGAGACAAAACCCCCCTAAAAGAACTGATTAGCCTAATAAGTCATCATTTGACAAGAACATCCTCTTAGATTCAACTCAAGTCAGTGCACGTTCCCCACAGCCTATCCCTAGCTCACATTGCATGCACTACCATCATCCATTCATCACAACTTCCCTTTGCCATTCCCCCTCTGCAGCCATTCACAGCAGTGCAGTGTGCAGTTCTCCATGAGTGCCAGCTCAGAGCTGGCTATGTTGGATCCTGCCATATCTCCAACTCACATCATGCCTGTTTCTTTTGCCTGTCTCATACCCGTGTCTTTAACAGAATTAGCTGTCAAACATCCCCAGTACACGTTCAAAGACGCTTTGTATACTGTGCAATGGCATCACCAGGAGAGAGAGAGAGAGAGAGAGAGCGGGCGCCTTTAGTTAACGCCCGCAAATAGGCTGCCAGTGGTTATCCCTCGCTGCTGAGTTCTCGAACAGGAAGAAAACTAAAGGGAAGATTAGAAGCCTTCATAACACTGCACAGGCTGAGAATGTGAATGACAACACAGTGAACTGCTGTCTGGCGTGGATAAGGGCTGAGAGTGATGCTGCGATGCCCTTATTGAAGGGAAGGGGAGGTGTGGTGTTATCTTAGTTGAACACAGAACATTCTCCTTTGCTCTCACTGCAGTCGCTCTCTTTCTCAGCACCAATACCCCTTCCAACCCCCACCCCCACACACACACACACACGCACACACACACACACACACACACACACACACACACACACACACACACACACACACACACACACACACACACACACACACACACACACACACACACACTGCTCTTTTATTAGACCGTGAAGTACTCTGTGGTTCTCACACACACACATACACACACACTGTGTGGTTCACACACACCAACACACACACACACTCCAATCACACACACACACACACACACACACACACACACACACACACACACACACACACACACACACACACACACACACACACACACACACACACACACACACACACACAACACCACACACACACACACACACACACACACACACACACACACACACACACACACACACACACACACACTGCTCTTTTATTAGACCGTGAAGTGCTCTGTGGTTTGGAGGAATGGCAATGGTACTTTTCAGACAGATGCCGGTCTAGCATTGATATTACAATATTTGGCAAACAAATTGCTCCCTTTATGTACATTTGTGGCACATGCAACAAATGCGTTTTCTGATGGATGTCTTCTGCACAGAATTGGCCTGCCGTTTACACACCCCTTTTTTCATTCAAAAAGGAATTTGAACAAAGCAGCCTGAAAAAAATGAATATGGCTATACAAATGACATCGTCTTGCCTGTTTAGTACTATTTTGAACATCATCTTTGTGTATTGTGAAGATTCAATCCTTCAAAGTTTGGACCTTGAAAATCTACCCAGTTAAGCAGTATGGTAACAGCAGCACCTTCTAAAATCGCTGTGCATTGCCCATAGACGTTGTGCCACAATAATAAATTCTCAGCTTTTGGACTGTGGTCTTAGCAAAGAAAAATGTGTGTCTGTCCAACTCAACTGAAACCTGAGGATAAAAATTACGGCAGTTTCAAAGCCCCAACTCATTAGAATAGAATTAAAGATTTATATTTTTATTATTATGGGAGAACTCCGAAATTGCATTAGTCGTCCTGGAATGAATCACTGGTTGTCTGGGATCTGTCATCCTCAAGGGCGGCGGATGGGGGATGTTGAGCAGGTTTTTTGGTAAGCACGGGTTGTTTGACGGTTACGCCATAATTGGAGTGCAGTCTCCAAGGTCATGGTCATTTGAGTGTTATAGTCCCATCTTCCCCACCATTACCCGAGCATACCTCTCACCTAGTACTCCGCTCCTTTTAGAAAAGGAAAAAAAACCTAGAAAATGGAAGTGTGAATATTTCACCAAAAAAAAAGACAAAGTAGAACTCAATATGTCCTTAAGGGCCTTTCATTCTGAGTGGGGCAAAAGAGAAGACCATTTCCATCTAATAACATGCATTTGAATTATTCTTTGTAATTTCTCATTATTATGGCCACTCACATTTGTTAAAATGTCACATTGTGTAAGGTGCTATACTACCATACTATATGCATACTAACGTACAGTTATTATGAGAATGGAACATACTAAATGGGTGACACTTGAGTCTTTGTCGCTTAATTCCAGAGTTGGAGTGCCTGTAGTAAAGTAATTGCTGAATAATGAATTAGTAACGACTATCTGCTGTGAAAACACACCATCATTTAAGTGACTGAAACTTACAGTATCGTTCAAATAAAAAGGGACATTTTCAGAAAGTGGTGTGTTTTGCAGACAGCAGTCAATTGCTACTGTTGGGAGTGGAGGGTTTTAGTGTAAAGGGAAGGAGAGAAAAAGGAAAATGAAGAACCTGATCAAGATGATCAGCCCCATGCTGATGGCGGCCATATGTTATCTGGGCAGCCCTGCTGGGCAAATCCAGGGGGAGCTAAACAATCCCCCGAGATACAAGTTGTATCCACCCAAGGCTTGGCTAACTGACACGCCACATATTTTCAGTGGCACGGTGTAGGATTTGTCCTTTACTTACATCGGATGATTTGTGGGCTCAAGGTTACAGAGAATAAATACTGTTATGGAATGCCCAGACAAGTGCCTCTGGGGGGAAAAGAACCATATTGACTTTGCACAGAGAAAACATTGCCCCCCCCCACCCCACCCACCCCCCCACCATAGGTGTTGATACTGTAACACAACAACACTGGTGTTCTTTCACAATGGGATTACCAACCAAGAAGAGTGCCCAAGCTTATCAGGTTCCATAATGTATATATTAAAAAAAAATACAAGGAGGATTGTAGAGTGTTTAGAGTGTAAATACATCTATGATCGATTCACCTCAAAGTTTAGGACAACGCTTTTCTTGTTGTTTGTTTTTGTTTAGAGTCTTGTGTGGGTTTTGGTTCTGGTGATTTGCTGAAGTAACAGCAGGCTGAGTGTATGATCATGAAGACATCATCATAACAATAGGCTATGTTAGTTATTGCCACATGTTTTTATTACACTGCATTATGTGACATGCTTCAATTACCTGATAATGATATTGAAACTGGTAGCAAGGGCTCTAGTTTCAGGTTTTCATCTCTCTGTCTGGACAGTCTTGCATCCTGCGAGGAATATTCAACACACAATCCGATTGGCTGAAGACAGACATTATAAACGCCCTGGAAGCCAAGGGAAATGTTGGTATCACTTATGAGTATGGTTCACACACATGTTAGCCACATGAGTTAAAGGCCTTCAATAATCATCAATAACAAAGGCCTTATTGTCAGTGAATAAGACATTTGTGAATACACACTTAACAAACCATTGATTTTGCTTAACACCTGTCTTATAAGTGATTTATATACATTAGACAGGTAGGTAGGTATTACTGGCGAACATGTGAACCTTAAAATAAAGTCTTTCCCATTTTTTCTATTGTTATTTTGAGAAATGTGAAAAAGGCTGGCACACTTAGATTGACTGTCAACCTCAGACAGCTAACTTCAGATGCAGTAGTCAGCAGTAAGCTGTGATTACACTGTGCTATTCAGTGAGATATGTACTGTAATTGCGCTGCATCATTCCCATAAACCCAAACTAATTTCATTGTCTGTGCCTTCCAACACAAAATTACAAGCCCATCAAGAGCACATCGCTTGATGTAGTGCTGTATCTGCGACCATAATTCCTATGCAGGTGTTAAGACTTTTCTTCCTGTTTACTACAGGCATTATTTTTTGTGGCAGCTAAGTACTTAACACATTGACCTCATTCATTGGCTCTGTTAGTGTTATATTGCGCATTAGCATACCGGTAAGTATGGATATAAATGTGACTGGGCTAAAAATTAAGTGCTTGGATATTGCATGCAGTCAGCAAGAACTTAAAGATCAATGTCCATTGTACTGTGCTCATTTTAATTTTGAGGTTTTATTTTTCAAAACAACAAAGACTCACAGAACCTAAACCCTCATGTAGTCAACATGTGATGATATGGTTTGCATGAAATGTGTACCATAACCAAAATTTGACTGTACCAGTTACAGTATATTAAAGGCAGTGATGGTGGGGGTGGTTGGGGTGGGTGCTTGGGTGAGAGCTGTCCAATCATTTCAAACCAGAACTGAGTGCAAACTTCCCGCTTCCTGCAATCGCGTCAGATCAAACTACCCCCAGACCATGAATACAAAATTAAATGGTAGTATTATGGGATGGTCAGGAGGACCAGGCTGCTCAATCTTCTCTCTGTGGTAAAAGGGTTATGAAAAGATGCAGATGTACTGCCACACAGGCTGGGGAGGGGGTTAGGGAGTGGGATTGTGTGGGGTTGTGTGGGGTTGGGGAGGGGGTTAGAGAGTGGGGTTGTGTGGGGTTGTCGATTCTCTCTGATCCTGCCGTGTGACAATAACATTCTTATTTTTACTCTGAGAGCGACATGGCCATCATGGGAGATGGCTCGGGGACCAAACCACCCCTTGCATCACAGTTCACCGCCACTGCGAACACCAGTTTCTACAAGCCCTACCCAAACCGCAAACGCTCTAACGTCTCCCCTAGGCCTTATCCATGGGGTTGGAAGCGGGGGAGGGTGATTTACTGCTCTTGGGTTAGTCAGTCCCACGGCCTTTCAGAGTTCCTGGAGCAGGGGAGGTGGGCTCTAATTTGAGGGTGAGGAGGGATTTCATTCAGCTCATTAAACATTTGTAGACCTCCAAGTGTTTGGTTCCAGTCAGGCTCCCTAAATCTGTCCACCTGCTCTCAGCCAAACCCGCCTGACTCATTTCTTATGAGGCAGTACATTCAGCCTGTTTCCTCTCACTACTGTGACTGGGTGCGGCGGCGTTTCTATGGTTGTATTGTCTGCACCGTGTGAGTTAAGGCACTAAGTAAGATCCACCTCTCTCTGTCTCTGTATCATCCTCTTTCTCCTCCACCCGCTCACTCTCCTTCAAAGAATAATGTGCGCTTAAATTTATTATGAATCCAGCGTCTTTGGCCTTTTTTAATACGCAATGAACATGAACCTGAAGGGGTAAAAATTCGGGGAGGGGTTTTGTAGACAATACCAGCTCATGAAACATTCCCTTTTTTCTTTTGTTCTCCGTCCGTTGTCTTTTTCGTTTTCCCTCTCCTGAGGTACTGAACAATGGGGAAGTCAGGAGAGAATCGTCCAGCAAGACATGTTGAAGTACGAACATACTGTACTGAGGGTCAGATGTAAGTGCTGACGTGTTTAGAACCGTTTGGAATGTCTGCTGGATTGTGCCCTATTACGGCCTATGGACCTAGCGCAAAAAAAAAAAAAAACATCTCAGGGACCTCCCAGGCTATTTAATACTTAAAGTGCAAAAAGTGGAGAAAATCTGTGAGAATCCAGTGTGATCTTTCTGAGAGAGACAGATGCTGTTGTGTACGCTGCTTACTCTTCGAACACCCATCCTTCTTTCAGCAAAATGCATTACAGTCCAAAGTTATTAGTAAGAACAGTGCAACTAAATTGTAATTATTGCATCATCACACACAATGTAAAATTCTGCCATGAATGAATTATGGTTAAATTATTGAAAACACACGAAATGAGATTGCATGTTTCCAGTTCACAAATTAGGGACATTAGACATACTTAGACTGTCTGTCATGTTCCTGTTTATGACCTTAATTGTGACATAGAAATTATATTTTCACACCCACCCCTGTCATCGGAAAGCAAAAACAAAGACATGCTTTATTCAAGATGGATAGCTTGCTTTTAAAGCTGCCTCAGCTTCAAATAATACCATGGTTTTCATGTACTATTTGGAAAAATATATCTTCAAGGAGTATGTGCGTGCGTCCGTGCGTGCATGAGTGTGTGAATGTGTATGTGTGAATTTGTGTGTGCGTGTGCGTGTGTGTGTGTGAGAGAGAGAGAGAGAGAGAGAGAGAGAGAGTTCATCTTTTTCCATAGGAACAACTCTAAAGACATCTAACCATCTCTTTAAAATAACACTACTGTTTCTCCTGACTGCCACACCTGATGCGATGGGAGTCTACTCTTACTTTACTTTACCCCCACATTCCCTTGTTTTGAGTCAACTTGAGTCACCACCCACTGACTGACCAAAGAGGGAAAAAAGTCCCTTAATCCCTCAAAAGGAACAGGTTCCTTGTGAATGATTTAATTTCCTTTGCATTGTCCTTCGTCAAGGAGTCAAAGTGTCCCCAAACTCTTGAGTCCTTGTTCTCGTTTCTGGTCATCTGTATGGCACTCAACAGAAAGCATCCCAGGGGGAGTTGGGCCGGGGACAACATGGAAATACGTCCTTAGAATAATGCTTGGTAGTTGGGCAAACATCCGCTTGAACTCAACAAAAAGCAGCGACGTTAGCAGCATAATATCAGAGTGTTGAAGTTAATACGGCCCTCTTTTGTTTTCGTACCACTGCTTTCTGCGGTCAGTTCCAACCAGATTACCATGTTTTCCCTCACAAGTAGAACACATTCCTCAATGTTTCTTTTGAGGCATATGAACTAAAACCACTGAACCACGTATTATGACTTGCACGATTATTTTTTTCACATTAATAGCACTGAATAACAATCAAATTCTAACTCAGGTGATCAAGAACTCAAGAAATAACAGAACCTGTCATGTAAGAAAATATGGTGAAGGATTTTTAATTTATGGTTCAAAGCAGACTCGTGTAAAGCAGGAGGCTAATTTTATTATTTTGAGTGTTCTGTGAAATGCATATAATGAGCATTGTAGTATCTGTAATATCTCTAATTGTAAGCAGGTTTTACAGGGCTGTCAATTAATTATGGCCCAAACACAAACAGCTAAACATCTGAATTATACAGTGAAAAAATGTGCCAACAAACCCATTCAAGGATCAAATACACAAACGCTGTGTGAAGTTGTGCTGCCAAGAAACACTCTTTATTGGGCATTGAAGCTTTTTCCTATTAGATTTGTGGATTGACACTGTGCTTCATCAGAGAGACTGGATACAGGGAAGCCGGCAAGGGGGGGCAAAGGGGTTATCTGTCCCAGGCCCAGGGAAATGGGGGGCCCCATAATTTGGTCCTCTTTACATTGAATGTATTGGGTGAGGGTCGCTTTCAGATGACATTGTCCTGGGCCCTGCCAAAGATGTCAGTGGCCCTGACTGGATACATTATACTCTTAGAATCTACGGCTTCATCATTGTATAAAGTGTTCCACTATCAGAATGTTACACAACATTCTGGACTGTGGACTGCAGAGTCATTCCCCTTGGTGTTACAGCAGAGAGGAACCCACGACTTCCACTTACTTTGCCAAAGCTGCACAGCTCTTGGAGTCAATTCAGTTTCACCGCACATGCTCGGGAGAAGAACTGCAACGCTGTCATATGCTGAATGCAAACGATCAATCTAATTGTTCAAAGAAGTCACGACCGATTAATTTTGCATATGCAAAAGGTATTTAATTTGACATTTAAAAGTAGTGCCTGTCATTAGAAAACAGCACCAGTCCTGCTTATTATCTTGCCTCTCATTGTTACAGCCTATTGAAATTTGCAATGTGCACCGTTTTAATACAATGCCTTTGCTTGCACAGCATCTGTTTTTATTAAAGCAATTGTTCTGTTTAAGAGTAGGTTGGTAATTGACTATTTGAACACATGTTCCACAACTGTTAGAGATGGCCAGAGAAAAGTTAATATTGATGGTATCGCCTGACAAAAAAGTCTGACATAAGCATAAAAAAGCCAACGCCTCATCTCATCTCATATCCATATTCATCAGCCGTCCCCACCAAAGTTTTGGTGCAGCCTATTGCTGTTTAATGCAGATCTTGTCCACAGCGTATATTCATGAAGGTCATTCATTAAGTGACCAGCTGTTGTCGTTTAATTTTTTCCCCCACATTTCTATCCAATTTAGCGCCCAACACCTATGTAACCCGTTGACCCCCAGAAAAGCTCATAATTGACATTTGACTGAAAGAATCAATGAAGGCCATGTGGTAGCACTCAGGCCCTAATAGCGTCATGATGGTGCTCAAAACGCTGCGGCCCATCTGGATCCTGGGCATCCTTGACCAGGGGGATTTGGCCTGAGCTCTGTGCTGCCATGACTCTGGGTTGCCTCTGATATTATTTGGGCTGCTTGCAGGGCTGGAATGGCCATCTGGCTTACCGGGCATTTCCCGGTGGGCCCCGCCGCACCCTGGTGGGCCCCTATTTTCAGAAATGCAAAAAAAATACTTTATTAAAAAAAAATCTGAAAAAAGCCCATGAAGGTGTCGGGCCCACCGGTGAGTCAGTTCTGCGCTGCTCATTATGAGGGGCCCCTTTAAGTCAAAAGTGCCCGGGCCCTATTTCTCCCCCAGTCCAACCCTGGCTGCTTCCAGGGCCTGAAGAGAAGAGAAGAGAGGAAGACTACTAAAGAGCCACATAACAGAGGACTTTTTTGTCTCACTTGCAGAAAGTTTTATTATATTCTACCTAAGGTTGTCTACACACACACGCGCGCACGCGCGCACATACACACACACACACGCACGCACGCGCACGTACACACACACACACACACACACGCACACACACACACCACACACACACAAACACACACAGACACACACAAAAATGTTGTGTCTGCCTTTTAGGCAACTATGCGGTTTAACGAATCATCAAATTATAAATAACACTCTTGCAAATGAAGTTCCATTTGAGTAATTTATTAATGCATCTCTGAATGTAGAACACGTTACGCTCTGCAGCATTCTCAGAGCATGTTAAGACTTCAGTACACTCTGTGCAAAACGGTTTGCACTCGGATATTTTGTCCAGAAACAATTTATTTCACTGTGTCATATTCCAAAGTTACAAGTCACATTTTCAGTTTCAAATTGCATTGCTTAGCACAAAAAAACCTCATATCATATACTGATTGCTGGCAACCTGTACGGGTATCTAATGAATGCATTCATTAAATGCTGAAACGTAGTTCGCACTGCTTGAAGGGTTGTAATGATTCTTTTACCTCCAGATAAAAAAATAAGGGAATAACGAATGCAAAAGAACTCCAGTATACATGGTAATGCTCACAGTACAATAGGCATTGTACAATGTTATACATTAGTTGCATTGGGGCAGTATGATAATATGTGATAGGATCAGGGGCCTTCTATGATTGGCGATATCCCAGAAAATCCCAACTGGGATCGTTCACTCTCAGTCTTCGAGATAAATCACTCAACATGCTGTTCATTTAAGCGAAAAGCTTGAGCTTGTGTGCAGGTAATGCGATTTCAACATTGCAACATTATTACATATAGGTCTACACTTAAACTGTGAGAACATGGCGCGATATCAGTGTTGTGCAATTGTAAAGTAGAATTGTGCAACTGCTGCACAGTTGTAGTAGACATGTAGACATAAGAGAGCAACATAATACACCAGGCAGCAAGCCACTTATCTTATTCTCAGCCTGGCTGCAATGTGCCTCTTTTCCACTGCAGTTTTTCTGGTTGGCCCACAGCTCGACACAGTGCGACTCGGATGACACTTTTTGCTCTTCCATTGAGCTGTGTCGTACCCAATTGAAAAGCAAAAAGTGACGGCCAAGTCTTGCTGTGTCGAGCTGTAGGCCAACCAGAAAATCGGCAGTGTGCCCAAGCATCTCAGAGTATGAGCGACTTCCTAATGTGGGACAGTCATTGTCCTAAAGTGGGACAGTGAAATGTAATGTTAAATTTAATGCAAGACACTGTAAAGTCAATGTTAAATGTTTTAAACCATGGTGTACCTTCACATTTGAATAGCATATTTGTTGTATTTTATTTTTAAATGAATATAGGAAAATACAACAAATATGCTATTCAAATATCAAAGATGTTAATCTGCTGTGGTGTCATCACCATGCAGAGTAAAAAAAAATCGCAATGTTAATCAACATTTAGAGGGCACTCTGGGACCAAATCTTCCATCGACTCTCTGAGAGTTCAATCAACACTCCTTTTGCACTGTGTGGGGATGGTGAAGGATACTGTGGTGGAGGGGGCAGTGCCTATAGAGCCCCGGCAGCTGACTCCCAGCTGTGGCAGTGGCCTTTGCCCACCCCACTCCCTCACATGTGTCATATCAATTAACCATCTCCACACCTCATCATCATCATCATTATGATGTGTTTATAGATATTCAGTAGTATAGAGAGCATTCGCTCCTCTCACCGTGACTTACGACTAATACGTGGGTCTATACAGGTATTTGTGTCTCCCAACCATGGGTACGTGTACAAAAAGAAATACGTAAAGACACTGCAGTGAGTCTTGGAAAAACATTTACGTAATGATAACAAGTCTCTGAAGCATTGGGGTATAAAAAGTGATATGAGCAAGAGTGAGGGGGTATTTATTATATAACAATAGGGTAAGCAAGAAAACAAATGTTAGGAAACACTGTCCTATGTCATGCCATAAGACTATGCATTGATGCATAACAAAGGCAAAATTAATGAGGGGAGCTGTCTTTCTTACTTTCATTTGAACTGCTCAGGAATGTTCAGATCATGTTTAATACGTAATGTTACAGCAAATATACAGCAAGAACTACCGATGGGTTGCTGGCTTAGAATGAGCTTACACAATATCAAAAATGCAGAGTTAATTCAAGTCTGACAGAGTACTCTGGGACCAAAATATAGCCCAGAAGATGTTAAATCAAGTCTCTAGGCAAGTGCTGAGTTAACACTGCAATTGTAGTGTGAATAGTGCATTTTTCTGCATAACCAATTCTGTAATGTAAGCCCACGACTATCCATATCAAAACAAGATTACATATGTCTTCTATGTCATTCTGTCAGCATCAGCCAAATGTGATTTAGGCAAATAGCATTACTTATCTCCTTCAAGGACCTCCACATAGACTAATAATAATGCATGTTACACTGTATGGCATAGGCAAGCTCTTTGACAAGGCTGAAAAAGGGTTTCCCCCTAATATAGGCCTATAGTATTCATCTGTTAAGCCATTTTTTCCATTTAAATGCTATTTTAAACACGGTTCATTTCAGCAGCACACTTTTTATTAGATCAACTTTCTGTGAATTCTGCAAGGCAAACAATGATAATTACCGGCTGTTAGAAACCCGAACTTCGATTCAGTGCCATCTGTCACTCTCTCCACTCTCCATCTCTTCGTTGTCTATATACCACCCTGTCTTGTATTTCCACAAACTTTCCCCATCTGCTGTTTCTTACCTGGAAGAACTACTAGGTTTTCAACTTGGTGAACAGCTTTAAAGCATCTGCTCCACGAGCAGTTCATTACCCTGACACTTAATCATTACCGTAATACCTGCAATCAGGCGCCATTGTTTCACATTCGACACAGTGTTCTAAGCGCAATTTACTCTAGGATGGAAGTCATCAGTTCTCCGCGCTGAGACCGACCAAAACAACTTCCCCGCTGATATCTCTCTCAGAAGGTATGAACACGTGAATATATTTTGGCACATATTTGAAAAATGTTGTCACGCGAGCGCAGTGGGAGGGGGAAAAAAAGGTTGGCTAGGTCTTGCAATGCTTTGACAAACATACTCTACCCTCTGAACCCCCAGCCCTCCCCCACCTCACCAGCACACCCCACCCCCCAACTCCACACAGCATCACTCCCCCATCACCACCACCACCATCACCACGTCCAAATCTTGTATGGAAACATGGCACGGTGGGCCATAAATATCAGGCAACAATGGCACATAGTGTCACATGCATAATTCATTTATATTCCGTACGTATTTTTAGACTGAATTCCAAATTAGTGTCACCGCTATTTTGCAAGACTCAAAGGGCCTGGTGTCAGTGACTGAGTGTGTTTGGCACGTCCCTGCATTGATTTCACATGGCTCAGCCTCTCGTCGCATTTGCAAGAAAAGTTTGCTCATTAGAAGAGTCCAATCAACAATACATAAAAGATGTCACGTGACTTTTTAATCTAAGTGAGCAAACACAAAAAAAGTGTACATGCAATGGCTAAGATTAAACCGAATCAATAGGTGCCTGGTACACACTTTTGTCCTCTGTTGGAGACCGAAGGGTCATTTGAATTGCAGTGATCTCATGGCACCTCTTTGAAACTATCGGTAGTTATTAGGTAACAGTCCATTCTATCAACTTAGATTGTGTAAAAAAAAAAAAAAAAATCTGTGAGAACCAACATGTGATTAAAGGTTATTCTAACGTTTGTCATAACTGCCGATATCTCAGTAAGTTTCAAATTATGGATGGTATAAGACAGGGGTGCCGACAGGGGGGGACAAAGGGGGCAGTTCTCCCGGGCCCAGGGAGAGAGGGGGCCCAAAATTAGATCCTCATTACAATGTATGTATTGGGCTGAGGGACCCTTTCAGATGACTTTGTCCAGGGCTCAGCCAAAGCTGTAAGCGGCTCTGATATCAGATAGCCTATTACAAAATGTACCTGAAATGTACCATTTTAAATAATTTCCTTATACTGTCCCGACTATGGAACCCCACTCACCTTCAAGATACTCAAGAGGGAATGGTCTATTGTGATTCTGAAGAAGTTTTCCTTTTCTCTTCTGTGTTTTTTTTTTTTTTTTTGGGGGGGGGGGGTAGCTCACTTAGCATTGCACTCTTGACAAACAAAGCCACACTTACTTGTATAAGGTCATTCAGCCGTGGGGCAGAATTGTCTAGGTAGGCAGAAAGCAGGAAGTCTTCAACAAAACTTTCGCTGTTGTTTAGAGCATCTTGCACCTTTATGTGTCTGTTTCTCCTGACTTTCGCACACTGAAAATTGCTGAAATCTTCTCTCCTTCATTTGTTCCCTCGACCTGATGAACAGCTCAGCATTTCTATGCAACCTTATTAGCAGCTGTGTTTAATGGGGCTGCCTCTTTCCAAATATTCAAGAGACAGCAAGTCTCACTTCTTCTAGAGACATGTTAACCCATGCTTCATTAGATCTTTTGTCTGTGGCATTTCTAAGTCAACAGTAATTTCCTAAAATATGTAACAATGTGGGCCTGTTGCATCCTAAACGGCTTAGGTTTATTCTTCTGGCAACTGGTTCTGATCAAAGTTGTGCTGAATAATTTGAAATTGAAACAAGAGCTCATCTGATTATGCGTGTAATTGTGTAGTTCACACCTGAGTTTGTCTGTTTCATATTTGCTCTAAGTTCACAGCAAAGGACAAACAAAGGACAGATACACTTCATCTAAAATCTGGTTCAGCAAATGAAAGAAAACAGGTGTGAATATGTGTAAATACAAGGTGTAAGAACAAATCTGCTCAACTTTACAAACACTTATAAAGCACTTAGTGGGCTTCTCAGATATTACCTTTCAAGGTTACTAGATGAAAAAGTGATGATTTTGAGCATCCAGTCACCCATCTTTTTCTATCCAATCTTTATTCAGAGGTTTTTACAGCCCTGTTAACGAGGAAGTCTGTTAGCATGCGTGGCTGCATTTCTGTAGTCCTGACTAAGTCTCTTTCAAGAAAACCTCAGCACAATGTTAAAAACTTCCCTCAAGGTTTCCCTTTTACACATGCAGCACCTTCAGAAAGATCTTGGAAAAGAACACACAATGCTTCAGAAAAGCAGCATCCGAAAGTAGTTGTTGTAGTATAATCATTATATTTTACATTTTACTGAATGATCAGTATGTTGATGTTTAGTTGTTTTCAGCGAATGTTAGACTGGTATGGCAACACAAGCTTCCCTAGCAAGCCTGAGTGAACATGAAGTTGACATCCATTTCATGAAAAGGAGTGATTGTATACATGCCAAGGAGCGCAAGCTCTATATGATGGTATGAAACCTATTTTACATGTCAAACTCTATTGGGAATAATCAGAGATTTGCAGGTCTGACAAAATTAAATAAATAAGTTTTAAAAAGGTCCTCGGCCATCTGTTACTTTTGAATATTAACTTTGTGAACATTTGCTGCAACATCACTCACTTTAAACTTTTTTGACAGGATTATCAAGCAAATACTAAGGAAATCATCTTTGGCCAAGCGAGTTGTAGATGGAAACAATATGCTAAAATGCTCCCCGATATCCATCAGAGACGTGATTTCCAGCGCTTAGATGAAGAACAGCTGTTTAATCCAGCTGCCCAGAGTTATAAAACCTGCACAAAATATCCTCCTGGGTTTTACCCAATTTTCTGTTCAACAAAGCTGATTTTTTTTCCCCTCCTTTTTCCACTCAGGAGAAGAATTTAGCGGTAGATCAATCTATTCACTTGGGAAAAGACCAGCATTACAGGATTCACTGCGTGGCCTCCCCAAGGAGAAGGGGAGAGCGCCCCGTGGCCGAGCCACTGCCATTACCCCTGGCTATGGACACCATGCTGGGCCAAAGTTGTCAGATGTCTCCTCCGCTGGAGAGACAGCACAAAGATGCCTCCACTCCCCAATTCCTGCAGGCCCAGGAGGGGAAGACTAAGACACCCCCTCGTGTGATGTGTTCTTCAGCTCTGCTGGGAACGGCTGCGGCCTCTCACTGAGGAAGGTTTGATCCCCCTCTGACAACCCACAAACCCATATGTCTCCGGGCCAGTTCAGCTGCACGTCCATCACCAGTCACATCAGATCAGATACTGGGTGAATGGAGGCCAAAGATGATATAAAGCAAGGGCTTCTTAAATAGGGAAGCCGCACAAGGGAGCAAATTACACGAGCAGGTTCATTTGTGACAATTTGCATTTTTTGTAATGATTTAAGGTCAAATGGTAATTATATTTACTGTGGCTTATTTTCTCTGTTTTTGACGCTCGCTCCCTTTCTCTCTCTCTCTCTCTCTCTCTCTCTCTCTCTCTCTCTCTCTCTCTCTCTCACTGTCACTCACTCTCTCTCTCTCTCTCTCTCTCTCTCTCTTGTGTGTGTGTGTGTGTGTGTGTGTGTGTGTGTGTGTGTGTGTGTGTGTGTGTGTGTGTGTGTGTGTGTGTGTGTGTGTGTGTGCGTGTGTGATCACCTCTATATAATTATGCCAGTGGAAGGTTAAACCACTAATGAAACCACCAGTGCACTGACATTTTCTGTTGTAATAATGAGCCGTAGATAGGGAGGTCACATTGCTCATGTTTTATTTCAGTATAGTTTTGGAATCTTACATCATCTTAAATATTTGCACTATACAGGAGGATTTATCGCAATTTATTAGTTTCAGCCTATTTTTGGTAAGAGGTACTGAAGGGCTGTTATGTGTTTTTAGGGCTTTATGTTGCTGCTAAAACAAGACCATGGGCAGTTATACAATGAACAGTCATTGTCTCAAGTCATGTGTAATCATGACACAAAACAGTTCTTCACATTGGTATACTAGCCCTTTGCCAATGTTTGTGATGTTGTCAGTCATGCTTGACATGGTCACCTCACATGTCGGAGTGCAAACCTGTCAATATGTATCAGTCAGAAGTCTACAGGAAAGGGTATGAAGCACACCAATAACAATGTTGAAAACACTATTTTCGCTGAATAAATGTATAATTGAAAAAAAAAAAAGAAAACGCAATTTTCACTTCATCCCGTTGTTGACTCAAATCATAGAGCTGTGCTGTTTCTCTTGCAGATATACATATACAAACCGGGGAGCTTAAGAGCTTCCAACCTGTCAAAAATCCTGGGACTAGGCTATAATAAACAACAGTGTGTGATGACAGTGGGAGTGATAAAGAATTAATGGGGAGCCAAGGCAAGGTGCCAAAGACTATCACAGACTGGAAACAGCCTGAGTGAAAATGTGTGAAAAGGGAAACAGGGACGACGGCGGTGGTGGTGCTGGTGCTGGTGGTGGGTGGTGTAGGTGGGTGCGTGGGTGGGTGGGTGGATGGTGGGGGGTATAGGGGGTTCAGCAGCAGAGGTATAGGCCAGAAAGCAAACACAATGCAAAAAGCCTCCTCTCCAGAGTCTGTAATGGCAAGCGCTGCGCTAGTTACCGGTGCTAATGGCATCCCATGGTGACAGTAATGAGTCGTGACGGCCCATCGCTGGGAAAGGCAGCAATTACAAGAACTATGAACTGAGTTGCCCGCTAACCCCTTTAAGATAATCTCTGAACTCTTTGCCAGACTTTCTCTCTCTCTCTCTTCTTTTTGGTTCCAAAGTCTCTGCCCCTCTCTCAGCAGGTATCTGTTTGACAACAAAGTGATGTGTGCAAGCTCAATCTTAACCTCGTTCAAAATGCCAGAGAAGAGCACTTCCCGTGTTAAACTGTCCCCTTTGTTTATACTGCATTCCATGTAGCCTACAAGGTGCACCTCTGAATTGCTGCTCCACAATGGTTAAACCTCAAACAGTATAGGGTCCAGGATACATCTCTGAATTACTACACCACAAACGACTGCACTAAAAATAGGGGTACTCCTTTTCAACATGTGGGAGGTCCTAGATGAAAAAAAAAAGTCTGGCCCATGGAAGCATGGCCTGCAAAGAGGAACAGCTCTCTGTAGGTTTTAGCTGTTAAGGCGTATTCATCTGTCTGATGTTCCACAGCCGTGTGAACTGGCCAGTTTTAATTCATTTGACACGCCAGACCCTTTGTAATTTATTGCAAACATGTCACTGAGGGAGAGAACATTTGGCTCCATTCGCAGCCAATGTGTGACTCCAAAGGGAAAATGGTTCGAGCCTTTTCAAATGTTCTTTTTCTCTACTAGTTTTCAGAAATTAAAAAGCTACAATCACACAATGCTACATTTCAAATTGTGTTTTAAAGCGATATTGTAAAATGTGCTTTAAAGGAACATTTTCTGATAAGGGCTGAAATAAATGGGAAGTGATGCATTTTGTCGTCATGTTTTTTTTTCTTCTTTTTTTGCTGCAAGCCATTCGGATGAGGAAGATGGAACAACAGCAGGCTACAAAACATTAGATTAACTTATTTAAATAAATGTGGAATTGTAGGGTTCAACACAAAAGAACCTCCAGCATTAGCCGCATCAAATATCACACTGTGATTTATGTATGTATGCATGGCTGTGGTAAACACAAACTATACAAAAAGTAAACGATAAACAAATAAAACAAATCAGGGGTAATAGTTGATGTTATCATTTGGGATAGATATTTTGTGCTGATGACAGCACGCAAGGTGGGAGACCGCATTATAGAAGGTGCATTAACTCTAGACAGACACTATGTAGTAGGCCTAGCGATGAAAGAAAAGCAATTATAGATGCAACATCGATTAATACATTATTGTTTGCTGAGTATTTGTGTTTGTGGGATGCACTTACAGGCTCTTTTCAAAGACATAGCTTTCACTCATTATTATTGGCCATTAACTACAATATAGCTATAGTTTTAATGTCAAACTTTGCTGTCAAGGTCTCTGTCATGTATTGTTTATTATTTATCTTTTCACTTTTTCCATTGAATTTTATTCCAGAAACTCTCATCTGTTGGTCCTTTAATTATCATTCCCACGATAAATCCACCATCACATTCCAGATGTTTCCTGCTAAGAGGGATGACAATATGAACCCCGACAGATAAGAAAGTGATGAGTCAAGTTTTCCAAAACGTTGCCGCACTACCTTAGATTATTTCGCACACACACTCACAGACACACACACAAACACACACACACACACACACACGCACACGCACGCACACACACGCACGCACGCACGCACGCACGCACGCACGCACGCACGCACGCACGCACGCACGCACGCACGCACAACACACACACACACACACACACACACACACACACACACACACACACACACACACACACACACACACACACACACACACACACACACAGATGAGTGTGCTATGTGTGGATGCGCCCTGTGATAACATTGCCCTGGTTGCAGATGGATGTGTGCCTGTCAGCCAATGTCCCCAGGGAAGGGGAGAGGCTACATAATCCATGATGGGTCTCTGTGTGTTTTCCTTTGAAGTGGAAAAGGTAGAAGTTTGAGCAGAAACTGGACTGATGGGTCCATTACCAGCCTATGACTGGAGCAGCATGTTAGCAATCTGAGATTTTCGTATGGGAGCTTGTCAAATGGGATGGGGGGATGGGGTGGTGGGGGGCGGTGGGCTGTTGGACACTTGAGACACAAGATCTGTTCTTGGATGGAAATGGAATGGCCCCCCTCTGAATACGGTTGGCTTGCTTCAACTGGAACATCCGTATATGAGTGTGTGTTTCGTGACTTTTGTGTGTGTGTGTGTGTGTGTGTGTGTGTGTGTGTGTGTGTGTGTGTGTGTGTGTGTGTGTGTGTGTGTGTGTGTGTGTGTGTGTGTGTGTGTGTGTGTGTGCGTGTGTGCGTGTGTGCTTGCGTGTGTGCGTGCGTGCGTGCGTGTGTGTGTGTGTGCGTGTGTGTGTGTGTGTGTGTGTGTGTGTGTGTGTGTGTGTGTGTGTGTGTGTGTGTGTGTGTGTGTGTGTGTGTCTGTGTGTGTGTGAACAGATCATACTTGAGGTGGGATGGTGAATGACTAGAAGCATCTGTTCTGGAAAAAGGAGAGGCGGCCGTTATTTAGCAAGGCTGGCCACGAGGGAGCTGATTGCTGATTTTTGGTAAGAGGTGTGTGTGTCTGTGTGTCTGCGTGTGTACATGTGTGTACTCATGTGCTCATGTCACACACACACACACACACACACACACACACACACACACACACACACACACACACACACACACACACACACACACACACACACACACACGTGTACACACAGTACGCACACACACACAGGATGCAATTTGTATCCCACTTCTGATAAATATGACCTCCGTTGGGGCACGAGGAACATCCTCCTTCATAGCGATAAATGGAACAGCTGATACCACTGACAATCTAGCCACACGAAAACACATATAGTACCAGAGGAGGCAAGGCTACAATGGACTACACGGTCTACTAGGGAAGCTACACTTTGTGTGCCGTTCCCAGTCAACAGGCAAAGTCGAGGTCCAGGTTTACTGATGTTTTATTATTTGTGCACCAACTCACTCATACGACAAGGCGTTGAAACACCCTTGAAACACCATAGAACTAAAAAGACAAACAAAAATCACAGGACTAAATCATATGCTCTCAAACACAAAAACAATAAGACATAAACAAAATCAAAATGACAAAAGACAAGACAAAAGACAAGTTAATACAGTTACTGTTACTAAATGTCTCCAACTGCACAGCACTGCCCTACAAAGGCAAAGTGCAGTAACTTTTCTGTCAAAATTGAGTTTGGAATAAAAATGGTCTTCATTACGCCTCCTTTATCTTTGTACAAAGCCTTATCATGGTCCAAATGTGTTCCGTTTGAGAGATAATGCTATGTGAAATTTGCTGTAATATAATCTAATACCAAGGTTTTGAAGGCATTTTGTCTCAGCTGCAATGTTGGCGTACAGTAGTTACTCCATTTTGCCTTTGTAGGGCAGAGTATTACTGTAAACATTGTAACATTTCAGTATGGCAACTTAGCTGACACAGACCGATACTGTAGCCTAGATGTAACGGGAATGAGCTCAATAATATACATGCTCGTCGTAGTATATTGTCATATTTTACCAGACCCACATACCAGAGGCGGTTCTTAATTTAAGCACTTGAAGCTCGGTTTACCAATATAAAAGCGACAAACGCGACATCCGAATTTAAACCCTTCATCCTGTTGACGTGATTCAGCTGTCTGTGTTGTCTGCTACTGGCGGTTCTTATAAAACTGGTTAAACAGCGACACCACAGTGGCTATCGAGAAACACTGTTTAACAGCGATGGTGAAACACGTTACTACAGCAAATGAAGCACAAATTCTAAATGACTTGGAGTCAATGGCAGAGAATCTGTTTTTTAATTGGCTTTCCGCCGATGCCCCGCCACGTTTTGAAGCACATTTTGATTGTGCTCATACCAATAGCGCCCCGGAAAATATGATTGACAGATGAGTTGATGAATCATAACTCGATCTGACACCTTACGTTTACATTGGATTCAGGAAGTAGAGCTCAGGCAGACGTGATGTTTACACTTCTATTTACTCTCAATGTGTTTACATGTTTTACTGAAGCCAGTTGCTTTTATGATAATCTCGAAGACTGACAACACATTTGAACTGCAATCAAAGTTTTCAAGAAACGTTTGTGTTTTGGATGTGGACAAATCATGGAGTAGAACATATCAAGAAGAAACGAATGAATAATATGCAGATAGCATGAACCACACACCATCAGTTAGGCTAGTTGAGGAGAATAGCTAAACGGCAGCACAATATGCTTTTCTTGATTAGCTATGATATCACATGGATTACAAACGGGAACGTGGATAATAATTTCGAAAACGTGTGGATTAAGTGAAAGTTTGGGATTTCTGCGGTCAAGACAGCATTTTAAGGTAAGGTTATTTGTCCGCTGTAACATGTTTGGTTGTTGATGAAGCTTGCGGCTCAGGAACGGGTTCACTCGCTCATCCATACATGAGTTCACTTCACAATTGTTCAGAAGGGCTGGTGTCTGTTTTTCCCGTAGCCTGTTTTCAAGTTAACGGCAGGCCTACACAAGTTTTTAGCAGCTCTCGTGTAGGCTACAGTGAGTGTACCCTGGTCGCAACGGCATGCTGGTGGCCACTCTTGACTTCATTTCTATTAGTTCTACATAGTAAGAATAAGAACCCTTTCTGGAATGATGACCGTCAGTGATGTGTTTTTCTGTTCAATGCATTGCTGTAAGATGCAACGCGAACATTTGGATTGTATTTTCAAGTCGTGGAGTGAAGGATGTCAAATGCAACGTGGTAGAATGACTTAGTAGCCTAGGGAGCTGTCTGAAGAGGTCAAAATTCACAATTTAGGAGCGTTTTTATTTTTTTAAAAATCTCATCTGGGGGAGACCCCACTAGCTTGGCTTGGTTACAGAATTTGTGCTTACCAACATCATACCCCCCAAAACCGCCACTGCCACATACATAATAACGAGTCTAACACTTGAAAATGTTGACACAAAAGTGATGATGTTGTGGTGGAGATCAATGTTCATACTGTAGACAGGACCATTTCCAGGCTCACAGTGAAGAGAACTCTCTGATGTAGACCAGCTTATTACAGTGTAACACCTCAACTGAAACACACGTGGTGGGACTGTGTATTGGTACCGTGCGCTTTACCAAATAGGGAGAGGATTCTTGTGAAATTTAGCATATCACTTTTTACTGTAATGTATGACATTATTTTTTTTCCTGGAATATGCTGTTTCACACTCTAGACCAGTCTCGGATGAAATGTTTTCATTTGAGTGTATGTACAGTATGTATGTATGTATGTAGGCCTATTTATGTATGTATGTATGTATGTATGTATGTATGTATGTACAGTATATGTGCATGTATGCATGTATGCATGTATGCATGCATGTATGTATGTATGTATGTATGTATGTATGTATGTATGTATGTATGTATGTATGTATGTATGTATGTATGTATGTATGTATGTATGTATGTATTTATGAAAGTATGTATTTATGTAAGTATGTAGGCAATGTACTGCATGTTTTATAGTATATGCACCATATGTGTATGTATTTATGTGTGTTTGTGTGTATGTGTGTATTTATTTCTGCAGGCTACGTGAGTATGTAGATAATGTACTGCATGTTTTATATATGCACCTGTGTATATGTACCAGAGAAAAAACAACAGAGGAGAGGAGTCAGCGCGGACACCAGGTACAAATTGTGATTGTTGTGCTTGAAGAGTGGTGCCAACCTTTTCCATAATCAGACGTGAAATAACAGAAGCATTTTTATGTGATGAAAACAACATCTGTCTGTCAAAAACCGGAGATACCAAAAAGATGCACAGGCACGAGGCAAGAGAACGACCGTCTGTCTGCACAAGGAGCCATTACCAGAGGGAGCTCCCTCGACTTATTAATGCAAACATCTCAGCTCAATTGGCTTTTTAAATGTCACTGTCAATTTCACGAAGAAATGAGCCCTGGAATTCATTTTCTCCCTCGGCCTGGGTAAAACCGGGCTCTTGTTTGCTTACTGCCTTAGTCTTTATCCTCTCATATAAGGGTACTGTGCCACAGTCCCATCGACAGGAGGGGGACAAACGGGTATGTTGTCCCAGGCCCAGAGAGACAGGGGCCCCCAGAATCGGGTCCCCATTAAATTGTATGTATTAGATAGGGGGCCCTTTCAGATGAATTTGTCCTGGGCCCAGAAAAAGCTGTCAGCGGCCCTGCTGTGCCATACACTCAGGGGGACAGCGTGTGGCGCGCATGCGTGGGCTGTTTAAGTTTAGTTAAGTTGGGTCTGTTTAGTTAGGATCAGACTGAGATCAGAAACAGATTGTCTGGAGGCTCTTTCTCTCTCTTTCACTTATGTGAGTCTGCATTTACACCTGTCACAGCCTAAGCCACAATCTTTTTCAGGGATTTTTGCTCTAAATAAAGCAACGCCACACACCACCACAATTCAGTGTTTACCCTGGGAGCCTGGACGTCTGCTATTTACACTTGTTCCAAGAAAGAGAGAGAGAGAGAGAGAGAGAGAGAGAGAGAGAGAGAGAGAGAGAGAGAGAGGGAGAGAGAGAGAGAAAGAGAAAGAGAGAGTGAGATAGAGAAAGAGAAAGAGAAAGAGAGAGAGAGAGAGAGAGAGAGAGAGAGAGAGAGAGAGAGAGAGAGAGAGAGAGAGAGAGAGGAGGAGGAGGAGGATAGTAACATAAAAATAAGGTCAGAGGTTCATGCGGGCCATTCGTGTCAGTCAGACCTGCAGCGTCGTAGGTGAATCACCACCACATTGATGGACATGAGACGTGGTAAAATGGTGCAGTATGTGATAGGTCATTCTTTCACTCACAATGTCCTTTTGGCTTACCGCTTCTTTCTCTCTTTATTCTCTATTTTTTGTTGCCGCATGAATGAAGTGTTGCAATGGAATGATAAAATTGACTGAAACAAGGGCCTCCTGAGAATGTAAGCGCCAGTGTTATGGCTACTCCTTTTCCTGGTTATTCTTCACTGGAAAAAAGGGAAAACTGTGTTGGGACTTCAAAGGCTTCACTTTAAAGGTACACTGTGTGAGATGTTTAGTTGTTTATTTCCAGAATTCATGCTACCCATTCACTATTGCTACCTTTTTCATGAATGCTTACCAGGGGCGTCATTAGGTTTTGCAAACATCCGGGGCTGTAGCCCAGATATTACAGCAAAAAAATAATTTAAAAAAATGGTGCAGACTTTTTGAAAAGTAAGGTCAAATTGGGCCATTCTAGGGGTACACAAAGGGGAACATTTACTTTCGACACCATAGTCTTAATGGGCCGTTTTCCCATCTTTGCATTTGGCAGTGTAGGCTACTTTCATTATATATATTATATATACATATTTTATTTATGTCAGTCCAGAGAGATTCGGGGCTGATCCCCGGAGATGCGGGGCGGTAAGCCCCAAATGCCCAGGTCTCTCAATGTGCCTGATACCACCACCATTAAATTAAGTATTCATTATGAGTGGAAAAATTGCACTTTTCATACATTAAAAGGGGGATCTTCTCCATGGTCCGACATTTTGAATTTCCAGAAATAGCCATTTTTAGCTGCAAAAATGACTGTACTTGGGCCATACTAGAAAATATTAGTTTATCACTTAATAAACTTTCATGAAAAGATTGCCAAATTTGGCAATAGGCAGCCCAGTTTCAATGAGCAGCAAAGTTGCTGTACCTTTTTTGGCCATTTCCTGCACAGTGTCCCTTTAAGCATTTTGTCTTCACACGTCGTCCAGTGGTTGAATTATGTTACGTATGAGCAAATACCAACTGATACAGATTCACTATACAGAACGTACACTTGCAGGACTGTGTCCACCTATGAAGGACTCTGTGCACCTCGTAGGGAAGCTCAAATGTCGTAGGGAAGCTCAAATTACACTTTGTATAATGACATTAAAAGGCATTGTATTTGTATTTGTATTGTGTAGAGCATATTCTTAGGATGTTTCTCTTTTCAATACAACAGTATGCTCACAGATTGTTGTTCTACTGTTTCCTGATATGCTCACCGACTGCAGTAAAATAAATGTAGTCTGGGAACAAATACACTCTACAAGATGTTATAAATGACTCAAGTGTTGAATAAACGCTTATTGTTTTCACTGTGGTCTTGGACGAATCAAATTGTTTCCCCCGCATAGCTCCAGGAGGATAACACCATATTCACCAGTTATGTATATACACCTATTTCTCAGGCTCATCTTGTTGTGGGGAGGAATAATAGATGAAAGTTATGCTAGACGTGACTGATTAATAATAATTTCAGACTTAAACATAAAGTCATTTTTAAATATCAACATTATATTATGTATGTAAATGTCATTGTGATTTTCATTCCAATGTGGATAATTATTTACATTTATTTAATGACTATTCTGGTGTAAATAGATTTAATACAGATTATTTTATTTATTTAACTGACTAGTATGTCAGTTAATCAACAACAACAATTAATTGACCATTTAATGACAATGTGGATAATATAGGTATCATAAGGCACTTACTTAGATATATGCCTATCAATTACATTCGGCTAGACTGCCTAAAGTTGTTATTGATCCAAGGATGCATAAAGTGGGCATTACAGCTGGTATTAAATTTCAAGTATGGTCCAATAGTCGATACAAAGAGAATTTACCGTTCTCTCAATTTTAATGTGTTTCCCTCTGTCCACACATACAGTGCATGCACTCCCACAGACAGACAGACAGACAGACAGACAGGAAGACAGACACACACACAGACAGACAGACAGAAAGACAGACATGCACACACACACACACACACACACACACACACACACGCACATGCACACTGAGACTTCTCTGTGATGGGAATTATGACCCTCTTAATACGTTGTGGGTGACAACAAGTCAATACAGGGACAGCTCTGTTGGCGGGCCAGGGAATCAAAATGAAATGACGTGAAGATAACTCGAAGTGGTAAGGGGTGGTGTTTATTGTGGTAATGTCAGACATTGTGTTGTGCGGTGGGTTTATCAGGCACAATGCGTTCCCTCTGGAAAGAGGAGCTACACAATCACTGAGTACTGACAGTTCAATTTCACACTTCATTATTGGGTTGCAGAGTCCTTTGAGTCCCTCAAAGAACTGCTATTGTTTTGTTTGGAGACTTCAGATGCTGCTCATTTTTTCCCTTAGATTGGTTCAGGACATAGTATTCTTTTCTGCTCGAGCGAAAAGTATATTCCAAAAATAGCATAGGTGGTGTGTTTTATTATATCTTATCATAACGGGTGAAAAAGAGACGTGGCATCACAAACTCTACACCCACTTAGTGCTTTAACACTTGCCAAACTTGCAGAGGTTCCAGAGACGAGTGCAAATTGATTAGGAAACACAGACAGCTTAAAGATGAAGCTCAGTGCCTTTCGTTGCCTTTTTGACAATGATAATAAACTCTTGAATCTCAGTGCCCTGCGTCTGACCATCACGTTGGTGAGCTGCTATTATAGCCCAAGGCTGACAGATTAGCTGATGTAGCAGTCACAAACTCTCACACACAATGTGCCAGTGCATTCTGATATACTGTATGAGAGTAGGCATACATCTAGCAATTTGCCTGTTAGCAGTGGTGTAGTCTACTTTTTATGGTGGGTATACTGTATATTTGAGCATTTTTTGAAGTGGGTATACTGTATATATTTGTGCTATTCAAAACAATGGATCAATCAATTTTAAGTGGGTATACTGAAATCCCTTAAATTTAGAAGTGGGTATACTCCATATACCCGCGTTCTACGTAGACTACACCACTGCCTGTTAGCAAAATCAGCTAGAGCATACAAAAAACATGGCATTTATTGTCAGTTTATTGATTGTTTACAAAGGCATCAGTATTTCATTTCCAAATGACCTATCTTCCTTAATCCCCCCCCCCCCCCCCAACCCGGGAAAAAAAACAGCAAACAAACAAACATAGATGCACTGTAGGCTTTCACTTTGTGACTAATATAACATATTGATTTTAAAATTAACATCAGTCAGGCTCCTATCCTGACAACCAGTCTCCCTGGAGACATGTGTAATTAAAGAGGACTTTCATCAGCCCTTCCATTTGAAGTCCCATGAAAGTCAGAGGGTCGCTGCTGCTGCTCTTGATGACTGGCCAACTGAAACATTAAGGACTGCTAATCCAGGATGGTGGTGGTGGTGGGTGGAATAAATAACTGTTTTCAAACGGCAACAACAAAAACAACAAGAGACACTATTCACTTAAACTGAATTCTAGATATTGTCTGTCTAGAATTAGAATTGGTTTAGTCATATAAATGCACAAGCAGAGAGAAACTATAGGCTACTTCTGTATTTATGGCCCGTGCCACAAATATCAGCCCTGTTTTTTGTTTTGTCTTTACCCTCCTTTTTGCTCCTCTTCAAACAACCCTGAACAACAATGCCTGTGAAGTAATCTTGAGTTGCATTGGGGCCGTAATCCAGACCTCACTGAGCACCCAGATACTGTTTCAATCAGACACTGTTTATGAGACCCCATTGTCCTGTCATTGGTCCCAGATAAGTGAAACAATCCTAATCACCCCGACAGGACGAACACGCGCAATCGACCCTGTGTAATCAGCTGCTGATACCAGCAGGTATCTTAACAGGCCATGAGGCCTCCTGCCACCCATATCAGGGCACGCAGGCACAGAAGCACCAACTGACTGTTTGTTTGCAACTCCACAATGCTGCGCAATATCTGGATATCTAGGTAGATATATACTATATAGGCCTATATAAAACAATGTTTGAGGTTAACTTTTCACTCAAAGAGACTACTATAGGATGATTCAACAAAAAGTTACTGTTTACTTTTATACCTTGAACACATTTTCATTGCTTGTTCCTTCTTTCCCTCTTGTTTTGTCGTGACCACCTCCTCTTTCACCACTGAGGAAATGTTTTTGTGTCCTTTTGCCACCTCTGTGCTACTTCCAGTTGTTAGCTGTTGCCTCGCGTCGCCGAATTCAAAGCCTATGCCACCACAGGTCAGCCTGGTTTTTAGCGGATGCGAATATCAAACTTTAGCTGCAGCAAAACAATTGCAGCTGCTGGCAGAGACTGCAGGTGGGAAGGTGCCTTGTCCTGCTGTCCAAGTGGAGTGTCGGTGGAAGTGGAGGATAAATGCTGGCAACATTGCCTAGCCATCCCTGTGGACGACTGCCACCGTGCCTTGTACCAGAGCTGCTTGGCGTGTGCGCGTGTGCGCGTGTGTGTGTCTGTGTGTGTGTGTGTGTGTGTGTGTGTGTGTGTGAGAGTGTGTGTGTGTGTGTGTGAGAGTGTGTGTGTGTGTGTGTGTGTGTGTGTGTGTGTGTGTGTGTGTGTGCGAGCGTGCATGTGTGTGAGCGTGCGTGCGTGTGCGGATGGGCGGGCTTGCGGACGGGCGTGTGTGTGTGTGTGTGTGTGTGTGTGTGTGTGTGTGTGTGTGTGTGTGTGTGTGTGTGTGTGTGTGTGTGTGTGTGTGTGTGTGTGTGTGTGTGTGCATGTGAAGAAGCTTACAACTTGCAAACAAGGAGAGCTGGCAATAAGTTAATAGGGTGAACAATGGGGGAAAGGGAGAGACAGAAACAGAATTATGGCTTAAACGTTCTGAAAGATTGTTCTGAAGAGTTAAAATTACCTAAGATTGTACTATGAATGACTAGTTAATTGTTGAAAGTAACAATTTTATGCATAAACAGTGTGACACAAACTGCCTAGAACTACTGTACCTCTCATCAGTCTTGCCTGTATCGTCAGTCAGTGACAATAACCAAATAGGGTGTGATTGTTATTGTCAAGCCACAAAGTGCTTGTCATAACTAATAAATATGCTTATGTGGTTGCATGGATACCGTAATTAGTTACCTAGGCACCTCATAAGTACCATAATTAAAAAGATATGTGAGGGACTAAACATAGTTGTGATCTTTCACAGAACCTTTTTATAGTTGTTTTCCTGGGTGAAGGCTTTGCGCCTTCGTGGACGTGCTTGAAGGTATATAAAGAAGTTTTAATCCCAAAAAAGACAAACCACTAGCACTACCTACATTCCGAAATACTTAGTCCTCACACAGCGTCTGGGGGGAGCAGGGATATTGAAGCTGCCGAGAGTTTCACACTAGGGGGATTGCAGGGTCGAGTGCTCTTGTGACCAAAGGTTGCAGCAAAGTTAATTACTGTGGACTGAATGATTATTGTCTCCCTCTCAGGAGATTTTCCTGGCTTGGAAAATAAGACTGTGACTCATGAATTCTTGCCATTTCCTGCTGCCTCTCGTTCTTAAACACAGTAATCTCTTGTGACTCTTGCTTGCTCCAATTAAAGGCACTATCGATTTTGTAGCTAAATTCCTACCTGTCCATCACTCTAATATCACTATTTACATCTGCGTTACGCACAGAGCAACACAGCTGTCCTGTAGCAGCATAACGTGTTATGGGTGGCGAGCAGGGCCGGCCCAAGACATACGCAAGCTATGTGATGGCTTAGGGCCCCCACGCCACCAGCCCCCCCCCCCCCCCCCCCCCACCCCTCCATGAGCAGCAAAGTTCCAGAAAGAAATTAACTCTCCACCATTTTCCCTAATCATATATGTCCGTCTCATATACCACTTACACAGTGGAAACAGAGGCCATTATATATTGGGGGACACCTGAATGATGGTGGGTACAATGACATTTTTCCACTTTTAATTGTAAAACCCCACCAAAAAAACGCTGAATATACTGTAGTAGTGTTGGTATGGGGGCCCCCGGATGTAATTTAGCTTAGGGCCCCCTGTAGACTTGGGCCGACCCTGGTGGCGAGATGAGGGGATTCTAATGGCACACACCGCTCCACTGCATCTTTGCATGTCTCAAGGTATCAAGGAAGATGCCTTGTGTCCCATCCTTGTGTCAAAACAGCATTGGTTCTCTGCAACATGAATACCAGAAAGCAGTTGCATATCCCCATTACAGGCGGAATTTAGCGCATATTTTTTCCAAACCTATACTATTTAATTTGATGCTGGTTTTAGCTACCCTCGAGATTGAGCAGCCTGTAAAAAAATAAATTCTTGAAGACTTGAAGACCCTGAACCGTGCAAGTGTGAAAAGTGATTTTCGAGAGTGACATGACACAAACACGCTTATTTGCATTTAGGAAAATGTATCATGCAAGTCTTTGAAAAAAGTGTTTGGCAACTGTGAAGTGTGGCCCATGTCGATGTCACAGCACAATTTGGCTTTTAATAGGAGCAGAGGCTTAAGAAAAGCATTACATCTTGCCTTCCTCTTGAAATTGTCACTCCGTAATCCCTTGGCAAAGGGTAATACTGCTAGATTATAGGGCCAAACCCGGACTTTTAAATTGACTTCAGAAGGTTCACAGAACAACCTTTCTGACCTCTCACTATTTATTCCAAAGTGCAAGTCTGTGACTTGCAACTTGCACGCCTGTCCTTTTTTATTTCCCGATGAAACATATACATTATTAAGCAGGGGCCGCCACGTTCAGGCTGGAGACGGCGCGCGAACAGAGGAGCTGAAACTTGTTGATGATTAGAGCAGCAGAACACTCAGGGATTTAATAAGAGAGAACAGGCTGAGTCCATCTGGGCCAACGGAGGGGGGTTGATTAATCCCTGTCTCTCTGCAGAATGAGCCATGTTAAGAATGGACATACTGTATGAAAAAAAGATATCACCGCGGCTTGACAGTTGGCTGAAGAGCTACTGGTTATGTTGTTAAAGCACCCCCCCCCCCCCCCCCCCCACCCCCCCGCCATACACACACACACACACCACCACCACCCCACCTACCTCTACGCTTACACCGTAGACATGTCTTAAGATGACGAAACTTTCGACTGTGTAGTAGAACATCGACACACTAATCACACTCTATATCTGAGTTACTCGCGGCAGATGACTCAGACAAATCATGTCAGCACATTCTTTGAAGCGTTGAATTCCCATTATATGCTTCCACGCGGAGCAGGCCTTATAAATCAAACTACAGGGCATATGCATCATAGCCTGTTTGGTGTTGGGGGGAAGTTGGCGCTCTATGCTGTAAACATCTCTTGAGTGTTTGATGGCTTGAGGGTAAAGGGATGACACAGTTAAAGCCTCCTCCCGCAGATGTATTCTTCAGTCTAAGCCTCATAAAACCATTGAACCATAAACATCTCACCATCCCAAATCCTGAATTTGAGTTAAAAAAAATTGAATATGTTTCTCTTTTTTTGTCACGGTTTAATAGCTTTTTTTTCATTACACCTACTTAACGACTGAACATCCCATGTTAATAACGTTGATATACTAGTATAAAATCTTGGCTGTTAGTGACTGCACTGACACACTAGAGCTAATTTGGACCTTTTTTTTTCGCCTATAGCTCGAGAGACCCCTCCCTCAGCTGTAGGATTGCTGCCAGTGAACTCAGGCCCCTCCTCTGCATCGTCTTTCAGAAGATACGACATGACAAAGTCTGCTTGGATGCATGTCTAATACGTTTTTCCCCCGGTGCAATGATGTGGCTCGGGGCCCTTCGGAAAACAGCTCTCTTGTTAGGAGTGGAGATGTCATTCTGTCTCTGTAGCCAGGTCATTCTCAACAATTCTCCACACTCAGCAAGATCGTCCGGCTCCCTCAACCCTGTTGCACTGACAGGGTGTAGTGTCCTCCAAGAGTGTGTGTGTGTGTTTGTGTGTGTGTGTGTGTGTGTGTGTGTGTGTGTGTGTGTGTGTGTGTGTGTGTGTGTGTGTGTGTGTGTGTGAGAGAGAGAGAGAGAGAGAGAGAGAGAGAGAGAGAGAGAGAGAGAGAGAGAGAGAGAGAGAGAACCAAAGCAAATCACAGAGGATGGAAAGAAAGCACGAGAGAGAAAGACAGTGAAGACTCTTTTACTGCCCTCACTGTCAATAGAAATGGTTGCAGCAGCATGCAAATAAGCCACAGTTAGGCACGCCTACTTTCAATGCAGGACACAATGACGCTATTTAAGGGAAGAAAAACAATGTGTTTACAGCATGTTGACTCTGCACACACACTCATAAATCAACATGATGAGCGTGGCTGTGATTAAACGCAAAGAGCATCCACTGGAGTTCACGCGACGCGCCGCGGCACACACAATCACATCAAGCTGCTCAAACACAGAGCTCCGGCGAGATCCGGACTGCTTATTGTTTCTCCTCGCTGACTGTGCTCCTTGACTTTGTCTTGGGTGGTAGAAAGCATAAGCCTCGGCCAATATGCTGTTACTGATTTAAAGCGGATTATCGTTTGCTGTCCTAAGCTTTTTGGCGAATCCTCTAAAATATTCACATTGGCAGACCTGGATTAGCAGAAGAAAGAAGCCATTTTTTGAACAAAAACACCGAAATGGTTTATCGTCGTATAGCAACTCGAATGTTTCTATTATAAACCTGCTGCTATTATTTCCGTAAGAGCTGCTATACACACAGATGAACGTCAGGGCTATCGTGCTTATTTCATTTGAATGGTTATAGTAGTGGGTGTGCGTTTAGTGGACTTGTATGCCCTTGTGGGTGTTCCACACTGTAGGAGCAAGCATTGCCCTTTTGTAGTTGGATATGTCCATGATGTGAACTGTGCCCCTGCCCCCTTGACATCTCCCTTTTACAATACACCACAACACAACACAACACAACACAACACAACACAACACCACACCACACCACACCACACCACACCACACCACACCACACCACACCACACCACAACACAACACCGCACAACACAACACAACACAACACAACAACACACCACACCACACCACACCACACCACACCACAACACAACACAACACAACACCGCACAACACCGCACAACACAACACCGCACAACACAACACAACACAACACAACACAACACCACACCACAACTCACCACACCACAACACAACACTGCACAACACAACACTGCACCGCACATCAACACAACACAGCACAACACAGCACAACACAACACAACACAACACAACACAACACAACACAACACCAAAACACACCGCAACTCACCACAACACAACACAACACAACACAACACAACACAACACAACACAACACAACACAACACAACACAACACCAAAACACACTGCAACTCACTGCAACCCACACAACACAACACAACACAACACAACACAACACAACACAACACCGAAACACAACACAACACAACACAACACCGAAACACACTGCACCGCAACACAACACAACACAACACACCACAACACCAAAACACAACACAACAAACCACACCACAACACAACACAACACAACACATCCCCAAAACACACCACAACACAACACACCACAACACACCAAAACACACTGCAACACAACACAACACAACACAACACAACACAACACAACACAACACAACACAACACAACACAACACCAAAACACACTGCACCGCAACACAACACAACACAACACAACACAACACAACACAACACAACACAACACAACACAACACAACACAACACAACACAACACAACACAGCACCGCACAACACACCGCAACACAGCACAACACAACGCAACGCAACACAACATAACACAGCACAACACAACACAACACCGCACAACACAACACAACACCGCACAACACAACACCGCACAACACAACACAACACAACACAACACAACACAACACAACACAACACAAAAACACACTGCACCGCAACACAACACAACACAACACAGCACAACACAACACCGCACAACACAACACAACACAACACAACACCGCACAACACAACACCGCACAACACAACACAACACAACACAACACAACACCACACCACACCACACCACACCACACCACACCCCACCCCACAGGATGTTTATTGTTTCCATCACTTTGCTGCTGTAATCCATTTAGAGACAAGGGCTTAGATAAGCTTATAAAAAAACAGAAATAAAATGGAAATAGAAGGGGTATGCAAAAAATATTGTGTTTTTGTCACAATCACGGTTTAATCTTTCTTCCCTTTATTGCTTTCTACATCAGCCTCTGACTTTGACGGCTGACGACTACTGAGCCTAATGGGCATGTGAAACATTTTCCAGCTGGTCAATTATATGTGTCTAAACCGCTGGGAGACTATTTTCCCCCACATCCACATCCACAGCAACATTGTCCGAATCGGTGTGTGTGTGTGTGTGTGTGTGTGTGTGTGTGTGTGTGTGTGTGTGTGTGTGTGTGTGTGTGTGTGTGTGTGTGTGTGTGTGTGTGTGTGTGTTTAGACATTGTCAGAATTGGTGTGTGTGTGTGTGTGTGTGTGTGTGTGTGTGTGCGTGCGAGTGTGTGTGTGTGTGTGTTTAGACATCGTCAGAATTGGTGTGTGTGTGTTTGTGCGTGCGTGCGTGCGTGCGTGCGTGCGTCCGTGCGTGCGTGCGTGCGTGTGTGTGTGTGTGTGTGTGTGTGTGTGTTTTGCACATATTTTTTTTCACTTTTTAGCTTAGATCTTCATGCTGAGCTGGGCGGGTATTTCTGCCATATCAGCAGCCAAGCGAGATGTGCATCACCCATGTCACACAACACAACAGCATTTAGGTCATGTTGGACTTGAACACGACACATTCACTGTGTGTGGCGGTCAACTGTCTTTCTGTCATTCGACACATGCCATCGACAAACACCTTTGTCAACACAGGTGTGTGCCGTCCACTGAGAGCTGTTGTGGAGGAGCGCACTATAGGCTTGGCTGCATTTGAAACGTAGCCTATATACCAGAGATTCTTTAAGTATATAGAGATATGCCAATGTAATAGGTTGCTATGGGCACCTAACATGACCAGGTTCCGGTCTGCCTAAAGGAGCGTGTCATAATGCTCCTAGCATTGAATAGTACAGTTCTTAGGTCTGCCTAAAGGGGGATTCCCCCCCCTCCCCCTTGCAATAATAGAACCTGGAAACAATGGGCCAATGGAATCTCTCTCTCTCTATACTCTCTGTATATATACCGTTGCCGATACATTTACTTTGATCACAAATGTGTGACCACTAGATGCCAACTACCCAAGATTGGCAATGACCAAGATATTCTTGCAACATTTGCAACTGGATCTTGATCGCGTAGAGTTTTTGAGCCTCTGGCGAAGTAGATAATTTAGACTCACTGGCTCATGATGCTGATTTGACCCAATGACTCATTCTGTCAGCCTGCTATTAGTCCCTGCGAAAGTTTTGCCGCACATTCAACAGCACGGCACCCTACTACTAGTCCGTCATTACATGTCAGTTAATGGCCAGCTCATTTGGGGCCCTTACGTACTGCTAAGCGGTTAAAAAAAACTGTCAACAGAGTGGAATGTTAATTTGGTTGATGGAATTTGAGGCAGAGTCGGCAGGGGGTAGGGGGTGATGATGTGCTTTTTTCCCCCAGTCAAAGATTAACAAAATTAGACTGGGAGACCACTCGATGACTTCCCCCAAAATGTCTTTACAGTACAGTAAGGACCACTGATGGGACTGAGAGTCAGTTGATGATGGGGTACCACTGTCATTGTAGATCACATGGGATGACCACAGGTGAACCTTCCATCCATCATCTATGGATAACTACGGGGAGACTCTTGGAGACCTCGAGACGATCCTCCACTCAGCATGACAACTAACAGCTTCATTAAATATGACCTGATTGGGAAATGTTTCAGAAACATGGGTGGAGATTCAATTGGGGGAAAAAATAATTTGAAATGATAAATTACCACTGATTTGAAAGCTAAAAAAATACTGGCTAAAGCAAAGAGCCATGCCTGGCTAACAACAACAAATAGTTTAGTGGCAGCCTCACGGGCAATATATTTTGCCCATGATAAACCAGGGTGATGGTGGCAGAAAATAATTAAACTCTATAACGACCTCCCATCCCTCTAAACGTGACTACATCTTGTTAATTCCCCAAATGACATCCTTTGGTTACAGGGAGAGACGAATGGCAGCCAATCAGAGTCACTGTCCGTGCGACTTCAGAAGCCTTCAATGAAGAGTGATGCCGTGGGAGGGGAGAGGTAGACGGCAACTCGCTCGTAGTCAGTATTTGCGCAACATTCAACGGATACACATCTATGCCGGGACTTTCTGCTGTTATCCCTCACAAGTGTGGTGAGTGTCCATTTGGTAACTTTTGGACAGTGTGTAATATGACTCATTTAGAGATTTTTGGGATTTAGGGATCGTTTTTTTTTATTATTATGGTCGGACACATTTTACTCGTCGCCATGGATTAAAATGATGTAAACTATTGAAATGCTGAACACTTTGTCAATAACTGAATGAAAACGAACAGACAATTGCAATATGTCGTGACTTTTCTGAGAGGAAGTTTATGCCAGGTAAGTTAGCGTCTTCCATTAATTTATGTTCCAAGTTTTGCTGAGTTTGGGTGAGTGATAGAAAATCTATATTTTACATGCCGTTAGCTGTCTTTTAAGTAACCAACCAGACATTTTCAGCATATTATTTGGTCAGGTAAATGAAAATGAACCATGATTATAATCGCTGTCTATATAGGCTATATTGAAGAAATCCATGTTTCGCTGATTTAGGCTATTAGTTTGATTCACGCATGCGTTTGTGAGTGCCTGCCACCACCCCAAAATCTACCTGTCCTTCTCAGAGACAGTTGATGGGTAGTCACGGCTGTAACCGTTTTCTACAAACCTGGGCATTAGCATGTTTGGTCTTTGTTGTAATTTTCAGTAGATGAAAATGAATGGAATATCAGGCAAGGACGCTTAACTTTTGAATCAATGATACTTGCGTTCCATTTTTGTCATCGTTGAAAAAGACAAAAACAGCGCTTTTGTAAGACTATCAATATAGTATTTAAAAGTAGGCATGTATGTTATACTTGTTCATATTATTACATTTGGTCGAAACAAAATATTATGTGCGCTATATGCATCCAACAGTCCCCGCGCGGTGGACTTGTTTTGGAAACGCTGTCATTGTTAAAGTTCCCTTTCTACCTTTGTATTTGGTCGATTCATTAGCACAATGAAGCTCAGAGTGGATGTAGGTGAGGACACTGAGTAGACTATGTTAACGAACTTTGTTTGGTAATTAGTTCAGTGGACTCTAACACCTAAGCAACAATGGTCTGTGGAATGGTATGTTAGCACAGCAAGAGAAGGCATGGAGATTACTGTGATAACTGGATGGACACCGTCAGGTCTTATTTGAGGAATGTTTGGGTGGCCACTGGGGTATTTAGTGCCATTACTAGGGGTATCAGTAGATAGGCAGGCAGGATGCCTATGTCTTAGATAATTCAGCCAATGATTATCTCAAGTAACATACCTAACAACATCAGTAATGATATTCAGATTGACTGGCTTGGAAGGCAGGAGTTGGTGCCAAATAGGGAATCTAAAAGGCAGCCAGGTAATTTCAGTAGAAACTAGCCTAATGAGCGATATAGTGGTAGCATAATGAGTAACATAATGGACCCTGTCTGTGTTTTCTGTTTTGTTAGGTAGGGCTACATTAGGCCTTCATTTTAACATTTGGAAATGAAAAAGGCACTCAGTGGTTTCTCCAATCCAGACGGCCCACTTGGACACATCAGGAATGTTAATGGTGGCCCAGATTTATTCAGTAACCAGCTGACTGGGGTCAGATAAATGTGACTTTCTCTGCTTCTTAATTACGATGACCCTCAACTCCCTTGGTCAATCCATTGTGTAACCTTTGACATGGGCTTCAACTCCTGTTGCGTCTGAGTTATGTCCTCAGCGAGAGGATACGAACCTCATGATTTCAGTCATTTCAAGGGTATTTCCAGGTGTTTTACTCTGTCCAGGCCTTAGACCATAGTCACTTAACAGTACAATATACATGACATAAACATATATGTTGAGCATATTGTGAGGAGTTTATTTCACTCAATTAATTGGAGTGAAAGTCCCAATTTCCAGCAAATCCTTTAAGCAAGAGTTTATCTTATCCTTACAGTAACTTTTGTACAGGTATTATGTGTAGTTAGGCTGCGTAGCTCCAGCTTTCAGTTACTTTTGGCAGTGCTCTGAGCTGAGCTCATGTAATCTTTTTCAGTGGCATATCAGATGTTTATATGCACATTAGGGCTGTAACGAAATCGTAACAAATCGAGAAATCTTGATACTCAGAATCATGATACTGTATCAAGATGTAAGGAGGCAGTATCGTGATATCCCCTTTCAGTTTTGTTACTTTTCAGTTCAGAACCACATGATATGATGTGATAATGCTTCAAATCATCATCGGTATTCTTTTTAAAGTTTTTTATTTATTATTTTTTATTTATTTTTAGTAGTCTCTTGTAACCTATTGTGCCTATAAACTAGTTTTCATAGATTTCAAAAATTGTGTATCTAACCGTAGGTCACAAATCGTGATACGAGCCGAATCATGAGTTGAGTGTATGGTTACAGCCCTACTATATACATGCAGTACACTGTGACTGTACTTTTCTTTATGCGTGTGGCGACTATGGGAATACCATTTCTGCCCTTCAAATGCCTAGAAAGACTATCTGGAGTAACTGCTGATTTATATTTAAAAAAATACAGATCAACTTGTTTTAGTAGGTTTAGTATATGCAGTCATTTTTATAACCCAGGGCAAATTCATGGGTGTATTTTTTATGTTTGCTTTTTCCAATTTCCATAATCACTTTCCTTTTAGCATGTCCATAGTTCATTCATCTTGTGATATTAAAGGCCTGTCAAAGGGGTAGTTGGCAGTCCTTCATGTGTATTACATGGCTGGGTCTGGATAATGAGATGGACTTCAACAGCAGAACTGAAGCACTCCTTGGCATCGTCTTCAGACTGGAGTGCGTTGAACTGGTGTTTCGTCTAATTTAATAAGATCCCTAGGTCAAACTTGGGCCTTCGGGGCTGTTTCTGTGTAGGTGTTTTGTTGAGAGAGAAAAAAAGTCAAATGCCATGACCATAGAGAATTGTTTGCCAAGATGTCTACATGGTTCAACAGAGCACCTTATATCCGTCCTTTTGCAAATGCGGGCTTCACAAGGTGGAATGCAAACTAAGAACAGGATAAGTGGAGGGCTGGTCAGGGGCAGGCCTCTGGGTGGATAGTACTTGCCAGAGGATGGTCACATGTGTGGGATAGACATACTTGGAAAAGAAAGGAAGGAGAGAGAAAGACTGCCGTTCTTCTGTAAGCATCTCTGCCTTGGCCTTGTTGGCCTGTTGACATTGGAGTGTGCCGCGAAATCCAGTCTCTCTTTTTCTTTGCAATGTACTGAATAGAGGACGGGGGTGATTATTTCCATATTTCTCTTGCATTTGTCAGTGTCGATGAATGTCAGGAGCAGGCATTTCCTACTTTGCACATAGCAAAGATTAAATCAGAGGAGCAGTTAACAAAAGGAAATCAAATGTCAGATTGTGTTATGACTGCTATCCAGATGGTGCAGTTTGACCTTTCAAAGTAAAAACATCACTATCTTGATGTAGCGGTGCTCTATTTGGGCTTTAAGAAAACATGTCTAAGGGCATGAAATCTGATGGGTTCTGACACTTTGAGGGTTTCTCAGCTTAAGTAGAAACATTCAAATCCTGACCACGAATCATGGAGCTTAAGTATACGAGAGGCCCATCAGTCCAAGGCATGTCAAGATTACCGAGCTAAGGAGCCCAAATATGCAAGTGGCAATATTTCTGGAGACAACTTAATGGCACTGTCAAACTGTCCAGTTGGTTCCAGACATGTATGAATACGTAAGCTATTAGCAGTGATACGAGGTCAGTTTCTCCCAGGCAGCTTCAGCAACTCTGGGGTGCATTTCTCAAAAGAGAAGTTGTTAGCCTGTTAGCAACTTTGGTAGTTGCCAATGGGAAAATGCATTGACAACAACAAAGTAGCTAATGTAGTAAGCAACTTAGGTTTTGAGAAATGCACCCCTGTTTGGCTTAAAGCCGTGTCGATGTCTCGTTTACATGTTTGCTGAGGTGGTATGGCAAAGCAACAACAAACACAAACACACACAAACGCAAACATACACCTGCGCAAACACACACACACACACACACACACACACACACACACACACACACACACACACACACACACACACACACACACACACACACACACACACTGAGCCAACTAGCCAGACACATGGGCATTTGCATTGCAATAGATGACTGCATTCCAAGAGTGCATTACAATGTAGAGGGGAGGGCAGTGACCTGTAGGCTCCCGCTGTGCTCTTTGCTCAGCCGCCATAAAGCTGCAGTTCTCAGGGCTCCCCCTCCGCCTCCCTATCGCTTCACGAGAGGATGGCACAAACAAACACACCATGACAGCAGACAAAGGGTTAAAGAGGAAGCTGTCTCCCCTCATTCCCTACAAGATGCAAACACACACACACGCGCGCGCACACACACTGACATGCACGTGCACACTCACAGACAACACACACTGACATGCACGTGTGCACACACACACACACACACACAGACACACACGGACACACACACACACACACACACACACACACACACACACACACACACACACACACACACACACAGTCACAGTCATCCTGTGAGCTGGCATATTGTGAGTCCAAGTGTGGTATCCCCTGCAAGCAGTGCTACATAGTAAGGATTGAGAGGATTAGTGTGTCTGTCCATTGATTTAAGTAATGGTTGGCTTCTTGAATGAATGCTCATTTCAGGAGTGATAACAGAATGCATGGGGGTAAAAAAAACATTTGTGGCGTTGTTATTTATCTCAGCCATTGCACTGTCGAGATCGCAACTTCCTAAAGTGGAGCTGCAGTCACAAGAAGACAGTTTCCAAAACCACACACTGGCCTCAGCTATTATATAATTAAGAGGTACCATCTGCCGTGGGCACCAACTTCCTGACATTGTGTCGATTCACAGCACCCCGTCAATTCAGAAATGGCAGGGAGAGAGGGTGCTACATGTGGCGTGAGAGAGGGAGAGAGAGATCGAGAGAGGAAGAGGGAGAGGATGAGGCAAGGCGAGGAAGAGAGAGAGAGAGAGAGAGAGTAGCAAATGAAGAAGTGGAAGACGAGGAAGCCATAACATGTTGCTGAGGAGATTACCGTGGCACTGATGTGGGGGTGGGGTGGGCTGTCGTGCAATACGCTTGGGATTATGCCTCATATGGTGTGACAGTCTCCCACAGAAGCCAAGCCATCATGCTAAACATGTTGAGGAGGAGACCAGGGTTTGCTTTTAAATTGCCTACGTATAGACCAGGGCTTCACACTGACACCTGCCATCCGGCCAAATGCTGGTAAAACTTGGCTGTGGCTGCCTGGTAACAATTTCAGTGTCACTTGCCAATTTGGCAGGTAGCTCATTCTATGATATGACATATCATAATAGCGTATATTCTGCACTTTGCCCCTTGTGTATCAATTGTTTGTATTTAAGTTCAAGAAAAAGCTCAGTTACTCAGTTTCTATTTCCTTGTTTTATTTCCATGTTTAAACACATGCACTCATCTTCTTGCTTTAAGCACCTCATCTTCTGAGGTTAGATGTACAGCATCATGATTAAAAAAATGTGGCTAGTAGAATAGCTGGATGGCTATTGACTAAAAACCACTAGCCAGTGGCCAGCAAGCGAAAAAGTTAATGTCAAGCCCTGGTATAGACCATCCTGCATATGGCATGGTGGTGCTGCGGGCATGAGACTTGAGTGACATTGCAGGTGTGGCAGACAAGAGATGTTTAGCATCCGCAGCAACAATTAGCTCAACAGAAACAGGAACAGAAACAGGAACAGAAATTAGATGAATAAATCCATTCAGATCAGCAGGCAAGCCAAAAAAGGCCTCAAGAAAGTGATACCACAGCTCCATTTTTTTAAAATTGGCCGTCTAGACGGCTACTCCCTTTTCTACAACCCCACCCCCACAGACGGATCGATACCCATTGATCACCCACTAACCCCGCAGGAATGACACTGAGTAGCCGGACTGGCTATCACAATCTCTCGGTGGAAGCAAAAAGGATCCTTGGGTCTCCTGGACTTTACCACCTAAATGTAATTTGCACTCATCTAATCGTCCAGGCCTTTGCCCAACCCTGCACCACCACCACGGGCCTAGCTAAGAGGTCTGTCAGCGGGAATGAAATGTTATCTCCTCTGGGGAGTTTGTGTCGATTGAGTGCTTGTTAGCATCCGAGCTATTTCCAAATGCCTTACGTGAAATGCATGCAGGGCTGATTATGGAAAAATATACAGTTAAAAAAAAAAAAAAAAAAAACACATCATGCACTCAACGTAGGCCGTATCGTTTTTTAAAAACTGTTTTCTCGCAGCAAATGAAGTTGGACTTGAGGCTATGATTGAGATGGGTGGGGGGGGCTGAAACACACAGGGATAATAGTGTTCATGTCAGAGTGCATTTGGTCCAGTCATTTCCACTTAATGGAGGGTTTTCTGACCACCTTCTTCATTAAGCGCCCGAGGGAGACGCGTGGCTGTGACACCGCCTCATATTAGCTTCCCTGCTCGCTTAGGCTTTTCCAGCAGCAGTAGCACGGTGTGTTACCTGTCGCCCTTTCTTTCTCCTCTCCCTTTCTCTTTCTCTCTTTTTCTCACTCTTTTTTTCTCCCCTTCTTTCTCTCTCTCTCTCTCTCTCTCTCTCTCCCTCTTTCTTTCCATGCCGCCTGTGGCTGACATTCTCCTTCCCTCGCTCCTAATTGCTCCCTCGGGATTCATAAGGACTGCCACGGCTGACACACACGCGCACCCACGCACGCGCACACACACACACACAAATGCACACACACACACACACACACACACACACACACACACACACACTGCCAAGGCTGTCTGTGGCGTGTCGAGGGGGCATTGAGCAGGGCCCATGCTGGGTGCACACACACACATACACATGCACGCGCACACACACGCACACACACACGCACGCACACATGCAGGCACACGTACACATGCACACATACACATCCCCCTTTCTCCCCACACCTCCCCATGTCCTCCACAGGTGTCTCCGCTCCACGATCTCTTCTTGCCTGTCAGCTCGCTTTGCCCTTCTCCTCGCCCCCTTCCTGCCTCCTCCTCCTCCTCCTCCTCATCCTCCCTCTCTCCTCCCTCTCTCCTCTTATACCCTCACTCTCCAGTACCTTTGAGTCAAAAAGGGGACTATGTCTTTCATAGGGGAAAAAAACAAGGCATTAAGAAAAGAGAACACGTGTAGTCCCAAGGACAGACAAGATGCTAGGCAGGCTCATCGGAAAATAACAGTGTTTCACTGTGAGACATAGAAGGTAGAGATTACTCGTTAATTTGTCAGTCTCTGTCTTTGCAGGAGCTGTGACAAAATATGGAGGGTTTTTTTTTACTTTGCAAGGCCTCCACTGCCTCTGTCCTCTGTACTGTTGCCTCTGCATCATGTGCTGTTCCTGTCCCCTCCAGTCCTAGAAAACGAGCACTTTTTAAGGTCAGATAAACAAACGTGGCCTCCGTAAAATGTTTTCGGTTTTTCCTGGATGAAAGGCAGTTGTATCATACAGAGCTCCCCCGCAGCAGAATCAAAGCATTTTTCAGTGGGATGACATTTTGTTGCGGAATTATTTTGCCGAATTACTCAGACATCAGAGACACATCGTAGCATGAAATCCCTGTGTCACACTGAGATTTTCTCTTCTTTTTACCAAAAAAATGCGTTTATCACTATTCGTATGGATGGCAGGGACTCTTGCAGCCCTCCCTTGACTTCATTCTCACAGCAGGACAGACTCGTAAAGGAACCAGCAGACATTTCTTTTTGACCCGAGCCCTGCTTATCGTCTCTGACGCACTGTGTCACATAGCCCCCGTTCCCCGACTTGCCCCCGTTCTGCACAACTCTGTCAGACAATCCAACAGATCTCCATGCTGTGTAAGAAACAGATAGAAACACTCAGAGAGCGCAGACCTCCGCCAAGGAAGCTGCTTGATAGAACATTTCACTTTGTGGAGTTGCCGCAATTCAATTTCTGGTCACTAGGCGCGTCTAGATTTATAGGCCAGCAATGGTGAAGAATCTTTAAAAAGGTCCTGGTTCCGGTTCGTGCTCCGAATCACCACCAGAATTTAATCACTTCATTACTAACAACTCCACAGAAGTTTCAGCCAAATCCGTTAACAAGTTTTTGAGTTATCCTGCTGACCGACAGACAGACAGACAGACAAACCAGCGCGACCACAAACATTACCTCCTTGGCGGAGGTAAAAAGAACCCAGTGTGTGGGGACTGGGAGATCTCTGGACTGCAGACTTGTCAATGAACAAGGCACTGACCTCCACAAAGCTGCAAAGAGCACTTAGCACGATTAGCTGTATGCCTCCATGCTCCCTTTGAGCACACTTATAAACCCACGTGCTGCTTTCTTGCTCACTGATGTGACGGCAAATCAATATGGCCCAGTGTCTATTGTTATCATACGCAATTAAGGTCAATTCATAACGCAGAGCCTATTGGATGTGAATGGCAGGCAGGCACCAGCAGGGTCTGGGCTGTGCAGCTGTGTGATCATGATTCGTGTGGATAAATGGATGTGTTGAGGAGTGTGCGCAGTGCGCACCCAGAGGCACATCTTGTCACCAGGCTAGGCAGGCAGCCGCTTGGGGCCCCCAAGCCCCTATATGCTGAATAATTGCTCACACTTAACTACAGTAGGAGCAATTTTGTTTCAGGTGTTTATTCCTTTGAATTTTCGATTGGGGCCCCACCTGACCCTAGAATCGCCTCTGCGCACACCGCTGTTGGTCGTACTGCCTTCGATCTCGTACTCGTTCTCGCCTGGCTCGGCACGGCTGAGCTCCCTCCCTCCCCCCCTCCCTCCCTCCCTCTCAATCGCCCGCCATGCTCTAGTGCTGTCATGCAGCTGGCGTTGACCTGTGGCATTTTTACACTGATGAAAGAATACATGCAAATGTCACCAGCAACATTGTTAATCATGAAAACCGCAGGCACTCCAGTGCGATGCAGAGATGGGGGTGGGGTTGAGGGGGATTGGGGAGGATGAGTGGAGTGGGGAAGGGGGATAAAACATAACCATGCCCTTACCCCCAAAGCCCCTTCAACCCCCACAACCCCTTTTCCCCTTACTTCTGTCAGCAATCACATTTGCAATTTGTTGCTTGGAAAAGAGGGGAAGTGAGCAAGGCCAGGCTGTCATCAGAAGACATATGCAGAGACAGATATGAAGACAGGAGGTGCAGTTGATGTCTGATCATCAAGGGTTAGGGAAAATGTTTTTTTTTTCTGTTTTTTTTTTTTAAGATTTATTTGCGTCTTTTACGACTTTATTTGACAGGACAGTTTGAGAGGTGGACAGGAAGTGAATGGGAAGAGAGATGGGGAGGGGTTGGCAAATGACCCGGGCCGGGAATCAAATCCGGGTCGGCCTCATGGCAGACGAGTGCCCTACCGGTTGGCCATGGCAGGGCCTTTTTCTGTCTTTTTTAAGGATGGAAATACTTCACTAGTTTACAAATTACCAATTCATTAGTTACTGAAGCTACAATCAAGGCAGCCTTAAAATTACTGATGAATTCATCATATGTAATAGGCACATCGTTGTGACAACACAATCTCACGTGAACCCTGGACAATTTGCACCGTCTTGGCAGCTTCCAGGACTGATGTGTGAATAAGGGAATGAAGGTATTTGAAAACAACTATAGAGTTCTGATAATGTGCAACACAAATACATTTTGATTGATTGATTTGATTTGATTTGATTTGATTTTATTTTATTTTATTGATTGATAACAAAAGCAAGAATTATGAGTTTGAAAATCTATCGGGTGGATACATTTTGTGTAGTGTTGTTGGTGTGCCAGTGCTGTGCAAACATACTTTGATTTGATTTGATTCTTTAATGTCCACAGGTGTGGAAACTTGTCTTCAGTTTCACCATTGTAAAAGACATACAGTTACACATTACTTATTGCACTTTAAAGGGAGTAAGCCCTGTTGCTGGTGTAATTATATGGCATTAACCTAAGGGCAGTCTTGTTTTTCAAGGCAGACGTCTGTGTCATGTAGCCTTGAGAGTTATTTTTTGAAATTAACTCAGTGTGACATTTTTCTCAAGTGGTGAAAGAGGCAGCCTCCAAGACTAGCGCTGGTCACAGTCTGCTTTATTGAATTTATTTATAGATGTCTCATGATCCTATCTCGTTATCTTACATGGATTTGAAGTTCATGCTCAAGTGTGTGGTGTGGTAGTGCACTTCCTGTCCATTAATCATATGCCGATTGTAGTTCTGGGATTCATGTTCCTTTCGGAGAAAACACCACACATATTGGAATGCAGTCGTGAGTTACACCCTTGTCGTCACTTTTATGAAGATGAAAGATGCTTTGGAGCCGCGCATGTTTTATGGCTTCATTCCACGCCTTCATTTCATATGTTTGTGTGCCATTTTTGGTGTATTTCCTCCCTGCCTTTCCACCTTTTCTACTCCGACGGCACAGAGGGGGTTGGGGTAAATGAAAGCGCTGTTCCCTCTACCTCCTCCATGTGAGTCTCCATCCCTCTTAAATAGGTCACAAGGTACCCTTGCACTCCCACAGTCTGTGAATTTTGGTGTGCAGTTAATTTTGGAAGTAATGAAAGGGCTGCCTCATTTTCATAAATTCTTTCAGATGCAGATGCCTTTTTGTTACAGTGTGGCTCCATGCAGGCCCTAAGAGAAGGAAATGAGGGCAATTATTGGCGCTATTGCAACAATACACACTACAGACTCATTGCATATCTTATTGCTCTCGTGCAGAGGGCCTGTTGGTTGAAACAATCTTTGGAAAGTTTTCAGAAGTATTAGTCAGCCAATAATGTCTGATACAAATTCATTTTTTTTTCAGCGTGCACTGTGGAGCAGGAAACTCTGTACAAGGCCATTTTCTTTTTTTTTTAATGTTCAAAGATCATGGCTGGATGTGTTCCAAAATGCCCAGACAGCAAGTACAGAATGGGACGATTCACTGGTTTTATCTCCATATTAAACCTACCCGTTGTTGCCTTTTGGTGTGTGTGTGTGTGTGTGTGTGTGTATGTGCGTGTGCGTGCGTGTGTGTGTGTGTCTGTGTGTGTGTGTGTGTGTCTGTGTGTGTGTGTGTGCGTGTGTGTGCGTGTGTGTGTGTGTGTGTCTGTGTGTGTGTGTGTGTGTGTGTGTGTGTGTGTGTGTGTGTGTGTGTGTGTGTGTGTGTGTGTGTGTACTCGCCCCACAGGTACAGCATATCGAACAGCTCATCTGGCGAACTATGAGCCTGCCAAGGAGCTCCAGCCTCCACAGATAGGATCCGCAGGCTGCCGCGCTCGCTCTAACTCTGCTGAAAATGAGGACTTACCTGGCACTCTGGCTCTGGGCCCTGGCGTCTCTGAGCGTGGACGCCACAGTCTTCTTCCACAGCTCCGGCGTGATGACAGGAAGGGAAATGGACCGACACAAATCAAAACACGAAGTGCCTCTCCGGCGATCTAAACGAGGCTGGATGTGGAATCAGTTCTTTCTACAGGAGGAGTACACGGGATCAGAGAGCCTGTATATTGGCAAGGTATGGTGGATTATAGCTTCCATTTTAAGGATGCCGCTATTTTCAGCCTCAGTGTCTTTCATCTTTGATTGACATGTAATGTGTTACTTCTCAGTGTCACGGCAAAGGTGTAGGGTGTGAGTGGCAACATGGAGCGAAATTAACTTTACAATCCTTCAGGGAACCTGACAGGTTGTATCTTCGATGCCTTCGATGCCTTTAAAACCAAGAAGTGAGGATATCGCGCTTAAAGTTTACCAAGGTTAAAATAACAACAGTTTCATTAAACTGATTCTTTGGTGAGGCATAAGTGGTCCCCTTTGTCCTGTGAAACAACTGTTACAAGTTGTTACGGCAATTTATTACCTGCCTCCATAAATGTAATGGCGTAAATGTAGCATTTTACTACCTGCCGGCAGATGAGGGTCCAAGCCTTTAGATCCAGATCAATTATATTAATGCTGTCAGTCTGTGGAGACTGGCCAGGCACATTGGGATGTCTGCCGGATACCTAGCAAGTGCAAATGAATGTACTCTTAAATCTTTACAGAAAAGAGTTGAAGGGCAATAACTACCACTGCGGTTCTGTGAGACAGGAAAGAGGGAAGAAAGAGGAGTCTGCACAAGAGGGAGTACAGAGGAAAGTGATGGAAGGAAGGAAGGCAGGCAGGGAGAGAGAGAGAGGGAGAGAGAGAGAGAGAGAGAGTGGGAGAGAGAGAGAGAGAGAGAGAGAGGCAGGCCGGGAGGGAGGGATGGAGCGAGAGGTGAAAAATCCCAGGTTCCAAGGTCTCTTTCAGTTCAAATCAGCATCAAACACAAATGAAAGAGAAATTCCTAATCAGAACATAGTGATGTGGCTTGGCGCAGGATCACAGCTGCCTGTCTTCATTGTGTTCATTTATTTATGTCAAAAGCTTTTGAGTTGGAGCTTTCGCTGTAACACACTGACAGATGGTTATTGAGAATCTTTCAATGAAATATTTTTAAAACACAGGAAAAAGCTTTCGTTAGATTTGCATCTGAAAAGTAGCACAAAAAAACCGTCATTCAGTTTAAACGCCCACCAGTGAGTATTTACCCTTGGGAAATTGTGGTGTGTGTGAATTTGAGCAAGCAACCACAGATTTTTTTTGCCCACCTCGCTCCATCACAGGCATGCCTGTGATCTTTTGACTCTTAGTTTGACTTTTGACTCTTGGTTAATCACAAGTACTAGTGATGTGAATGCACTTCATTTTAACGTGTCAATGTGGTGAGGAAGTTCATCAACCCATATTTTCTAGAAAGACATTTTTTTTAAAAATACATGCAAATGTGGAAGTGGAAATCCATTCTGTGCGTGTACATGTACATTTGGTACCCATTCTGCAATTAAACATCCTTGAACAGCCTTGAACCCTTTGCCTTTCATTGTAGTGTAAAAATTCAATCAAGCGCACATAACTCTGGAATGGCTTCTTTATTACCTTGCTTCTCATTTCGCACCTGTGAGTGGTTGGCATTTAGCAAAAATTGGCTTCTGCTAAGTGTGACTCAAGCTTCTGAAACACAGGCACACATTTCACGTTTCCTGCTGATTGTCTCTGAAGACATAGGTCACCCATGTGAATGCCACCTCCCTCTAGCTATGCCACCTCCTCGGTAGCTATGATGACGATGATGATGATGATGATGGTGGTGGTGGTGGTAGTGATGGTGATGATGATTATGACTAATGCTAATCTGCTGTGACTCCCTCTTTTTGAATTTTTTTTACTTATTTATTGTTATTTTTTAGCCCCCTCCTCCTTTTATGATGCTGCTAATGCGCTATTACTAATGTGCTTGTTTTTAACAGACATATCTCTATTTTTTATATAACATCTCTATTTTTATCCATCTCGTATACTTTTTAACCTCCTGGTCCCGTGTCTGTATGTATGCCGTGTGCTTTTTAGCACATCTGTATGTACGTTACTGCTGCAACAAATGAATTTCCCCATTGTGGGATAATAAAGGGCATACTGACTTACTTACTCTCTTGCTTCCTGTCAACAGCTCCACTCCGACATGGACAAGGATGACGGCAATGTGAGATACGTGCTCAGCGGGGAAGGCGCAGGTACCATTTTCGTCATCAAAGAGGACTCGGGGGACCTACATGTGACGCGCAGCTTGGACCGGGAGTCCAAGGCCAGCTACATGCTGAAAGCCCAGGCGGTGAACAGGCACACGGGCTACCCGCTGGAGCCGGAGACGGAATTCATCGTGAAAGTCCACGACATCAACGACAACGAGCCAAAGTTCCCCAAGGAGGTCTACACCGCCACCATTCCTGAGAGGTCAAATGCTGGTAAACACTGCTCTGTGCCGACTTTTCATATGTGAGGTCAAAAGCATAGTGGTGTCCTCCTGAACTCTAGCTGATGAAGGAGGAAGTGTGTGTAGGGGTCATGCTGGTCCTTAAATTACCTCTGGCTCATTCGGAAAGCGTGTTTAAATATTTTAGTACAGGTAATAGCCACTCAAAAAACTAGATGGGTTTGGGGCAAACACTCTGGTCAAATGTGAGTCACACTATTCGTTTTTGGCCCTGAGGAGGACGTATAAAAAGCACTGTACAAAATTGGAAAAGCCAAGGAACATGTTCGCCTCTTTTTGATGGAGTCGTTGTTTTTGATCCACCTTTCATAGGCACATCAGTGACCCAGGTTATTGCAGAAGATGCAGACGACGCGATGTTTGGAATGGCGGCAAAGCTTGTATACAGCATCAGCAAAGGTCACCCGTATTTCTCCGTCGATCAAGCCACAGGTCAGAATCATTTCTTTTCTGCCCAAAACTATAACATTCCAGGGTACACAATGTAGTCTAATCTGATGGTTCTAAAGTTTTCATGCCTCTGCCATCCATTGTTACAGAAGTGACCAACATCCCATAGACTGTAATGTAATTGTTTTTAAATATCAACATGTATAGCATGGTTTCTGTGTTATTTTCTGGTCTATCATTATGGGCAAAGAGAGGTTTATTTGAATCCACCAGTTTAATCCCCAGATAATTCACATTTGACATTCACAGAATTAACGGATGAACATTGCCTTCATTTCTGGTCTTTCTGTCAGATTGTCTATGCATTACTATGGGATGTACAGTTGTCTTATGCCTCTTTTCCACTGCCGATTTTCTGGTTGGCCTACAGCTCGACACAGCAAGACTTGGCCGTCACTTTTTGCTTTTCAATTGGGTACGACACAGCTCAATAGAAGAGCAAAAAGTGGCGTCCGAGTCGCACTGTGTCGAGCTGTGGGCCAACCAGACAAACTGCAGTGGAAAAGAGGCATTATTTATTGTCCATTTTACCCGAACTGAACCGTGTTTATAAGCAGTGGGAAAAGCAGTAGGTCGGGTAAGTCACAGTCAGGCCAAAGCTGGTTCTATTGCCCAAGCTCAGTGTTTTCTGCCCTAGTAATAATAATAATAGCATCCAATGTACTGTAATCATTCCTAATGTGCACTCTGAAAAGTCTCCCATTGAGGTCTTTGTTTAAACGAGAGGGATGGAAAACACAAAAGCTCCAGTGCAGATTATCGGGCAGCTTAACACTGATACTGTTTATCCGCGATGTAGCATGGCTGATGATGATGATGCCTGTAGCAAACCCAGACAACATGAAATCCTAAGAGTTGTAGACTGCAAAAAAAATGCACCGCATCCATCAGCAGTAGTAGTAGTGGGTCATCTGGAAACATTTGTGCCATTGACAAAAAAATGAAAAGTTGTTTCCAGTAGCTTTCATCTGTGTAAATATGAAGTCAATCACATGTAGACAGCTACAGCAAGGGACCTCATCTCACTCAGACTTGGTGCATTCACACAGAGGCACATCTTGTCACCAGGCTAGGCCGGCAGCTGCTTGGGGGCCCCCAAGCCCATAGAGGGTTAATAACAGCTAAAATGTTAAACTATATTATTGGCGATATGTTGTGAATTTTTGCTTGGGGCCCCAACTTGCCCTAGAATCGCCTCTGGATTCACAGCGGCAGAGTGCACACAGTACAGCATGTGGGAATGTAATGAATGCTCTGATCCGGATAGTTGTTTTGTTGTTGTTGTTGTTGCCTGCAGGCATCATCAGGACGGTCCTTGGGCCGTCCGACATGGACCGCGAGTCGCGGGAGCACTACCAAGTGGTGATCGAGGCCAAGGACATGGGTGGCGCCAGAGGCGGACTCGTGGGAAGCACCATTGTGAACATCACACTCACTGACGTGAATGACAACCCTCCGCAGTTCATCAGAAGTAAGAATTCCATCATGGTCGTGGACGACGTGTTATGTTGTGTTATGTGGCGTAGGCAGACATTTATGGCCAAACACATCTGCGCCTCTGTTGGCTGTGTACAGTGATGAGGGACAGAAGGATGTCATGTGCAATGTGGTTCAGGGCAGAACTGGCACAATGGGCTTTGCAAAGTGCACAAGGTCGGTGTCGTAATCCCAATTCAGACAGTGAAAATGGACAGAGCACGCCTGCCTCCATCTCCACTCTTTCCTCCATCTCCCACGACTGCTTCTGTTCAGGGGCACTATCAGTACAATAAAGCATGGTGATTCAGTCCCCCAGCTGCAGGCATAATGGACTTTATGCCTTTAAGCCTACTCTGTATCTCCGCATCTGGCGCGTCTGTGCAAAGTTATGGAAACTAGAGAAACCAGCCTGTTTTTGTCGTCCATCTCCCTTAGGCCTCACCAGGAGGGCTAATATGAATACTAATACTCTTCTTCTGTGGTCTTTTCTCCATCTCCACCAGGTACCTACTCATTTAGTACCCCAGAGTCCACCAAAATTGGCACTCCTATTGGAAGGATAAAGGCTGTGGATGCTGACATTGGCGTGAATGCCGAAATGAACTACAGCATCATCGGAGGGGATGGACAGGATGCGTTTGACATCACAACTGACAGGTTCACACAGGAAGGGCTGCTCACTGTGAAAAAGGTGAGGTTTCCTCTGGGTTTCCAGAATTTAATTTAGTTGAAATGAGTCGATAGCATGTGTTACGCCCCAACACATGAAATGGCCCTATGGGGCTAACAAAGAACCAACCTTAACCTTAAAATAGATATGCAACCCCCTTTTAATCATGGAGCCCAACCAGTGGGATTTTAATTGTACTTAAATAAACAAGGACATTTAACAAACATACAGTCCAAATACACAGACAAACACAATCCCACGGCTGGAGAGGCAACAGAGAGCCTCTCCAGATCATAAGTAGAGTTTTCCAGCTTTTAAAGGTAGCTTGATTGCAGAGACAACTAATACAACTAATGATACATTTGCACATTTTGTATTTACAAGTTCACAAGAAAAGGAAAAAAAATGTAAGTTGTACAGACAAGTTCACAACCGCTTATGGTTTGTTTTCTATCTTTATCGTTTTGTAGCCCCTGGATTATGAGAGGAAGAAATCCTATGACCTGAAGATCCAGGTGCAAAACCCCCGTCCTATGGTGGACCTACACATGCTGGCTGTCAGCACAGCCATGGTACACGTCACTGTGGAGGACGTAGACGAACCGCCGGTGTTTGGGCGCTTCACCTACGTCTTTGAGATGAAGGAGAACGCTGCCGTGGGGTCTGCCGCAGGCTCCGTCAGCGCCACGGACCCTGACATCCAACGCAGCCCTGTCAGGTAAGCCTCACATCTTCATCCTTCCTCATCCATGCCGTCACACATACAGTACATTGGTACTGTACATATTGTGTAAGAGGCAGCCCTGTCAGGTAAGCCTCACATCTTCATCGTTCTTCAAGCATTCCTTCACATACGGCACAGTGGTACTGTACATATTGTATCAGTTTCCAGTTGGCTGGAAGTTCATGTTAGTAAGCCAGCTCTGCCTGATGAAGGTCTAAGAACCAAAAGCTTGCAAGTCAAGTAAAGGTTCTTTGCACACAAAAATAGACCTGAAGTGTGCGGATTGTCTTCTTTTTATACAGACATTTGTACTGAATCTTGCACCTTCTAAGCAGATGAGCGGTGGCCTATCACAACTTAAGTAAGCCAGCTCGCAAAAGCTGAGGGGGATATACTGTATGTTCAACATAGTTGATAGCCTGGATCCGAAAAGAAATGCCCACCTCCCTGTATGTTGATGCTTTCGTCACATGCACACTGGTGATCATGTGACTCCTGAGACTCTTGATGAATCAGAAATACAAATAAGTGGTCTGAGAGCAATGTATTAAAGGGACAGTTTGGTCAATTTCAAAGTGCTGTTGTATAGCTCACGCTACCCTGGACTTGTCAGTACCTTTTGATGCCACATTTTTCGGCTCAGCCCTTTCCGAGATATGAGCAATTGTAATGGGGGCAGCGTTTGTTTACATTTTTTTAAAAACATAGACCAACTCTAAATATTTTCCCAAAAGGTACTGCTGTTTGTTAGTTGTCTGCTGATGTTTTATAACCTTTTGGATGTTTTTGGGAATAAATAAAAATGTTTTTTTGAAATGTAAACAAAGAGCTGCCCCCATTACAATGACCAGGATCTCGGAAACGGCTGAAGAAGCAGAAAAAAAAAATCTCAGGCACTGCCAAGTCCAGGGTAGTGTGAGCATTACAACTGCATGTTGAAATTGACCAAACTGTCCCTTTAAATAGGGGGCTCAAGGTTTTTCTCAATCTCTTTTTCAGTGTACCTTGAAAATGAACCAAAAAAGCCAAAATTCTGTGCATAACAGAGAGAACATTTTGACAGTGCCCGGTTCCTAATGCAATACAGTAGTAGGCAGAACTGAAAAGGATGCCGCTTACCAGAGCTGGAAAGTAACTAATTACTTTACTCGCATTACTGTAATTGAGTAGCTTTTTGTGTACTTGTACTTTTTAAATTACTTTTTAAAATTTGTAATTTTACTTTTACTTGAGTACATTTTCTTTCCAGTAATGTACTTCAGTACATTTTACAGCACAAGCTTTACTGAGTAAAAAAAACTAAAAAAAAAACCCTCTAGAATTCTAACCTAGTTTATAAAGAGTTGGCGCGTGCGACCTCTCACTCAAATGCTGATGGCTGACATCGAGGCTGACGATGGAGATTCACTTAACTCAGAGGAGATCAACACAGCTGTTCTTCCTCTAACCCAGTGCACCCCTTGCACATCTAGAGGCAGAAGACGCTGATTGTTAAAAAGTAACTTTTTACTTTTACTCAAATACATTTTAAATTATTTACTTTTTACTTGAGTAGATTTTTTGACTGGTAATTTTACTCGTACTTGAGTTCATTTTCAACAGAGTAACAGTACTTGTACTTGAGTACAATATTTTAGTACTCTTTCCACCTCTGCTGCTTACAAGGAAGTCCACAAGACTGTGACAACAGTGCTGTGGTTCTCCCAGGAGGCATGGGCCAAGTCTCCTGCAGAGCGTTGGGAAAGCTACCTCAAACATTTATTTCAAACTACACCAGTTAAAAAGAAGCACAGCTGAACATTAAGTGTTTGTAAACTCTTTGATCCTGGGATGGATGTGTGTGCTGAAAAACAGACACGCTCACAAGCCCGCCCATACACACACACACACACACACACACACACACACACACACACACACACACACACACACACACACACACACACACACACACACACACACACACACACACACACACACACAAGCACACATACACACAGATAAACACACACAACCACTTACACACTCATTCGCAAGTCTCAAGACATCACGGTAATGAAGCAGCAGCAGACATCATCTCCTAGTCGTTATGAACTAAACCTGTTGACAAATACAAATGAGGGAAGCCGGAGCAGTTCACTCCTGTAATACCCTCGTCCTTCCTCCTCCTCCTCCTCCTCCTCCTCCTCCTCCTCCTCTTCCTTCCAAAGGCGGCCCTCGTGCGCGCAGGTAATTGTAATAGATACGCATTATTAAAGCAAATGAGCACATTATCAGAGTCCCGTTCCCGGCTGAAGATCAAGCTGATTTGCGCAGCTCTCCATCTCATCCCGGTACCGTAGCTCGCCTCTCCTCTCCTCTCCTCTCCTCTCCTCTCCTCTCCTCTCCTCTCCTCCCGCAGGAGTGGCGGAGTAAATAGAGACGAGATAAGGAGTGCAATTAGAGGTCCCTCTTCTGACTGGGAACAGGACCTTGGGGCATGTAATTATCAGAGTCATCGGAGGCAGAACAACTAACGCCGCCGCTCCGAACACCAGGAGGCCAATTAGGAAATTGAACAATCCCTTCGAATGATTGTGTATGTGTGTGTGTCTGTGTGAAGGAGAAGAGAAAGGAGAAACGAGATGTGGGAGAAAGACAGAGAGAGAGAGAGAGCGGAGAGAGGGAGAGGAAGGGAGGGAGGGAGGGGGGAGGAAGAGATAGAGATGGAGAGAGAGAGAGAGTACTTCGATACAGCTGGATTGACAGCCAGCTGTCAGGGACAGAAAGGGGGCTTTCAGCAGTCACCCTGTTCTGCCAAATCCAATGTATTTTTCTTAGTACTCTTCTACAGAGAATGCACTTGTGTATTTGTATCCAACAGGCTTTTTTTGCGAATGGCCAATAACTAATTGTGCGTAACGTGTATTATTTTCTTTTCAGGTATTCCATTAATCGGCACACTGATCCAGACCAGATTTTTAACGTGCACCCAGGAAATGGGTCCATTTACCTCCAAAAGTCCCTCGACCGGGAGGAGTCGGCCTGGCACAACATCTCTGTTGTGGCCACTGAATTCAGTAAGTCTATTTTTAAAATTCCAAACATAATTTGGTTTGAAAATTGTGTTTCAGGACAGTCAAAGTTTATTTGGATTAGCAAGCAAAGACAGAATCTATCTATCTATCTATCTATCTATCTATCTATCTATCTATCTATCTATCTATCTATCTATCTATCTATCTATCTATCTATCTATCTATCTATCTATCTATCTATCTATCTATCTATCTATCTCATTCTCAGCTCTCTTTCTCTTTATTTCTTTCTATTTTCAAACTACTCTGGCCCTTTTGAGATTTACAAGCATTAGCGCTGGTGGAATCATGCAATTTTGAAGTGCAGTGCTCCACTATTGTTTTCCCCTGCCACTCCTACAGCACCCTGTGGGCTGTCAATGGCTCGCCCAGAGCAAATGAGTAACCAGCAGCACATCATGTTGTGAGTGCTTTAGTGTTGCACCAAGGAGGCATTTGTGTCACATTTTTTTCTTTGTTAGTTCCTATTATAGAGCCTAAGGTAATCAGTGAGTCTCCTCAGAGCTGTAACTGTATTGACATTCAGCTAATTGTGGGGCGGGCTTTGTTAGACATCACAATGAGAATTTAATCAAGATTTACTGGAACTCTGACAAAATCAACTGGCTGTGCGGTTATCATTTCGACAACTACTGTAATAAAAATGTAACATAGTCGTGTAACATACACACACATGCACACGGGAATACAAATGTGCGCGCGCACGCACACACACACACACACACACGCACACACACCTATACAATCACAGCCTATTTAATCTCACAGCATTGCTCTTCTCTCTCTCTCTCTCTCTCTCTCTCTCTCTCTCTCTCTCTCTCTCTCTCTCTCTCTCTCTCTCTCTCTCTCTCTCTCTGTCTCTCTCTCTCTCTCTCGCTACAGAAAATCGGGAACAGGAGCAGAAAAGTCATGTTCCAGTGTTCATCCGTGTCTTGGATGTCAACGACAACGCCCCCACCTTGGCCACATTCTACGAGACATTTGTCTGTGAAAATGCAAAGTCTGGCCAGGTACATTTCACTTGCTCACCCCCCCCTATAACACTACATCTCAACCCAGCGCACCCCAGTGCAGCCCAGCACAGCACTCTGACAGCACTTAGCCGCCCGCGTCAGTCTGAAGGGGGAAATTAAACCGTATCTGTTGATGGATCAGGAGGGACCAGACGTGTCCATTAAAAATCACTAATGCACTCCCAGGCAGGTCTCGCACACTCCCGCACAAGCTGCTAAAAGTAACCCACGCAGAGCAGAGATGCACAGGTAGAGATAGGCAACCCGGCGATGAAGACCGTGCCCGCCCGCCCTCACGATTTGGCCTTGCAGGCCCTCGCTTGTCAGGACAGTCTGTCAGGGGATATGACAGTGGCTGTCAGCCTTCCAGACCCACTTTCTGATAACACTTCTGCTGCCGTGGCCTTCATCCCCGGCCTATTGTCCATCACCGCACATCTCATCCCAGCCGCCCACTTGCACTTTCCACTGCCAGCCAACCTTTTTTTCCATTTTTTTTTTTAACGCAATGTCCTTCTGCCCAAAGCACTGCTGTTCCTGCTCTTGCTTGCTGGAGTTAAACACCAAACATGTATGTAGGTTTTTTTTTCGCAATTTATGTTGGGAAACGACAAGCATTTGTTTTCCTCATCGACAGTAAACTCAGGGTTGTTTTTTTGGCTGGCTATTTTTTTTTCATTCAGGCATACCGTAAGCCGAATACCGAATTATTTTGCATGAGGCTACTGTGCACTGTTGTCATTCAAGCCCACCCCCCCCCCTTCTCCCTGGCTTTGTTTACTACAGGCTGCTCCCAAAAAAAGAAGCAATTAATAACCTAATTATGGTTCTCCTAATAAGCAGTCCTAAATATTGATGTGGGGTTGTGCAAGTAATTCATGAAACAGCCTGGCTCAGTATTTGTTATGCTGCTCATTTGACACAGATAAATTGGCTTTGGAACAATTAGCCCTCATTCCAGAACTTTTTAAGGTGGTAAAGGGAAGGTGACCCCTCTCTTGTCTTGTACAAGAGGAGGGTTTTTTAGTTAATTGTCCTGGAGTCTCTCTCAGTGTTCCCGTGGATAGGAAATTCTCATCTTGGGCGAAGCTCATTCACCACTGCTAGTACGCTGCTGAGGGGAAAGGTTAAAGTTATTAGCCAGCTTTAATAAGTGTAGCATATCAGCGCAGGGACATGTCTGTAGAATTCCTCATGCGTGAAATGCGCATGAATTGCGGCACTTTGAAATTCAAGAGCAAATGACTTTTTTTTTTTCTCCACACAGCAGATATAAACGGATTTCACCTATTTCGGGCAGTCATTTACCATACCAACCTTGTACTTTTCTCACTATCATTCAAATACATATAAAGTGGACTGGATTGCCTTTGAATTTGCTGGCCAGGTTTGTGTATTAGCGCGGCTAAAATTGATCGTCTCATTGGCTTCCTCTGTTACAGAAAATTCAGACCATCACGGCGGTGGATGCGGATGAGCCCGGCGGCGGTCACCGCTTCTTCTTCACCCTGGCTCCGGAGAGTTTGGTGAGAGCCAACTTCACCCTGAAAGACAACCAAGGTACAGTCAATGCCTCGCTCGGTCGATCTAAATCCAATCTCTCCTAAAAGGTGTTTTTAAGGGGGCTGGGTCCTCACAATTGCAGTGTGTGCAGTTCAGCCCTAATCTACAGTACCAACCACCACCTCATACCCATTCCCATTCCCCAAATCCACTTCAGAGTAAATTGTGTGTGGTTTTGGAGAGCTGCTGGAGTAAACAGAAAAAGAATGTTTACTTTTCAGTTGTTTTTTTTTTGCTTTGATTTCAATTTTTAAAAAATATTAAACCGATTTGATTGCAGATAAGCCAAGCAAACACATGCAATACAAAAAATAGCTTAGAATGCTAAAAAATAAAACTTTTGCCATTTTTTTATGTAGATAACACCGCTTCGATCTTCACCCGGCGCACCGGCTACCGGCGGTTGCAGCAGAGCTCGTTCCAGCTCGCCGTGATCATCTCGGACGGCGACTACCCCATGCAGAGCAGCACGGGCACGCTGACGGTGCGGGTGTGCGCGTGTGACCGCGAGGGCAAGATGGAGATGTGCTACGCGGAGGCCCTGTCTGGCACCACGGGGCTCAGCACCGGCGCCCTGGTGGCCATCCTGCTGTGTGTCATCATCCTGCTCTGTAAGTATGCCCAGCCTCAGCCTCAGCATGCACGTACACACACACACACACACGCATGCACGCACACACACACCAAGCATGCACGTACACACACACACACACACGCATGCACGTACGCACGTACGCACATACACACGCACGCACACACGCACACACGCAGGCACGCACATACGCATGCACGCACACACACACACACACACACACACACGCACATCTCCATCTCCATCCCTTGCTCCCTGCTCCCCCTCCACCTTCTCCATCTCCATCCCCTCTACCCGCTCCCCGCTCCCCCTCCTGCTCCCCGCTCCCCGCTCCCCGCTCCACCGTCTCCCCGGCCTCCGCTGCTCATTTCCCTGCTGCTGGGGCTCCTGTCCATCTGTCTGGCCCCCGCTGCCAGAACTAGCCTGCAGCGAGCTAAAGGGTGGGTGCACTAAAGGTCAAAGCAGCTGCTGTTTACCTGTATCCGTTTCATCACACACCTGCTTTGCTGAGAGTGCTCCCGGAGCCAGCACATTTGTGTTGTTCAGTGGGTTTTCTAGTAACAACAGGGCTCTCCCTCTCTCTCTCTCTCTCTCTCTCTCTCTCTCTCTCTCTCTCTCTCTCTGTCTCTCTCTCTCTCCCCCTCTCTCTCTCTCTCTCTCTCTCTCTCTCTCTCTCTCTCTCTCTCTCTCTCTCTCTCTCTCTCTTTATGAGCATTTTACTGACTGTACAAACGGCGCCGTTGCTAGTCAGACGGTGTGCGCTAGCATTTACAGATAGCCGGCAATACATTCTCTGAAAAGGTTTAAAGTCGTTCCGTTCGACGCAATGGTTTTTCGAGTAATGAATATTTAATTGTGACAGGTAGATGTGACTCATTACGGTGAAGAATGATGCAATTAGCGTGGTGTATTACTGGCCCGGCATCAGGCACCGCGTGTCAAGACCATGAAAGTTAATGCGTGTGTTCACATTGTGCTAATGCATGTGTTCCTGGAGGTAATTGATGTGTAACGAGTGCAGGCCCCTCTTCTCTCTGGTATGGGGAAAGGCCAGTTGCAGCCAGCCAGTGCAGTCGGGCACATTAGTGTCGTTACCGCAGGACGACTCTGGGCGCGGTGTGCGGTGTGCGGCGTGCGGCGCTCCACTGCAGGTGGGGGAGCTCGCAGCATACATAAAGGGCCACCAGAGGACACATCAAACGGCCTGCCATGCATGCCATGCCATACCAGGAACCAACTGTCCTCGTGCACAGAGCTACTTTCCAGAGCTCGCTCTCTCTCTCCCCCTTGTTCTTTTGCCAGACTACTGTCTAGTGAGAGACACGTGGGGGGTACCGTACCTACTGTATGCTGTAAATAGCTTTGGATGAAAGACTCTCTGAAATGAATTATGTACAGATGGATATGAATGATGAATCTATCTATCTATTTGTCTGTCTGTCTGTCTGTCTATCTGTCTGTCTTTCTATCTATCTCCATAATTATTGGCACCCCTGGTTGAGATGTGTTAAAAGCCTTAAAATAAATTCAGTGTTTATTGCAGAAGAATACTGTCACACTGAAAATTGTAGGAAAATGTAGCCTTCAACTCAAATGAATTGTAAGAAAATAAAAAAATCCCTGACTGAAAAATAATTATTTTTCATTAAATCACCTGTTCCACAATTATTGGCACCCTTAACAATTCCCAGGAAATAAATATAATTGAAGCATTTCTGTCATTTCTACAGTAGTTTACAAAGTTTACCAGAGTATGTAGGAACATTTAATTAGTAATTCATCACTTCCTGTTTCCCTGGGGTATAAATATGACGTGACACCGAGGCCATTTCTCTTATCCACTCTTAAACATGGGAAAGACAAAGGAACACAGCATACAAGTGAGGCAGATGTGCGTCAACCTTCACAGGTCAGGCAGAGGCTACAAGAAGATTGCCACTCAACTGCAGCTGCCCATATCCACTGTGAGAGGAATAATTAAGAAGTTCAAAACAACTGGAACAGTGGTAAACAAGCCTGGACGAGGACCCAAGTTTATTTTGCCACCACGCACAGTGAGGAGGATGGTAAGAGAAATCAAAAGATCTCCAAAGCTCACTGTTACAGAATTACAACAAATGGTAGCATCCTGGGTCACAAAGTCTCCAAATCAACCATCAGGCGCTGTCTACACGCCAACAAGCTGTTTGGGAGGCATGCACGGAGAAAACCTTTCCTCACTCACAATCATAAACGCAAGCGTCTGGAGTTCGCCAAGCGGTATTGGGGCTTCAACTGGGACCGTGTGCTTTGGTCGGATGAGACCAAGATTGAGCTTTTTGGCAACAAACACTCTAAGTGGGTCTGGCGTACCACGAAAGATGCGCATGCTGAAAAGCACCTCATACCCACTGTGAAGTATGGGGGTGGGTCAGTGATGCTGTGGGGCTGTTTCGCTTCCAAAGGCCCTGGGAACCTTGTTAGGGTGCATGGCATCATGAATGCTTTGAAATACCAGGACATTTTAAATCAAAATCTGTTGCCCTCTGCCCGAAAGCTGAAGCTGGGTCGTCACTGGGTCTTTCAGCAAGACAATGACCCTAAACATATGGCCAAATCTACACAGAAATGGTTCACCAGACACAAAATCAAGCTCCTCCCATGGCCATCTCAGTCCCCTGACCTCAACCCCATTGAGAACCTGTGGGGTGAGCTGAATCTGGATGATTTAGAGAGATTCTGCAAAGAGGAATGGCTGAAGATCCCTCTTTCTGTCTTTTCCCATCTTGTGAAACATTATAGGAGAAGATTAGGTGCTGTTTTGTTGGCAAAAGGGGGTTGTACAAAATATTAACACCAGGGGTGCTAATAATTGTGACACACATTATTTGATGTCAAATAATTATTTCTTTATGTGGGATTTTTTCCCCACTGAATAAATGCACTTGTATTGAAGGTTGGATTTTTCTCTTTTTTTCCATATTCCATATTTTCCATATTATTTAGAAAAAAATAATAATAATTGGAAGCTAAAAAACACATCTCAACCAGGGGTGCCAATAATTATGGAGGGCACTGTATCTATGGTAGTGTTTCTCAACGTGGGTGTTACAGCCCCCCAGGGGGGCGTTTGGGAGCCCCAGGGGGGGTGGGGGGTGGGGTGGAGGAGGATACAACTGAGTGGGGGTGGGGCTTAGTATTCCATTCAGGGGTATTAGTCTATTTTATTTTTCAATACTAAGGTGGGTGTTGGCAAGTTTATGATGAGGTCAAGTAAAGGGGCGTTTGTTGGTTGAGAATCACGGTATCTACTTATCTACGATATCTATCTATCTATCTATCTATCTATCTATCTATCTATCTATCTATCTATCTATCTATCTATCTATCTATCTATCTATCTATCTATCTATCTATCTATCTATCTATCTATCTGTCTGTCCGTCTGCCTGGCTGTTGTCTATCTATCTATCTATCTATCTATCTATCTATCTATCTATCTATCTATCTAGCTAGCTATCTAGCTATCTAGCTATCTAGCTATCTATCTGGCTTACTGTCAGCCTGTCCGCTTTCATCCTATTCCCCCTGTCTCCATATTTCATCTCGATTGTCTTTTTCCCATGGTCTCATTGTCACCTCTGATCTAATATCTGCCCTTCTCCCATCATCCTCCTCCAGTGATCGTGGTCCTCTTCGCTGCCCTGAAGCGACAGAAGAAGAAGGAGCCTCTGATCATCTCCAAAGAGGACGTGCGCGACAACGTGGTGAGCTACAACGACGAGGGCGGCGGCGAGGAGGACACTCAGGCCTTCGACATCGGCGCCCTTCGCCACCCGGAGGTCATGGAGGTCATGGAGGAGAGCGCCAAGCAGCGGCGGGACATCATGCCCTCGGAGACCCTCTATCCGCCGCCGCCGCTGCTCAGGCGGACCATGGCAGGGGCGACGGCGGCGGCGGGCGGCGGCGTGCCGACGTCGCGGGACAACACGGACGTGCGGGACTTCATCAACCAGCGGGTACTGGACAACGACCTGAACCCCACGGCGCCGCCGTACGACTCGCTGGCCACCTACGCCTACGAGGGCAACAGCTCGGTGGCCGAGTCGCTCAGCTCGCTGGGCTCGGCGTCCTCCGACGGGGGCTGCGAGCAGGACTACAACTACCTCAGCGAGTGGGGGCCGCGCTTCCGCAAGCTCGCCGACATGTACGGCGGGGAGGACAGCGACAGGGACTCCTGAGGAGCCCCCCCCACCCTAGGGCCACGCCACACGCAGCAGCAGTTCCTGAGATGGAAAGAAGGAGGAAATGGATGAAGGAATGAAAAACAAACAAAAATCAGAGGAACGCAAACAAAAAAAGTGTTTTTTTTTTGTGAAGAAAGTGGAATATGCAGCCCGAGGTTTATTTGTTGTCGTTGTTGTTTTTTTTTTCTTTAAAACAGAAGTGCCCTTTCTAATCTCCCTCTTTATATGTGACTCATGCCGGTGTGCTCTCTCTCTCTCTCTCTCTCTCTCTCTCTCTCTCTCTCTCTCTCTCTCTCTCTCTCTCTCTCTCTCTCTCTCAGACTCTCTCTCTCTCTCGCTCTTTCTCTGTGTCCTTATGTATTTTCTGTCTTTCTCACTCTCTCTCTCTGTCTGACTTTCACCCTCACTCTCTCTGTGGAAGAGAGAATGGCAACCCGCACCATAGTTTGTTTCTTATTGTTGTGCGAGGCAAACACTGAAGAGGAAGTGGACCTCCCTTATGAAGGGACTCAAAGGAAAACAAAAACTTTCCTTATAAAAACACTCTTGTGCTCCTCACTTGTATCATGCAGTCTCTCTTCACCATGAGGAAAACAGTGGTTATTTGGTGGAATACTGCGCAGTGAGATAAATTCAGGACATTCCAGTTCTGTAATATCTTTTTTTTATGTCAAATACAGTGTTATCTTTACGTAAAACACCTTCTTGAAAAACCAAAATGTTGGGGAATGTCTAGAACTGGCTGCAGACGTCTTACGCCATCATCATCTTTTTGCAGACAGAGCAGCAGTCTCTTCTTTTTCTTCAGAACGTGTTTCATCCTCAGTCACTGGAAAGTGCTACATCAGCGTTTTGTTCTCCATTGGGGTAGTAGCAGATGGACCAAACTTTACTCAGTGAATGTTTCTCAACTTTGATGACGTCAGACACTTTTGTGACAGCTCTAATGCACTGGTCACACGCCAGAACTGTGCACCCAATGATGTGGATCTTCTGTTCACTGTCTGTCTCAGAACTTCTTTTTTTGTTTTTGTATCAGCGAGGTCAGGTGGACATTTTTTTTGTGTGTGTGCTTGTCTTTATTTCAGTTAACCTACACACAGCACTAGAAGCACTACTAGGCCTACGCAATGCCACCTGTTACAAAAATCAGTTTGTGAGTTTGTGTCAAATGTTTTTGGTGGACATATTCACACTTTCATTTTCTATTCTTCAGTGGATTTATACACCCTCAGTGGTTTCGTTTTGGTGCCAGAAGAAGTTTAAACTTGACATTGCGTCTGTTTGTATTTTGTGAAACTACCAACAAACGTTTAGTTTCATCCTGTGGAGAAAATCTCAACTGGCTAAAAGCTGCTTTTAGCACCATAAATGAGCAACAGTATGCTTCAGTTGTGTCAGCTTGCGTGTGTTGTACGACACTTCAAGTGCAGGATTTGGGGCTTCCTCATGTAACAGTGACGAGAGTTTGTGGTAGATCATGGTCGCTAGGTGGTTCAGTTATCCAGTGCTTTGTCGCAGTGACTTTGGGAAACTAGACAACTCTATGTACTACTACTTTGCTTTGTACCTTGTAAAATTTTGTACCAAATATTTATATAACAAAAAAAAATGACACAAACAATGACAGTAAAAAAAATATCCTGGAAACATGATGTCCATTATTAATGTTTTTTGATGTATTTTGGAGATGTAAAACTTAAATGTGAGCAGTTTACAGTTCTTATGAGGATGTGTTGATTTTATGAAAATAAACCGTTTCTTTTCCATAAAGCCAGACTCTATTTTTTCCCCCCTTAATCACCATCGCTGATTTGCAAAGGTTGCATTCATAACAGACTTGTGCAGCAGCTTCTGCTAGCTACAGTGTTGGTAATTGGGTGCATCTGTGGCACATACTGGCTGACAGAGAATCCCTGGTAATTAGGCCAATCTATAACTGAGAGCTCTGGGTTAACCACTGCATTTGGATGGGGGGGACGTGAGGGGGGGGGGGTGCTGGGGATTGCTTTTAAAATTGATTGGGGTGATGTGTGTTTCTACGACAGATGGTGACATTTCCGATAATGCCCGTGTTATAGCAGAGCTGTGACGGCGGCGCCCGACATAGAAGATGGCAGCTGCCTCATCTCATGATTGCGCCCATGTCGTTGTCTCTGTGTGGACCAGTCACCGGCTTGAGACATATTCAAGCAAGCAGAGCCCTGCCTGCCGTGGCGAACTACATGAAATGGAATAGCTAATGAACATTCCGACACACAACAAAGCTTCACCATTACTCGAGACTCCTCTTGACTCTTCACAGGTACAAGAAAGAAGAAAGACGAAAAAAAAAAAAACAGGTTTCATCATGGTCATTTCGAATGCTGCTTTGACCTTTGTTTGTCATTGGACTTCCATCACGGCACACAGTTCAGCACTGGGCATGGCTATGGCCATGGGGGCCGCTAGGGGGGATAGGGGCGCTGCCAGAAATGCTGTGCCCCATGAAAGATTCGAATTTTGGGTCCCCTTAAGGGCTCCTTATCAGTGCTTGGGCCCTTAGAATCTGTACCACTTCCCCCCCCCTAGCGGCCCCCATGAGGGGGGAGAAGTGGTACAGATTCTAAGGCCCCAAGCACTGATAGGGGCCCTTAAGGGGTCCCAAGAACTGAGAGGGGCCCTTAAGGGGGCCCAAAATTCGAATATTTCATGGGGCCCAGCATTTCTGGCAGCGCCCCTGGCTATGGCAGCATGTGACAAGGTGAGTGTCACCGGGCTGAGGCTCTTCCTGCTTTTAGGCGAGGACCGCTCAGCCCCTCTGAGTGCTGCTGGCCCCACACATCTCTGGGAATCGGACGGCCTCCGGTGTGTTCCGCAGCAATTCCCAAAGCAATGTCTGTTTCCATTAGCCTTCCTCCTCCCTCTGCCGGACATTTTTTTTTTCTTTCCTTTTAAATCAGAAATGTGAATCTTTAATGGCGGCGTCATGTGAGGATAAATGCTTAACATTCGTCCGTCCTCTTCCACCCCGCGTCCCTGCTGAGAGTACCTGCATGTGTTAAAGCTGCCCATAGGAGGCCTTGTGATGCCTATGGAGCAGGCCCAAGTGTGTGTAACCCCTACTCTGATAAATAATGGACATTCATGGAGGACGATCTGCTGCATATATATACGCTGCCTGTGTCCCTGTACATCTGGCACATGTACTTTGTAAAGTTTGCTCCTTTTTTCCCCCTTCAGAACGTCACTCTTGAGGGTAATATGCTACTATGTGTCATTTGATGGATTGACTTAATTAGTAAATCCTACACCTCTCTACTTTGCTGCTGAACTGTTTAGTAACTCTCCGTTCTTTAAATCTTTCAGTGTAAATGGGCAGTTAAGATAGGCAGGCTATATATATATATATATATATATATATATATATATATTAGGGATGGTACAAACCGCACCGAAAACCGAAATCGTACAATTCACACACCATACCGAACCGTGAAATGCAGTCCGTGGCAAACCGCAATTCATGTACTGCCCAGAAAAATATGTAAAGTAGAGATTCTAGGAGTATCTTACCCAGTCTCTCTGATTAATACATTAGTATATAAGACCAATCAGAGGATGACACAATTAAAATCACACCATTTTCACATTATAAGCCTATACAAACCATATGTAGGATATTTAGTGATAGGTCTGATTCTATTAGCCACTTGAAAGAGGGCATTTATATATATATATATATATATATATATATATATATATATATATATGTTATATATAATCCAACATTACATTATGCATGAAATATAAGCCACATACTGAGAATTAATAAAATGTTAGAAGAGAAATGGAGAGAGAATCAGAGATGGATGTGGTGTCGGAGGACAGTCCAAGGTCAATCAGGGAGGGAGCAGAGAGGTGGGGATTTAGTTAAATTATGGCGGCTCGGCACCAACCTGAAATGAGTCTGAATGAGACCATTTCATTCTTTTGCTAAATATAGCAAATCTGGCCTCTATCTTTTCTTGTGTAACAGTATCTGAGTCACCCCCTCCTGGCAGCCGGTACTTTCTCTGCCCTGCCTGCACACACACACACACACATAGTGATGGACGTCTCTCCATCTAGGAAAACATATGAGGAGAGAGAGGACTGACATGGTTGAGCAGTCAGCCAGGGAAATAATATGAACAGAGGAGTGTGGCGGAGTGAAGAGAGCGGAGAGGCTCCAGAGGCTTGGTGGAAAGAGCGCTGAACAACCATCGTCCTGCATCTCTGCTTGTCATACATGGGGGGAAAGTGTAGCAAAGAGATTGCGAGTGCATGTACTGTATACTCACAAAATGTGTGTGTGTGTGTGTGTGTGTCTGTGTCTGTGTCTGTGTGTGTGTGTCTGTGTCTGTGAGTGTGTGTGTCTGAGTGTTCACATGAAGCATTTTTTGTGTGTAGATGCACATGTATATGTATGTGTACCAAAGAGATAGCGAGTGCATATACTCACAAAATGTGTGTGTGTGTGTGTGTGTGTGTGTGTGTGTGTGTGTGTGTGTGTGTGTGTGTGTGTGTGTGTGTGTGTGTGTGTGTGTGTGTGTGTGTGTGTGTGTGTGTGTGTGTGTGTGTGTGTGTGTGTCTGAGTGCACACATAAAGCATTTTTTGTGTGTAGGTGCGCATGTATGTGTATGAGTGTGTGTGTGTGTGTGTGTGTGTGTGTGTGTGTGCGTGCACGTGCACGTGCGCGTGCGTGCGCCTGCATGTGTGTGTGTGTGTGTGTGCGTGCGCGTGCATGTGTGTGTGTATGTGTGTGTGTGTGTGTGTGTGTGTATGCGTGCACGTGCATGTGTGTGTGTGTGTGTGTGTGTGTGTGTGTGTGTGTGTGTGTGTGTGTGTGTGTGTGTGTGTGTGTGTGTGTGTGCGTGTGTGTGTTTGCACGCGCGCACGCCTAAAGTATTTTTGATATTTACAGCATTATCGGTGGAACCACATCCTCCGAGTAAAAATGGGAGGCTTCATTTTTTTTATTCATTTTGTTTTATTTATATACAAAACAAATACCGGAAAGTTTCATTCCTCTGTTGCAATCCTTGTTATTTGATTCTATCACAGATACACCACAGACGGATACCACAACAAACAAATGTATCAGATACTTAGCCAGCTGTTTTCTTCATTTTCTTTCACTAATACCTTTTTTTTTTTAACTGTGTGTGAATGACGACGACTGGCACTGGCAGGTCCTCTGTGGTCATGGAATGTAAACTAAAAGGCAGCTATCATGTCACGTGTCATCTTCAACTATCCTCAACACATTTGTTTAACTGACAATCTCAAAGCCCTTCACATTCCTATCTCTTGGCTCCATTAAAGCAAGAGAGGAGAGCAAAACTGCTACAGTCAGAGTGGAGTGCTTCCAGAAAAAGAAAACATATTTGAGTGGTTTGTTTTTCCAGATGCAACTGCCTGAAAGCTTTTTTTTTCCTTACGTAAGATTCATGAGGGCCGAAGAGATCACTGAGAGGTATCCAACAGTGGCATCCAACCTTGCCTTGGGCATTTCTGTAATGGGGTGTGGTCACATAAAATCAGCCTGGTGGTTCAGCCAGTGGAAGAGCACTCCGGTGGTCTTGTGCGCTGGTATTCCAAAGTCAGTCCAGTGAGGCATTTTCAATACAGGTTGAAATCCCTGATGTGATTAGAATCAAATTCTCAGATCATTGATTGAATCCAAACTTTGTACATGAATCATAAATGATTTACTCACAATAGTATGATTAAATGACTAAAAAGTAATTTTTCCCACGTACATTGTACTACCGTTGATACCCAAAAGAACCTGAATATTTTTCTGCCATTTTTCCGGTTACCCAATCGAAGTAGAAGACTGGGCTCACTTTAAAAAAAAAAAAAACCAGGGTAAACCTTTTGACTGTCTTGGTCCTTGAGGGAAATGTGCCACAGCACTCACTCACATGGACCATGCGCATATGTATAATTTAATGGACAAGAATAAAAAAACAGAATGATAAGCCGAGATCACAGGCTACTTAGAAGAGACATGCGTCTCCCTTGTGTACAGAAAGGGGAACTCTGGGTTCCAGTGAGGTGTCTAAAAGCAGTCCATTAGTAAGGACTTCTTCCATTTCTGTTCCTTTTTTTCTGCCTTAAATCCTAGCTGACTGAATTTTTGTTTTTCATATCCCCTGGTTTGGAAAAAAAAACAGATGCACTGAAAGCTCCAAGGGTCCATTCATAATTCAGTATAAAATATTCACATTATGGTATATAACTTCAGAGTGAACATGAGATCATATCACTGTAGCCTATACTCTACGTAGCACTACATAACAAATATTAACAAGAACACACATTTCTATCGTTGAAATAAATTGCAACTCCTCTTTTATGTCAAGAACCATGTTCTTTCTTTCGATGCATACAACTGACCTGTCAGACCCAGGAGAACAGGATTATGTGTTGTTTCTGTGCTTTTGGGGTGGTTGGAGAGAATAAGAGGAGGGTGGGGGGGGGGGGGGTAGGGTCTGTCAAGACAACCCCCACCCCCAAGGAGTGGCAATTAGGCCCCCTTACTGATCTTTACCTTCGAGTGCTTCAGTGGGCCCGGTGAAGTGGCACTCCAGCTCCTGCCAGCATCCTGTAATGAAGGTGTGACAGTTGGGGAGAAGTGTTGATGGGTGCAGTGGGCTTGAGGTCATGCGGCCACAGCAGACAGGACAAAAATGGACAAATTGGCAAGTCTGACGTCCCTATAACAAAAGCACAAAGCACACGGCTTTTGGAGTGTGGGTCTGGGTTTGTCTGGTTTTGTGCTTCATCTCGTCGTCCAAACGCACTTTTTCCTAAACAAAGTCAGCCCCACCGCTTCATCAAAGACCCTTTTTTCATGCAGAGTGGCCTCTGTGTAATTTTGCACTCGAAACCCATTTGTATTGGGCTTCCCTTCAACAATAAAGGCTCAGGTTCATTCGAGGGGACTGGTTAAAATTGTTGCGTTGAGTGCCCTAAAATCCTAATGAGCATCAAGTCTTTCCTTTATTCCACATAGTAGGCTGCATATTTCTCTGGAGCACCCACTTCACGTGAGGCCACCACTATTCAGCATTCTCTGCGTAGCTTAACTGTGTGCGCGAGTCATTGTGGAGAAGACCCCCATAGAAGGCCAGGATGTTTCACATGCAATGCGTAACTCCGCGTTCCAACAGCATTTTACACACCACAGCAGCATTAAACACCCTACCACCTTTTAAAAAACACAGACATAAAAATAGCAGGGGGATAAATTATAAACAAAAGGGTACTATGTGGATTTTTGGCTTGCAAGTTGTCATGGTTGACCATGGAGGAGGAAGGTGGGTTGTTCCTTCACACTGGCACGTGTTGGCCCTACCGTGGCTGATATGGTAGGGCACACGTGTACCACTCGGCCGACCCGGGTTCGATTCCCGGCCTGGGTCCTTTGCCAGTCCTTTCCCATCTCTCTCTTCCAGCTCACTTCCTGTCTCTTCTCCACTATCCTGTCTCACAGAAACCAATAAAGGCTGAAAAAATAAATTTTAAAAAAATATATTTTTTTAAAACACTGGCACGTGTTATGGGTTACCATATGTAAGTCTTTCAGCTGCATTCCTTCAGACTATTGGGTAGGGGCAACTAAAGGATAAAGATAGCCGTTTTCACTTGTATTCTCTCCTTCATTTTCACTCTCTCCTTTCTGCCTGCAAGCTTGGCAGCATGGGAATGACTCTGATCTGTCTTTCCGCCCCTACTCTGTGCATGTCACTCATTTAATTTTAGAAGGGAGCGTATGGCATGGCACTTTCACATGCGGCATGGGCTCAGGTGTTTTGTCAGACCCCAAAGGCACGAGGACTGTTGCTCCTGCGAGGAAGAGCTATCTACAGCGATCAGCGTCATAAAAGCAGCCGCTAACGTGTTTGTGTGTGCCAAAGCGGAGGGCATGGACGTGCGGCACGCACGCCATCATCTTCCTCTATTTTAAAAATGTCTCGACGCCCTGGTTATTGTCACAAACAAAGGATTGAGATGGAATTCCAAAAGGTACCCATTTGAACAGGAGATGTGTGGATGCAAAAAGTACAGGATGAGACAGGATTGAAATGAGTTTCCCCCCAGCGCTGTGAGGGTTGCTGAAAACCATCTCCTTTGGAAAGAGCAATGGTGTGTGAGGATCCATCTCTCATCCGCCTCAAAAGGCATCATAAAGTGGTTCCCATAGTGAGCGACAGGAAAAGACTTGGCCGCGCAGGGAGGGGCGTAAGAGCAGGAGAAGAGCACCTATCCATCCATCTCAGCCAGCTGTCCTCTTGCAGTGTTTTATATGGCTCAGGAGAGCATTCTTCTTCTGCACACTCTCTGCTCCCTCTATTATGTTGCTAACTCTCTCTTCTTTCTCTCTTTCTCTTTCTCTCTCTCTCTCTCTTTCTCTCTCTCTCTCTCTCTCTCTCTCTCTCTCTCTCTCTCTCTTTCTTTCTCTCTCTCTCTCTTTCTCTCTCTCTCTCTCTCTCTCTATCGGCTTTCTTCATTCCATCCCTCCTTTCTTTCTTTCTTTCTTTCTTTCTTTCTTTCTTTCTTTCTTTCTTTCTTTCTTTCTTTCACTGTCTCTCTATCTGACACCCAGAAGGGGTGCTGTCATCTGCCATTGGCAATGTCCTTAACAAGGAGGGTGTACATCACTGTGCTGAAATGAAATCTCACAAGGGTAGGGATCAAAGTTAGCCTCCCGTCCCATCTAGCAAGAACCAGATTGATGAAGACTTTCAAGGAAAGGTGCTCATTTATTTTAAAGAAATACGGCATGCGTCTCCCTCCCTAAAGGTGGAAAGAAACGAATATGCAGCATCTCCAACTCGGAAAAGGTTGCGATTATGGGCCTGATACGTTGTGGTGCTGCAATGGTATTGAAAATCTCTACTGCACTGCACAAATGGCAACAGAGAGGAAAACAGATGCCAAGTCCAAGACCAAACCAACGCAACAAATCATTTTCTTTTATTAAAGACCTCTCTTTTGTGACAGCATGCTTTGTCCCCTAGTACCATTCGGAAGCCCACAGCCAAAGACTTTCCGCTCAGTTTAGAGTGATGAAGGGGGTGCTTTCATGTTGAACTGCAGCCTCTGCGCGTTCTGTGGATATTTCTTGGTGGGAGTATACTGGAGGAAGGTGTTGGTGTTGAATGGGTGAGGTGGAGCGCAGTGGGAGTAGTGCACTTGCCACGGTGCAGCCTTATGTGGCACATGGCTTCCGCTCGCTGGAGATGATTCTTTCACAAGGTGAGATGAGAAACATCAATTATCAAACTCTAATGAATTTAATTACAATGTCGCCCAACCATGAAATACATGCGCAATTTCAACAATTGAAAATATTATTGCCATGGGCAGACACAGATGTCGACCCTGATTATTTCATTTTGAACCATCATAGCTCTTGCATTTCCAGGCAATTCCTGTACTATAGTTGAACATTTTCTACGAAAAAAAGGCGTTAATGCGTCACCTCAGAGGAGGCTTCTCAATCCCAAGCGCTCATTACAAACAAGATGTGCATGTTGTTATGGCAACAATACAGCAGTAGCCCAGATTTACCGCAAACCGTATTAACACTAAATAGCTATACAAGGGCCCTGTTTTCCAAAAACAATACACTAACAATATACATTTATTTTTGCTTTGTTTAAAATTAATATGTAGGCTGGAGACGAACGACTCTTTCCTAACTGTTCACTTATTCACACAAAGAGCTGCCATGTCTGGTGCATTGTGTTTGGTGTGAGTGTTTTTCTGTGTGATAAATATGACTGATAGTGGCCGCAAATACTGGCAGTGACAAGCTATCGCATGATTACAATGCTGTGGTCTCCTAGTGCTTTTATAATAAATGGCCACATCAGTCAAAGCTTGTTTGGGCGCAAGCCAAACTACAATGACAGCACAGCACACCCACAATCACATTCAAACCATCAGCCATAGATACACACGTGCGCACGCACGCGCACACGCACACACGCACACACACACACACACGCACACACACACACACACGCAATTGTATTGAACAGGACCAACAATTTAATAGCGCTCACACAATAAGGAATCATCATCTCCATGGTTACATCTGCCCTATTTTGGGACGCAACAAATATTTAAATAAATAAACGGGCTAATACGTAAACAAACAAACAAACAGACAACATAAAATTAACACCCCACGCGTGTATCTCCCCACTTATCACTCAGTGACAAAAAATAGACTTGAAATGTCTTTTTATGTAAATTCAGACCTGGTCTATTTGACCTTAGCAGCGGAGGTAGGGAAGCGGAAAGACAGGGCTATGGAGCTGGCTTCTGTGTCTTGGGGGAGAGAGGGAGTCTGGGTAGGGGGTGGGGGTGGGGGTGGGCACTGGCAGTACACAAACAATCACATGCCAGTCAAACCGCCAGCCATTTGAGGTGAGAAAAGTCCAGCCTTTGAGACTGACTCGTGCAGACCCTTGGGTGAGACACATATCCACATCCACACAATACACACACACACATACAAATGCATACACACACAGACACACACACACACAGACACACACACACACACACACACACACACACACACACACACACACACACACACACACACACACACACACAGATACACACGCACAAACAGACAGACAGACAGACAGACAGACAGACACACACACACACACACACACACACACAACACACACACACACACACACACACACACACACACACACACACACACACACACACACACACACACACACACACACACATAGAGATGCACACATACAAACAGACAGACAGACAGACACACACACACACACACACACACACACACACACACACACACACACACACACACACACACACACAGAGAGAGAGAGAGAGAGAGAGAGAGAGAGAGAGAGAGAGAGAGAGAGAGAGAGAGAGAGAGAGAGAGAGAGAGACACACAGACACACACTCCACAACAACAACAACATCAACACGCTCATGCTATCACATGTGCATGAGCCCAATATTCTCCTATCAGCCATTGTTTGAACCTGGTGGGGCGCACACCTCACCCTCTCAATCAGTGCCCCAGCCCACGTCCGGAGACTCTGTGTCATCCATCATGCCGTGAGCACGGCCGCCTCTCCCCCACCACACCTCCAGCACTCCCTGTCTCTGAGGAGACAGACTGGCACTTGGATACAAGCCTCCCCAACCAACCCCAAACCACTCCTCCCCACGCCACACCACGCCACGCACACCGCCATCACCATCACCAGCGCCTTCCTCACATCTATCATCATCTCAAAGCAAGCAAACCGCTGCACCTTGCGTCAGTCGAAGGGGGAAGGTGTTATAAAAAAGAAAAAAAGAAGAAGAGGAAGAAGAAGAAGAAGGGGCGAAGGGTACGTCTAGCCTAGAGATGGGTGGATGGTAAGGGTGGGCGGGCGGGTGAACGGGTGGATGGGTGATGAGGGGAAAGCGCTTCCTGAATATGAAGGATGTTTCCGAGCAACATCCTTTGAGAAGCTGGGAGGTCATTCGCCACGGCAACGCAGGGGCCGTCGTTTTACAAGCTGCAGCGGCTCTCCTCTCGAGAGCATGGCGGAGGGAAAAAGCGCCTCAATATTAATGTACTCGTGTACCACGCATGACAGACGGCTACAGGCATGCGGTCAAGCGCTGGGAAGGAAGCACTCCTTAAATAAAGATGAGACAGACCGAGGGGCCAGGCCGAGAGGCTGCTGAGGCCAAAGCTTCAACTCTCTCTCTCTCTCTCTCTCTCTCTCTCTCTCTCTCTCTCTCTCTCTCTCTCTTCTCTCTCTCTCTCTCTCTCTCTCTCTCTCTCTCTCTCTCTCTCTCTCTCTCTCTCTCTCTCTCTCTCTCTGTGTAGCATTGGCAGACTTTTAGTTTTTTTTTTGTTGTTGCCCTGTGCAGCCATGTGCTCCTGGATGCAACCATGGAGGACCTCGAGCTGAAGCAGGGCGTCAGATGCATCTCATATGATCTACAGTACGTACAAGCAGTGGAAGATCAGCCCTGCCACTGCCAATGGCCTCGGATGCCCAGTGCAAAGGCTAAACAGCTGCTAGAGAGGGCACGGCCCCGGTTAATCTTACCCAAGGCAGGGCAGAACAATGCTCCACAGTTCATCGCCATGTGTGAGACCATTAATGTGAGGGAGGAAGCTTAGCGCACAGTGTAATATCCTCACTGTAATGCATTCCCTCCCGAAAGTAAAAGGCTGTACGCAGTGAAAGGGTTGCTCGCTATAGCTGGTTCACCAGTTATAGTACTCTCTGTGCACAATAACATCGTTAGAGGATTTAATATTTTATGGCGTTTTTGGATCATGTGCACTGATGAGAGTACACTGTGTAAACCCCTAGTAGTGATGATATACATTATGTGTTTGGCAATGTGATTTGGTTGGTCTGAGGAGCCATACCGGTAATTTACTGTAAGACTAATCTTGGCAGGTGTTGGAATGTGGCCACACGGCCCTTGGCCCCTGCCTTTCATGAAGTTTCTGGTTGTTATATGCACTCCGCTTGGTCCTTGTTGATGAGCTCCAAGGAAGAAACGTGCTCCAGAACTTTGTACTGTCATAAAAGAGCGCAATGAGATACACAAAGGTAGCCTTCCATCTTTCACAGCAAAAAAACAGATGAATACAACTCACAGCATGAGAGCTCCTCTCTGAAAAACATAATATTCATCAACTCAAAGATAATCCCTTTTCTCGTCTCTTTAATAGGAAGAAGCTTAGAATGGCACATAAAAACGGCACCATCTGCTCTCCAATGGCTGCTAGTAGACCATAATCCACAGATCATGGAAATTAGGGACATAAAACAGAGGCAGAATTGACTTTTCTCCCCCTCTTCCCATGTTTTGCTAGAAATGAAAATGAGAGGCTTATCATGGGGTGGCGTCAGAGATTCGGAGATTGAACTGAGAGCATGACACACTGGGGAACAAAAGGCTCACAAGGGGTACGTACGTACAGCGGTGAAATTTACATGGCGGTCGGTCTGCAACGGGAGTACATTCTGACTGAGGCGGGAGGAATCGGAGCCTCCACCGTCAAGATGTTTCCACCAAGCAATGACTGATTGATAATAAATACAAGGCTTTCCATTTGCATAGGGCTCTTTGCACCACCACCCCTGCTGTGAGATGCTCCTGAAAGGCACAAGTTGCGGATTTCTACATTTACACTGCTTCACACTTTGAGTCATTTTCTTTGAGGGTTCTTTCTTTCTTTCTTTCTTTCTTTCTTTCTTTCTTCCTTTCTGTCCTTCTTTCTCTCTTTCTTTGAGGCCATTCCAAATGAGGCTGAAATACTGAACACCGTTTACACATGACAAATCACGTTTTCGAATCATGACAGCTCTCAATATAACAACATAACTAATTTAACACAATGGCACTAACTAGAGGAAGAGACAACATAACTCCCCAGTAACCATAGAAACTCGTTCCACATCTCCTGAACTGACTCACACGACACTGGTGGATTTGTAGTGAGTGACAGCTTTTTGATTTTCTGCATTCAAAGTAGACCTATGTTCCTTGGCATGGTTTATTTTTGGTTCAATCATTTGAATCTTCCCTTAATCTTTTTACCTTTGCAGACCAGGTAGTTGCAACTTCTTTGGCATTCACTCACCAGGTGGTGGCACTTTATTGTTCATCCTTTTGACTTTTCACCAGGTTCTTCCTCTACGGAAGATCTTTGCTCGCAAACCTGTCTAGTCTAATACATTCCGTTATGTCTGCTGCTGCATCCCAGTTACAAGACTATGTTTACTTATGTTGAATAATGTATTCTTCCTACAGAAGAAGTCTATGTGTTCAAATGTCATTGCCTATAGTGTAATAGTGTTAGAGTGGAATACTGTATATATAAGTAGTAGGCCTATATTTCAGCATCTCCATACTATTGAGGGGCAGCAATGACTGTACTATAGGCTATGTCAAAGAAATGAAATGCAAGGTGTAGTGTATATTATTGCATGCCCTTCGAAGCTGTGTTGTTAGACTCTCTTGTGTGTATAATCCTTGCTAACACTGCTGTTCCAGCTAGTATATGAATTCTGTGATGGAGACGTCTGTGCACCACCTCTAATCTATATTCAAGGTTGCGAGGTTGCTATAGGCTTACCAAGGGACAGTATATTAAACTTACTCATGGCCATGAGCTAATGCAGGAACAGGATTTGTGCTCTTCTCATCACACTGAAACTTAAAGGGACAGTTTGGTCAATTTCAACATGCAGTTGTAATGCTCACACTACCCTGGACTTGGCAGTGCCTGAGATTTTTTTTTCTTCTTCTTCAGCCGTTTCCGAGATCCTGGTCATTGTAATGGGGGCAGCTCTTTGTTTACATTTCAAAAAAACATTTTTATTTATTCCCAAAAACATCCAAAAGGTTATAAAACATCAGCAGACAACTAGCAAACAGCAGTACCTTTTGGGAAAATAATTGGAGTTGGCCTATGTTTCATTTTTTTAAAATGTAAACAAACGCTGCCCCCATTAGAATTGCTCATATCTCGGAAAGGGCTGAGCCGAAAAATGTGGCATCACCAGGTACTGACAAGTCAAGGGTAGCGTGAGCAATACAAAAGCATGTTGAAATTCAAACCAAACTGTCCCTTTAAGGTTCTTCAAACAAGGAGAACTGGTATCTATGTTTGAATCAGTATATTATTATTTCCTTGGTATCTGGGTTGCTTTAATGAACCATATTGAATTAAACAGCATATTTCCTTATTATTAACGCAAAACAAAACTCCCGAGAACATAGAACAGTTGCCTGATTATCAGAAACTTGTGTCATAACTGTATTATGTCATGTCCGTGATAATGCACCTGGGGCCGTGTGACATATTTCTCATGGTTGTTTGCCTAAGCAAGGCAAACACTTGCATGCCATGTTGCTTGTGGGGTAAAAGGGTGCAGACAACAGGAAAACACCTCGTGCTGCTGTGATGCCCACCTAGCACTGGTTCATGCAGCCAGTGCCCCAAAATAACTCTTCTTCATCACACATGTCCTGCGCTGTTAATTTTGTTGGCATCTGCTTCTGGCTGCGGGACGTACTTTGTGATAATTGTATACAAATAATTTTGTCGGTGGGGATGTTGTTTATGGTGTGATTCAGTGAGACTGATTCATCCCTTAGAAGACAAATGTACACTGCAGACAGTTGTTCACATTTTTGATGAAACAGAAACTAAACCCAAGCCTTCAACATACATTGGTTTATGTTTGGAATAAAGGGCTATTAACAACTAAGGCTGCATTTTTATGATGTTTTTTTTCTATATTGTTTTCTGGATTGAATATACATGACTGTTGTAGCATGGGTTAGTAATGCACACCTAGCTCTTCCAGCGCATAAACCATGAAACCATGAAACCCATGAATAACCATGATCCAATGGGGTTAAACAAGGGTTAAAAAAAAGTTGTCATAGTAAAACGATGGTTAAACCATAGTCTGGAACCACAGGTTTCATGGTTACCCAAAAACCATGGATACACCATATTACATGTAATACTATGGTTAGTTCATAGTACTGAGAGTAACCATGACATACCATGGTATACCATGCTTACTATAAAAACCATGGTAGATTTTCGTGAGGGTAGCCTAACCTACCCCAACAATTTCAACAGGGGAGAAGCCTCATGTTGTGATGTGAAATTTGCTGCCTTTTTGTGTCTGACCCCCAATGTTACAGTACAATAAGACCCAGGCCCAAGGAAAAAAATGTTTTCTGCAGCTAGGAGGGTTTGTGTAGGTGAAAAAATATTGAGGATTCAGAAATGTGTACTACTTTGTAGACATCTTGAAAGTGGACAATTTAAAGTATTACTGTAATGCATTGCAGTGATGCCCCTCCCCATTCTCATTGTGTTCCGGGAATGCAGACCACCAGCGGACTAGATTTGGAGGCCATGCTTTCAAGATGGCTGACTTTTTGTTTGCCCGATAACTTTGAAATGGGTGCAAGGATTTACACAGACTCTTGCAGTATGTGATAATGCTCTGTAGCCTATAGCCTACATGAACTGATGAATTGCATTTTTGAGGCTTGAAAAGGTCAAGGTGGCTGTAGCTTTATGTCCTAATCAGAGGTTTTGGGTTTCTTACAGATTCTAAGGGCCCAAGCACTGACAACACTGACAGGGGACCTTAAGAGCTGGCCAAAGCCGACTGTTGACTCCGTCAAACAGTCTGGCGAAAGCCAAGAGGAATCCGTCTCCATTGAGGATGGAAGATGGTCTGATCTCACTCTGCCATTTAAATTCATTGGAGTTCTTCTGAATTCAAATTAAAACCCATATTGTGCTTTATTAGCATGACTGTTACAATATAGTGTCGCAAAAGCATTCAAATAGCAAAACAAAAGTGTGAACAGTGTTACTTAACCAATCAGTAAAGCCAGGCTCAAACTACACGACTAGCGATTGTGTGTCCGATTTTGGCGTCGGGGTGCACCGCACACTAGAAGAGAATCGAAACTGTCAATCTTATCGCTGCTTGAAGCCACCGAGACAATGCCCGACGTTCTATTTCCAGTCGCAAATATCAAACAGTGTTTGATTTCTTCGACTTGCGATCGACGACTCTTTGAGCTGCTAAAGTTCTATCTTAGAACGTCGCACATGACGAGGAAATCTTCCCCGACAATCGCTTTCGATGGTCCTGGGGGGTAACTTTCCAGCGATTGTCGTAAGGGGGATTTTCAGCTGAGAATCGGGCCGATAGTCACGTAGTTTGAGCCAGGCTTAACAGACTTCGCGGATGAATTCTCCGTCACCACTCTAAACTGTTTGCTGATTGGCTAAACAGTGAGCGAACTGAGCTAGGAGGGTTTCGCCAGACTATGTGCGGAGCCAAAATCTTTGAGTGGGGTAAATAGGATGCCAGGCCCAAATCTTACATGGGGCCCAAAATTTCTGGCGGTGCCCTTGATCAGTCAAGGTGACTGCATAGGTCTAGTTGTTGAATAGTCTTATGTCCGCTATAATTCAAACCAGACAGACTGTCAATTGATTTACCTGACAAAGCAAACACAAAAAGAGAAATAATTACTATTAATATTAATATTAATAATTAATATTTCACTTAATAATGCTATTGTGGTTAATGACACTTGCTGTCTTGACTCTTATCACATCAAAATGTTCCAATGAAATCTAATGTCATTGTTGACATCATTTGTAATCATGGTTCATGCAAATATTTAAGCATCCAATATGAACCCTTTTCCCAACACCAAATAGAAAATAGCAAGAGGTAGTTCAGAAATATGAGGAAATAGATGATTATACTATCAAATGTTATTCTTGTGCATCAGTGTCCTGTCCAAAAATAGCTTTAAACATTTAAATGCCCGCACCTGTGTCTCAGTGGTGTGTTCTGAACACCGTCACTCTCAATGCCATGATGCTGAAGGTCAAAAGGGTCATCCATAATAGAACATTGCAATGGGGAAGGAGAGCTGACATAGAGTGATGACATATTGACAATGGACTGCGAATACCAACCTCATTGTGTTTTTGGTCGATGAAACATGATGAAAAATAATCTCAAAAGGAAGCTGACGGAGGTATTGTACACGTGGTGTCTCTGCTGGATCCCTGTCTCATCACAATACAATTCTGTAGGTCAAAACCGATGATACATCTATTCCTCAAAAAAAAAAGTGTTCAGTCTTTCAGGAGACTTTTAAAACTCTTTTCCCCCCCCCTATCAGGCTTTGAAACGAATTAGACATACAAAACCCAGCATGGCTATAGAGACCTAAGGATGGCACCGAACAAACCAAGATGATGGATGCGACTCTTGTGTGAAGTTGTTACCTTTAAGGGCAGTTTTGACAGCTAATTCATGGGATGGAATTTATACCAAAGGAGTTTATTTTTTTGCCGTGCACTTACATTTGATGGCTTTGTATGTCTTGGGAAAAGATGTGGACTGCGGGGAGTCTGAATAAAGGTTCCCCAGTTCCTTGCTCTGTTTTCTGTCTTGTTGGGCTTTGAATAGCTCCCATGGCAGCGAGCATGTCTACAGAGCCACTCTGTTGTTGCTCGACACGGGCAGAGGCATGACATGCCCAGTGTGTCTATTATCTTGAGGTTCTTAAACGGCTGCTGCATTCCCATGTTGTATTAATACAGTTTTAAGGTTGTGTGTGTTAGGGAGAGAGAGCGAGAGAGAGAGAGAGAGAGAGAGAGAGAGAGAGAGAGAGAGAGAGAGAGAGAGAGAGAGAGAGAGTGAGTGGGGGAGAGCGAGAGAGAGAGAGAAAGAGAGAGAGAGAGAGAAAGAGCGAGAGAGAGAGAGAGAGAGAGTGAGAATGCGAGCGCGAGAGAGAAGAGAGAGAGAGAGAGAGAGAGAGAGTAAGAGAGAGAGAGAAGGCCCCATGTTGATACTGTCACGCTGTTTAGTCTACCGCTGCTGTTGTCAGCCCTCGCTGGATGGGCCTGATAGATGTCCTCCTGCGGAGAAGGAAGCACGGAGGGGAGAAGAGCCTTATCTCCCCAGATAAGAGCAGACTACCCTGGCGTGCCTGCAGTCTAAAGGTCATGTCACCTCACCCCCCCCCCCCCCCAAAAAAAAAACCCTGTTGTCTGTTAGGCATGTAAGTGTCTTATTGAATGCTCCATGGAATTGCATTCTTATTATTGAGTCGGTGGTTGTCCACGATTCACTCTTTTTTTCTCTACTACGTCAAGTTTCCCATGTTTGGTGGCGGGCTGGGGGGTGTTGGTGTTTAAGTGTATGTAGGTGGGTGGGTAGTGCGTTGCTGTGCAGTATCAAACTCAGGGAACAGCAAGATGGAGAGGCAAGGGGTGTGGACTCGACCAAAAGCTCACAATTATTTGGAGAATGGGGGCAAGCTGTGATGCTAGGCGATGGGGTGCTCAGGTATCAGCCCAGTCCATCGTGCCCATGCTCATGCATATGGAGGTGTCCGTATGAGCCACCTTGCTATCAAGGGGGACACCCGCAGCTTCCTGTAAAGGATTTGAGGAGCGATGGCTGTGGCCGGAGAAAAAGATTAAAGGGTGCATCATCGCCACTCCAAGCTTCCCATTCAACTCGCCTGGCTTCCGAGGGCAAGCATGGAGCCGGCGTTGAAAATGGTTTAGCCATCATGAAAGCCAAGCAGAAGCAGGATGCGGGATCATTTTCTTGTGGTTAAGCGAGAGAGGGTCTCATGGAGATTTCATTTGACTGGACCATTCTCAGTCAGGGTTGCTGCACTTGGGACTGTGCAAAATGAATGAAAAAAAAAGAAATTTCAACACATGATTCAAGTTCTTTTTACGTTCTTCAGGAAAACACATTGTGTACCATGTATGTTCTTTTTTTGCTGCTCTGACTTCCAAACAGGATTTAACAGGAAAACATTTTTGTCAATTACCTAATGTTTTAGACTAAACGAATCATGATCTAAACGGTATCATCTGACACATAACAGTTACTGTGTGTTGACACTTATTGACACTAACACAAAACACTACAAGTTTGCGACAAGTGACCAGCGCCTTCTGAACCAAACAGATGTTTCCATATCTGCTCTCAGTGTCTCATTCATTCAATCCTGTTCTGGGAATTACTGAGGGATGCGCTCTCAAGGCATAAGCAGCAGACCGAGACGGCTCAGAATGGAAGTGGTGACGAAACACAATGTGAAGTCTCTGATGAAACGCGGGGCATGCATGCACAATCTGACCTGATTTATGGGGTTAATCGGAGTAAGCCATACGTCTGGACAATTGAACAGGCCTGCCTGTCTGAGGAGTAGGAAAATATTATAATTATCTAAATTAAACCAGTATGGTGTGCTTTCTCCCCCCCAACAGTAGGCCTACTTTTGCTCCCCATGAGGTGTTTGCTGTATGTGGGGGGGAGATGATCAAGCTCGAGCTTTATCATGTTACACAGTGCCCCCTGGAGGTGTCTTTTAAAATGAGAGCATTTTTCAAACACAAGGAGAAAATTAAAGATAATTCTCAGCCAAAATGATACCACTATCGTTCCCTCACTCTCTTTCAGCTTTGTCTCAGTAACAGAGCGTTGTTTTATTCTTCCATGCGCAGCATGCTGTACTTTCTGCAATGTACAATTGTGCCTGGCCCGCCCTCACCCAGTTATAACCTTGGGCTACTAAGTGTTTATAGCTCTTGGAGACTTAATACATATGAATAATAGAAGTATGGAGAATGAAGAAGGGTCGCTAGCTATTCAGAAAGGCTGGAACTGCTTATCTTCATGGTCAAGATGAAGCCATTGAAAAAAAAAACTGCCCAGGGTCAATGCTGAATAATCGAGGCCTTCAAAGTTGTCTTTACGCAGTTTCTAAGTTTAGTTAAGTCGTGGCACTATTTCATTATGATGGTATCATTTATAGCAATACCTGCAGAGGTTGTTTCACCAAAGTGGGCCTACTTTAGTTACCAGCAAGGCTAGTTGAGTCAGTCAGGCAACAATAGAGCACGCAAAGAGCACGCAAAATAACAGAGAGATACAGAAGTGTGTGTGTGTGTGTGTGTGTGTGTGTGTGTGTGTGTGTGTGTGTGTGTGTGTGTGTGTGTGTGTGTGTGTGTGTGTGTGTGTGTGTGTGTGTGTGTGTGTGTGTGTGTGTGTGTGCGTGCGTGTGTGCGTGCGTGTGTGTGCTTGCTGTTTACCCAATGATGCTTTCTCTACCTTTCTGAGTTTGCTGCTCCTCCTAGCAAAACTGTTTTTTGTACTGGGTAGCAACTGAGGTATTTCACTGCAACAAAGCAGATTCCTTTATATATTCATGATTTCACTCAAATAAATAACAAATACAATATGCACGTTATACATGTGTGTCAAGATTACTCATCTCAGACCTGATTATAACTATAAGTGAACTGTCCGCTCTGCTGTTTACTTTACAAGTTAGAAATGTCAGCTGCTGAGCTACCCAGCAAATTAACCTTGTAAAACCTTAAGGATAGTTGGCAATGTGCAGTGGATGCACATTCTGGGATTAAGAGGAGCAGAAATCTAGAGCAGAAAACACATTAGTGATTACTGGGGAGAAAAAAGGGGAGAAAGCCAAAGGGAGTACATGAAGAGCTCTTTTCCAAAACGCTATATACACCATTTTTGACTTTTTGCATTGTAATATTGGAATTGACTGTTTAGAAGTCCTATCATCTATGTGTGAATTCTTGCCATTGAAATACTGTGAGAACATACTTTTAAACCTCTTCAAAAATGAATTTTGCAATGCAATTCAATGGAATTCCCAATACAATGTTCCCAACATTCTAATGGATATATCTCATTTTGGAAAAGAGCTCTTCACATGCTTGACAACAGATCTCCCCTCTGGTTGTCATCCTTTCACTGTCTTCTTCTCACTCGGTGGAATATTTTAGTCATCGGCTTTGGGGAACTGGAAATGGTTTCTCTCTCCGGAGTCTCCTGCTCCCTCCAGTCAAACAAGCCAAGCCAAGCTGAGCCAAGCCAAGCCAAGCCGCCCACTTTCCCAGCAGCCACCCACTCACCTGCACCGGACTGTGCTCTTTGATGCTGTGCCCAATCAGAACGCCCCGTGGGGCTTGTGTCCCCCACTGCTAGTGAATGTGACAAGGGTGTTCAAGCAGCACATGGGTGCAGAGAAGGGGGGGGGGGAGTAGTCACAGAAAGCGCTTGGGGGGCGGGGGTGGGCATGACCACACAGACATCCACTGTGCATAGAGCAAAGAAGTAGCGTCAGATCAGTAAGTGCTCTATTTCACATTTGGCACAGGATGTTTTTTTTCTATCGTATACATTGATGTAAACAAACATGTTGAGGGGTTGATTCAAGTGAAAGTAAATATGTGGGTACTCCATATGAACCCTACATTCCATTGTGATTACCTTTCGAAATGATACAGAATGTAATACAGCAGGAAATCATTGTGAACGGGGAAAAAACTTTGAATGCTCTTTTTGTTCATACAGCCTTAGGAGAGGTTTCAAAAGAGCACTGTGTGGCCTTCGAAAAGAAGGGAAAAAAACACACAGACAGGGAGACTCGGAAAGAGCAATATATGGGAAAGTACATATGGAAGTGGAAGAGAGGTGAGCCGTGGGTGAGAGATAGAAGGGGGGCGGGGGCAGAATGGAACATGGAAAGCCATCAGTCTTCCATTATTTATTCAGCAGAGTCTGTCTGTGAGACAGAACTAATAATCCATCTGAAATGGGCCCAAATCCGAGTCCTGCAGAACATAGATCATGCCTGATCAGATCTGAGCATTGCCTGTGAACTGCCTGTCGTAAAAGTTCTCCGCTCCATCTCTCTTTCTCTCACATATCTTCCTCACAAAGAACTTTTTTTTCTGTTTGAATGGACTCTTCGGTGAGCGGACAGGACACACACCATAAGAATAATTCAACATAAGAGCATAGGCTACCTCAGACACAGAGAGAAAGACGGTGGGAGATATCAACACACACACACACACACACACACACACACACACACACACACACACACACACACACACACACACACACACACACACACACACACACACACACACACACACACACACACACACACACACACACACACACAGGGCCGCTGACAGCTTTGGCTGGGCCAGGGACAAAGACATCTGAAAGGGTCCCAAGCCCAATCAATACAATTTAATGCGGATCCAATTCTGGGCCCCCTCTCTCCCTGGGCCCGGGACAAGTGACACCTTTGTCCCCCTCTGCCCGCTACCCTGCACACAAACACACACACACACACACACACACACACACACACACACACACACACACACACACACACACACACACACACATACACAGAGAGAGAGAGAGATAGATAGAGAGAGAGAGAGAGAGAGAGAGAGAGAGAGAGAGAGAGAGGAGAGAGAGAGAGAGAGAGAGAGAGAGAGAGAGAGAGAGAGAGAGAGAAAGAGAAAGAGAGAGAGAGAGACTCTTCCTGAAGCAAGCAGGCAGACACTGACATGAACTCTGCCACTGTGTCAGTATGCTCTCCAGGAGGATAGAGGACAGGATCACCAGGGGCTACGGCATGAAAGAAAACAGACTAAGGAGGTCAAAGGCAGATGGCATTAAACATGAAAAGGCACGACAGCACTGAGCTAGTGGAACGTTCCACTGACATGCTTTGATTTTCAGCCTGAACGTTCAGAATAAGGATGAGGCAGTGACATAGCCTAGTGGGCTGGATGCCTGCACCGATTATTGGAAATGTGGGAGAATGGCAATGGACTGAAATATGTTTCTTTTTTTTTTTTAAGTATTTTTAAAATCTTGTAAACCTACACAAATATTAGACAGAAAATACAGTAATTGTGAACTGACATTTACTTTAATATCTTTGAATGCACACAGATAAAATGCTGCCCACGCATTATACAAAGCAATTAATTTTCTTGGTTAACCACACTCTCAGAAAAGGAAGTGTATCTAAGCTTGTTGCTATAGGCTACCTTTCTGAGAAACGTGGACTACCTACTTCACCTTCCAGTAGGCCTACCATGTGGTGATCTGTGGGGTACGAAATTACACAGCCAAGTGGGTACTAAAAAGGTCCCTTATAATAGGCCTACCATACCTATTATAGGCTATGTTAGATGGTACATAATAATTACATGACATAAAGGTGCCAGTGCAACAAGCTTTGGCCTATGTAAGCAGCAGTAGGCTTCAATTTAACTGTGAATGGGTTACAGAATACATCGCGCTCTGCTTAGCAAACATTTCCATCAAAATGTGTAGACCTAATTATGATGTAGGCCTAGGTATGAATGTGTGCCTAGGTCAGTCCAGTGAGGAAATCATCTTGTGAATTTTTAATAGAGGCCAATTTTTAAACAGACTAAAAGCCTACGCCCTATTGAAAATAGGCTACATAATTAAAGGCCAATGGAAAATATGTAGTTTCTTCCAACCATTATTTCTAAATCATGAATGCACCAAAGTATAGCCCTACTCCAAAGCTCAGTAGCCTATTTTTGAGTTTGTTTTGCTTGCTTGCATGTTTATTGTTCTCTCTTCTCTATTTTTGATTTTAGGCTACATTAGTAGTTGTAATATTCCTTTTACATGTTGATAAGTCAATTTTCTTTAACCTTCGTGTACTAAAAAAAAAAAAAACAATAGGCTATTTAAGTGCCGGGTGCCTGTCAGTGTCTATCTCGTGATGAAACATGTCGGGCACAATTTGGCACCCCAATGTTTCCGCACGAACTTGTTTTAGTGCAGCACCATACAACTCCCAGCTTGGTTAGGAGCGGATTTTTTTCATTTTGAAGTAATTACTGTAAAACTGCAATCTACAGTAGACTAGGAAAAATCCAAGACATTGGGTATTGTGCCTGTTGCGACGTAGGCTATGCATTGGCATGCAATGTTAAGACGAAGCCTTTTATGCCATTGCCGCTAGGCTACTGTATAGGACTGGTTAGTCATGAGTCGGCGTGCGCTAAAACGTACTTATTCAGAGTTGCCTGTTTGGATTGTGGAGGATCACAACGATGTAAGTAATTGCACCGCACGTTTATGGAAAAAATCTCTCTGCAGTGGATAGGTCACCTCATTTGGAGCAGTTTGACGTTCTCTTTCGTACCATAGCACTCTAACAATGCCCTTGTTGGTCCTACTCTATGTTTTACGGTAGCCTACCCATTGATATTGGATGTGATGCACATTTTAATGCTATTTGTGGTAGTGTCATTTCCCCCCAGTCTAGGACTCACAGACTATGTAATTACAATTACACAAACAAAACAATTGCAACATACATCCCCGTCTTTCAAACCACTGTGTCAAAACATTTGTACAATACCAATACACAACTAATAAACAAAACATTGCCTACATCAGTGTTTCTCAACAGGGGTGCCGGGACACCCTGGGGTGCCGCGGGCCCCCCTTAGGGGTGCCGCGGAAACTTGGCTGATAAATAAATTATGCAATATAATACATATTTGTCTAAATTGATAAGTTAATGCCAGTAAGTGGAATCTTTCATCTGCCATTTACGCACAATAAAGTAAATATAGGTCGCCCCAGTCAGCTGCAACTTCGAACGTAGGTCGTGTGACGTCTCCAAATGTGTTACTTTTCTAAGCTTGTGTGGTATCGGATGCGATGCCATGTTACGGCTTGTTGGTTTGGGGTGCCTTGACATTTTTCATGAATTGAAAGGGTGCCTTGCCTAAAAAAAGGTTGAGAAACACTGGCCTACATCACACAAATGCTACACTCCAAAAATATGCCAAAAAGGGCACTTTAGAAGCATGCAATACTTTCCACAGTTTCAAGAACATGGTGAATAAAAACAAACAACAATATAATACAGAACTAATTTATAGATTTAATATACCCCCTTAAGATTATTTTCAAATTGCATGCCCTACACTCCGAGTCTACACCCAGGCCTACTACTCATATGCCAAAAACTTGCATGCTTACTGCAAAAGCAGCAGGTGCTTTGGCTGTGATTTGCTAGGCTACGGGGTATTACCAAGAAGCCCTCAACTGCTGCTGCTCTGGTAAAAAGGCTTGGCAGCAATGATTCTAGAGAAGGCTACTGTGGCTTTTCTAAGTAACTCCCCACCATGCTCACTTGGCAACAAGGGGTTTTGGAGCCCCTCTTCATTCCTGCTTTAGCCAACACCACCAAGCAGAAGCTCAACGTGTTCCTTTGATTTTGTCTCATTGTGTCAGAGGAGGGGACTTTTGGTCATTAGTGATGCTTGTTTGGTACTATGAAAGGATGTTTGCATTGACAGAAGATGCATGTAACGATTTGCACAAATAAAGTGGAAGCTAGTGAAGTCAATGGGCATTGTAAACAAACAAAGGGCAATCCATGGAACAAATTGACAGATTGCTTGATGCTTATTGCTTCATGCATTACTGTGCTGACATCTACAGAAGTTTGAGTCTAATTTAAAAATATATTTTGACAGGTGGTGCGTCATATATATCGAGCCATTGGTTCCAAGCACCTTCCTATGGAAAATGTAAAAATGGTGCACCTTGATTCACATCCAGACCTGTTAATTGCAGTGAACATGCAGGCGGACACTGTGTTTGACAAGCAAGCTTTGTTGAGGTGAGTTTGAGAGTCTACCATCGGACAGCACCTAGAATGCTGTCACTAGGCCCATCAAATTTCAGATGCCTTGTGGTAAGCACATTTGGTATGAACATGTCTCATTAAAATGATGCATGGAACTCTACTGCTGTGTAAAAATCTAAAGACAGTCTGGTCTGAAGTTAGTTTAAACGCAAAACAAATCTTCACCAAGGCGCTCAAATATACACTGTGTGCAGAATTATTAAGCAAACATGTTTTTTGACCATATTGTCCATTATATGCGTATTTTCCGCCACCAACCTCTATGGACATGAACACCTATTGGATTTAAGCATTCCAGGTCATGCATATTGGTATAATAAGAGACAGTGTGATCGGAGGGGCCCAATACCCTATATCAGGGCAAAATTAGTGTGCATAATTATTAGGCAACTTTGTTTTCCTCTGGGAAAATATGCCACAAAGGAGATCTAACAAACTCTGAAAAGTCTATAAACAATTTTGAAGTCTTCCAGAGGGATGTGGCTGTCTTGAAATTGGTCATATCCGTCTAATGCACCGTTACAAAGTCATCAGTGTCACATGCATTGTGCTCACAAAGTAACTGCCGGATTGAGAAGAATTGAAGGTCAAACTACCACAAAATGATTACCCTGCAGTGCTGTTATATCCCAGAACTGAAACCTACATCGTGTGTCCACAAGAACATTGTATTCAGCACTCAGAGACATGACCAAGGTAAAACAGGTTGAAACCTGAAGACCACTCAACAAGAAATGCAGTCAAGACTGGGTCAAGAAAGGTCTTTAGACAATTTTGTCAATGGTTCTATGAACTTGTGAAAGTGACTGTTAATGGACCAGATCGATGAGCCCATGGCTAGATCGGTAATGTGCACACTCAGATGAGTTCCTGAGTTCTACTCAAATGCCAGCAGAATACTGCATAAATACCATTGTCTTCTTGAAAGTTGCAAACTTTTCCCTCACAGATCCAGCTATGGGCTCATCCACCCTGTCTGTCAATAGTCACTTTCACCAGTCCATAATACCTTTAAAAACTCTGTCCTAGGGTATTTCTTGACCCAGTCTTGACTTAATTAACTTGTTAAATGGTTGTCTGGTGTCATCCCTTCTTACCTTTGCTATGTCTCTGAGTGCTCTACAACCTGTTCTTCTGGACACCTGATGTAAGTTTTCATTCTGGAATATGATAGCACTGCAGGGTAATATTTTTTTTGTAGTTTCACCTTAAATTCTTCAAATTTTGGCAGTGACATTTCATGTGAGACTGATGACTTTGCAACGGTGCATTTGATACTTCGGTGCTAACTTGACCAACGTCTTGCCAATTTCAAGAGAGCCACATCCCTCTGGAAGACTTCAAAATTGTTTATAGACTTTTCAGAGTTTGTTAGATCTATTTTGTGGCCCATTTTCCCAGAAGAAAGCAAAGTTGCCTAATAATTATGCACACCGGATATTGGGTGTTGGGCTCCTTTGATCACACCCCCATCTTATTATACACATATGCATGATCTGGAATGCTTAAATCCAATAGGTTTTCATGTTCATAAAGGTTGGTGGAAGAAAATACGCATAAAATGGACAATATGGTCAAAAAACATGTTTGCCTAATAATTCTGCACACAGTGTAGTGTAAAATGTCTTTATTTAAAAGATATATCCACTGAGGACCTTTAAAATTGCATGATGCCCCCAAGAAGGTCTGATATTCGCTACATGTGAGCAATTTTAAAAGTCCTCAGGAGACATGTAATTTTGAATAAAGACACATTTTACTATATTTTAGAGTGCCTTGGTGAAGAAAAGTTTTTTTCAACTAACTTTGGACAACATTCACCTTGAGAGCACCTACCAGAAAAGCTTTTGGATTTGGGACTCAGTCTGCCTCTGACTCGCAACTAATCTCACACTCTGCTTTGGTCTGCTTTTTTAATGTATGCTTGATTTGTTAAATGTATCACAGAGTCACAAAGAATGTTCTTTCACACAGCGAGCTGAGCATTGAAAACTGGATCATGCCAATGGTCTACGCTGGGCATATATCTCATGTTGCCTGGTTACACCCATATTGGGCTCAGCAGATCAGAGAGGGCGAGCATTCTATGTTTGTAGGCCGGGATTCCTCTACATCTACAATCAGGTATTTACCCTAGAGCCATTACAACATATGCATGCATTTCTATAAATATACAATTATTTTTTTTAGATCATGGCATTTGAATGCCATAGATAAGATTTTTTTGGTACACTTTATTTTAAGTTACCATTTGCATTTCATGTAATGAAGGCATGGTCCATTTTGGAGATGTTTTACAAACCAGGCATTGTGTTTACCCACCCTCCTGTAAACAACACAGAGTGACGAGCACAGATGACTACTTCCTGAGCGATGCGCTGTATGTCCCGCATGGTCAGCTGGAAAACCCCAAGCCTCTTCACCTGAGCGTCATCAGAGTGGACCCTGTCACACAACACCCCTGTGGCCATGACGGTGACTCGGGGAAACCGTCTGCCAAACAGTTAAAAATACACACCAGTGAGGAAAATGGGGGCACTAAGACGGACCGTAAGGACACTTGCAACTCCACGTCAGAGCCACCTGGGGGCAGTGTTGCCTCTGAAAACAAGGCAGGCGCGCCTGAGAAAAGCTGTGACGCCAATGATGGCTCAACAGACAAAGTGGTGAAAAGCCTTATGTCAATGGTTGGCCAGTCTGATGCGTATATCCTCGACATTGACCTTGACTTTTTCTCCTGCAAAAATCCCTTCAAGGAGTTGTACACGCAGGTAAACACTTTGTTGTAATTAAACTATTAATCATGAATGAATCGTTTGAAAACTATTAATTAGCAAATATCAGTTTATTGATTGGTTGTTTGCCCACTGTGATTCATCATAACTCCCTTTGGGGAAAAGGGCCATTCCTTTTCCTCTATATTGCTGACATATTGACATATTTTATTCAGTGGAGGGCTATTGTCCACACTTTAAAATATTGTTAGCAATCAATTTGCTAGCAATCAATATTCCCCAGAGAGATAGTAGTCAAAAATCAGATTTTTTGTTGCTTGCTTTAAATGTTAAGGGAAGCCAAATGAAAGAGGACATGTGCAACACTGCAACATTTCTACAGCCATGAGTGATATTCAAGTGTGAGACCATAACATGGGTTAAATATCGATCTGCTATTGCAACCCATCTAATTTTTATTGTAAGGTATTTAAAGCTCTTTTCATGTCAACTTTTCTCTTTTCATGGGAACACTATGGAGTTCAATTTCTTGTACAAGGATTAAAGCCAAAATATTGGACTCACACCAGAAAATCTTTCCAATTCCCTTGTCTGTTATGCACTAGCAATAATTAAAATGTGTTGAAAGAAGATCTGAAATCTGATAAGTTGTTCCAGAGGAATGTTATACTTATCTTCAGCTTTTATGAAGGTCAGCATGTGAAGGTCAGAAGATTTTTTTAAGAATCTGTTGCAGTGGATTTTACAATATTACATTTTCATCAGCCCTAAAGCACTAAATCGGGTATTATGAATATCCACTCATAGTCTTCTTAGCCAGATTACTAATTAATGGATTCACTGTTCCATAGTAAAGTGCCAATAATGTATCTCACCTTTTCTCACAAAGTTACATCAACATCATATTCTTCACAGGAAGAGTATCTCCTTCTGCAAGAGCTGTATGGTTTCAGAAAACCCAGCGAGAACCCTACTGAGGTAAAAGAAGTTCAGGAACACGCACACACACACACACACACACACACACACACACACACACACACACACACACACACACACACACACACACACACACACACACACACACACACACACACACACACACACACACACACACACACACACACACACAAAGACACAAAGACGCACCAACACCACTATGTGTGTGTGTTGTTGTTTTGTTGTTAGTTCAATTTCATGATTTGATCATTTGAATTTGTTAATATTTGAAAAGCAAGCCATTACTAAGTCATTCCCATTCTCCTGACCACTGTCGAAAGCCTTGTTTTATGATAACTCCACATTCATGTTTGCTGCGCAAGGACAAAAGAAACGTTTCTCGTTCTTCTGAATCCTGTCGAGTCCTGTCAAATGACAACTATAGACATTTTCTCCATATGTGTGCTGTGTGCGGCTCTGTGTCTGTGTTTGGCCTGTGGCCGCTCTCTCACCGGTGCCTCTGCTCCCCCAGGAGGAGCTGTGTGATTGTGTGGACAGACGTACTCATCAGCTGGAGGACCTGGAGGCCACCTTCGCTGACCTGCTGGAGGATGACGGCCAGGAGGCGCTGGAGCGCTGGGCCGCCAACCCAGGGTAAATATCATGACATCGTGTGCACATACATGCACAGCGAGCACACACACGTATGCACACACACACACGCACACGCGCTCACGTACACACACACACACTCACATGCGATCACAAACACAGAGGACACACACTCACCTGCAATCACACAGACACGGGGTCAGTTTGACACGAGCAAGGGCAGCATTTCATTCCATGCCAGTAAGCCATAGCAGAGCCGCTCAGTGCCATGTTGACGATAGTAGAGCTGGCGGAAATGAAAAACCACCATTACAATCATAATGCAATAGTGGTATTTACATGCTCTCTTAAAGGTGCACTGTATAATATTTTTAGCAGTTTGTTTCTAGAATTCATGCTGCCCCATTCACAAATGTTACCTTTTTCATGAATACTTACCACCATCAGCAAATTCTAAGTATTCATTATGATGGGGAAAATTGCACTTTTCATACATGAAAATGGGGATCTTCTCCATTAGATCTCTTCGCCATTTTGAACTTCCAGAAATAGCCTTTTTTAGCTGCAAAACTCACTGCACTTTGGTCACACTAGTAAATATTAGTTCATTATGTAGTAAATATTCATGTAAAGATCAAATTTGGTAGTAGACAGCGCTGTTTCAATGAGAAGCATAATTGCAATAACTACTTTAGCCACCATCCTATACGGTGCACCTTTAATGGATAACAAAGTCATTTTTAGATGATAAAAAGTATTTTGGTGTCCATCAGCATTTAAAATCTAAAGAAATTGTTGGAGGAATTGAGAAGGAAATACAAGGAAATGTAGTTAGTGCCGTCCATACTGTCTAATCTTGGGCCTGTCTGAAGCCTGCAATTATTGAACAGGAAAGGCAGTATCACATTCCCTGCTGCCAATAGGCCAGAAAAGACCAGACCAGAACAGACCAGTCCAATGTGGCTCTGCAGTAGGATGCATCCAACCATGAAATGGCAGTGGTGAAACCGAAAAGGTAATCATTTGACATTAAATGAAGGGCTCTAGAGAAGATATTGTAAGGACACCTTGAAGGACATGAGTGTGTACAGTAGGTGGTGCGTGAAGACAAAGAAAAACCCCAAGCATATAGCATCAGACACGGTAGTTTCCAAACACGTGTGTCCTTCGGTGATAAGGAGATAATCAGTGCTAGAACAGACAGGGAGACAACCTTGAAGAAAGAAGTGCTCTCTTTAGACACCAGGTGTAGAGGCTTAGTCAATGGGAGGCAGCACATTAGCTCCAAGGGAACAGCGGGTTTAAGTATGGAGTTGCACAGGTGTAATTTCACATCGTTATTGAGATGATGTGAAGGAGCTCTTCTGCAAATTTGGGCGGCCTATTATTATTATTTATTAGTACCAAAGCTGGTTGAAGTAGGGGGTAAAACACAATCTTAATGGTGGCATATTTCACATTAAAAACACCTGCTGTGCTAAAAGGCGTCAGCAATGCAAAATTAGCAAATTGAATGAGGTTGCTGCCCTCTCCAAACTCAATGCTGTGTTCCTCCCATCTTGATTGGGGTATGCAGTTGGCCGTTGTGTTTACTGTAAGTAAGGCACCAAAATGGCCAACACTGGCCCTGTGTACTCCTGTACACTTGAGAATCGTGAGCAGCAGAAACAATGGGGACGACGTTTTCAAAGACTTTGCTTTTCCCATCGTTTTTGCTTTTTTCCATTTCCCATTCCTTCGAGGTAAATGCCCATGTGGTATGGTAGTACATGGTACATGGTTGTTAAGTTGTAACACTAACATGTTTTATTCATGATGTGCTGCGGTCATCAGCTCATAACAGCTTGTGGTTGTTCTCTCTGATTCCAGAATGAGCCCTTTAGTCCATCTGGTGCGCAGCCTGAAGAATAGGATGGAATCTCCTGATTATGAAATGGTGAATGACGCCGTAGCCCATTTTTTAAACCTCAGCAGTGTTGAATGCTATGTTAATAAAATATTGATTATTATTGGTATTAATGGTATTGATGCTATTGTCAAAGGGGGTCCATGCAGCAAATGTGTGGCCCTTAGGATTGCCCCAACGTCAACTAGCCCTCCTGTACTTTCCTACCATTTTGCTTACGCTTCCCCTTTACCCTCCCCACAAGATGCTTAGTGATCAATCAATCAATCATTCAAAGTATATGTATAAATAACATTAGCATGCTCAGTTGTCATTGAATGTGCTTGGGAGAAAAAAGCTCAAAATGAAATGTCAAAATAACTGCAGCGATTGCTGGTGTTGATTGGCTGCTGTGCTGTGATCCCCAGGTGCACCAGGCCGGCCTCACCTGTGACTTCTCGGAGCTGCCGCACCACATCAGCACAGAGGAGGAGATCCAGCAGCTGCTGCTTGCCGTCGAGCTCTTCCTGAAGCCCCTGCCCAAGCCCACCATCGTCACCATGTCCAGGTCAGACGGCTGAAACAGATGCCTGGCGTCTGCATCCAGTGGTGTAGATTTGGTTTAGAAAGTGGTGGGGACAAATGGTCAAGGGTTAAAGGGGTATGCCACTATTTTTGGGGCTTAATACAGTTAAAATCGTTGGCTGGGGTTTATAAAGGTGGTAAAGTGTCTTCTTTTTCATGTTAAGCGTTGTCTTGCTTTAAGACAAGTTAAAAGAGGAAATGTGTCGCTAAGCTAGTGAAAGTCAATGGATCCGTGTAGCATGCTTGCATGAAAAATAAGACACTTTACCACCTTTATAAACCCCATCCAAAGATTTTAACTGTATTAAGCCCCAAAATAGTGGCATACCCCTTTAATATTTTTACATTATTATTATTATTACCTCCGCCAAATGAGGTTATGTTTTCGGTGGTGTTGGTTTGTTTGTCTGTCTGTCTGTCTGTTTGTCTGTTAGCAGGATAACTCAAAAAGTTATGAACGGATTTGGCTGACATTTTGAAAAGATTCTTCACCATTGCGGGATAGGGCGAATTTTGACATTCCAGTTTTCTAACTCCTTATAAACAAGGCAGAAAGACTGAGTGCATTTCTAGTATTTGTTTTAAAGTGGTTGGGGCACTTTAAGATAACCCCAGAAGTGGTACATGTATGCACAGTGTCCTTCCATCCACCCCATAAACTATGCCCATGTTTGTATCTGTATATTTATCTTTATTTTGAGCCATTGGTGCTACAGTGTGAAAGTATGTACTGGGTGTATTGTACTCTGTTTACTGGCATATTATGCTGCATTCGTAGTCACTGTGTCTTATGGGCCTTCACTCTGTACCAGAGCAGATCCAATATAAATGATTATCCTTAAAAATGAACTTCCACACCACATTACCTATGTCAATGGCATCTCTCCCTGCATTTGAGCTTCACATCGAGGGCTTTCCCATTATGAACATGTTACATTAGTGTTTCTCAACGGGGGCGGTACAGCTCCCCAGGGGGCATTGGGGAGCTTAAGGAGGGCGTTGAGAAGGATACAGCTGAGAGGGGCCGGTGCTTAGTTGTCATTGGGGGCATTAGTCCATTTAAATTATTTAATACTTGGGAGGCTTAGGATGAGGTGCCGGGGGCATTTGTTCAAAAAAGGTTGAGAACCATTGTGTTACATGCTTAGCTTGCATTCAAAGAACACATCCCGTCAGAGTTAACTTCTTTTTTTTTATTCTATTCTAATTTCAGGTCCAGTTTGGATGAATACTGCCCAACAGACCAAGTAGACTCCATCCAGAACAGGGTGCTGGGCATACTGGAGAAACAGTATGGGTCACTGGCAGTGTCTAAGGACTACGACACTGAGGCAGCTGGCAGCACTTCACAGACGTCTTGAGGCGGGGGAGCACACTCTTCACATATCTCTCTGAAGATTATCTTTGATGAGGGCACCTTTTATAGGTTTATTTTTTCAAAGCAAAAACTTATTTAACTTTGTAAGTCATTTGGTGTAGCATTGTGATGCACCTACAGTATTTTGTTTTTCTCAATGTACGCAGTATCTGGGTCTGCTTATAAAAACAGAAGCCTGCCATCAGGTGTACGGTATCATAAAACACGCGTGGGCTATTTCCAAATAACTCTCTCCAATAATATGGAGCAAGATGTGCACTGCACTTGAAATGCTGCAAGCACTTCACTTTACTTAAAAGGTGCAGTTGGCAGGATCTCTGTCGTCATATACATTCTAAATTTGGAAGTAAATCAAATATCAAAAGAGCTTAAGCTGAAAACATTCATTCTGTAGATGGCAAGAGTATGAAATGCTGACTTTTAGACATGATGTTAAAAAGTATTGCCCTCCCCCACCCTGCACGATGTTCACCAAACCCTGTCCCCTTTGTGGACGAAGTTGTTCAAGTAAAAGCGGAGGTCTGTTCAGCTTAACTGTAACCACTGTCTACCTTCATTTTCGCTGTAAATAAGACACAGATAAATGGAACAGATGAAATATAATTACTGTATCTGTTGAGAAATAACAGCCATTTCATTTACCCTCTGATTAGTCAAGAACGTAGGGAGGGAGCACTTCCCATGTTTTAAATAGACTACAGGCTTAGGAGAAAGCTAAAGATTTTTTTTTAGGCTTTTTGATGTTCTACTTTTGGATCCCAATGTCTGCTTTAATGCATTATCAGTGTGATAACACTGTTGATGGATTTAAATGCACACAGTCTGGGAAAACATTTTTATTTTTTTCTGTTCTTAAATTCCCCTCTTAGTAGAACCATTTGTGTGGTATTACATTGTGGAAGGGGAAATGTTGACTACTATGCCCCAGGGTTTTACTGTACTTACTGTAGCCTATATGCTACTACTGTTTAAAATGGTTGAGAGCGTAGTAAGAATCTGACACAGACACAAGTGTTGTACACTCCTTTTGTGTTTTTGACATTTTAATAAAACATCCTGAGTTTACATTGTATATGTGTACATATTCTTTATGCATGTAACGTAACTTAGAAAATGGCTTGCTGTGCTATAGTATGCCAAAGCAGAAAATTATTGAATGAAACGTTTCAGCAATCTAAAAAAGCTACTAACACAGGGTGTTAGGTGCATTGGTCAAGAGCACTTCAGCCATGGATGGAGGTTTAAGGGTGAGGTGAGGGTGAGATCAGAACTTGCAACCTTCTGATGAAACTAATTTATTTCTTTGTGTGCATAAGCATGGCATTAGAACAATATCCAATGTAGAATAATATCCAATATCCATAAATCCATCATCCAACAATATAGAACAATAAGTCGCTGGCAAATTAAAGTGGGTCAAAATTCTGATTCCATTTTAGTGCCATAACTGAAAGCTCAGCGTAAGAGAATGCATTTTATATACGTTTGGATTTGTTGCATTGTGGTTAAAGACATTAACAAGGTTTGAGTTGATGTTGGGAGTCCACTCAGTTTTGGAATTAGATGACTTCTTTTGTTATTCATGACACTGTGAGGAAGTAATACTTTTCTTAATACGCCATTTTGTCACAGTTCATGGAAGCCTTATTAAGATGCTTGTGAAACCCATGAAGTCTTTGCTCTCAAGATATTTGTGTTTTCAGGCACAACATTAATTATATGATAACACTGCTCCAGTGTATTGATAAGCCAATTTAATTAGTCTAAATTGGCGCGTAATCTCGAGGCTGCATGGAGAACTTTGTTTCAGTCACTCACCCAAGGTATTCCCATCACATTAGCACAAAACCTATTCATCACAATTACAGATGACCCATATCTGAAACCTTGAAGGCCAGTTTTGCAATAGCATTATTTTTTTATTATTTCATTGCAAAGAAGAGAAAGATAAATGTTCACACAAATGAATGAACAGAATCTGGGCCGTTGGCAACCGCACTCATGATCGTTGTATGAAGAAGCAGGGCAAGAAAACATAATGACCTAAAATACGATTCTATAGAGTGTACAATTCTAAAGAAATATTCTACAATAGTTTATATCTGACGCTGTTCTTTACCTCTATTAGACACCCATTGCTTTTCCGTAGTCATTGTAACGCTACTCTCAAAGCTCAGTTTGCTGTTGGTTTCTTATTCTGTGCATGGACACTGCAGAGCAAGATGCTCCATCACGCTCTATAACTGCAAACTGTCATCAGGGGGTTAAAGGGGATATTCATGTTGTCACATACCAAGGAGGAAAGGGGGAAATGCGTGGAATCGTAAAAAGCGGTCTGGAATAATGTTTTTAGCTTTTCAGACTGACACTGACTCCAGCAAACAGCATATTTTTTGAAGAGTGTGAGGTGCCATGGCATGGCCTAATTTTTTTTCATTTATCCTTTATTTATCCAGTATTGTCCTATTGAGATAAGGAGTCTCTTCTGCCAAGGACCCCTGGTCAAAATGGCAGCAAACATATAGTTACAGACACATAGACAAAGAGGAAAATAAACTTACAAAAGACACATTAACGAAAATAAGCTTGCATAAAACATATTATGAGATAAAGGGTAGCCAATGTGCTGCATGGTCAGAAACAATGACACTGTATATACTGTATTAATTGCCCTCTTAAAAGTCTCCAATGAGGGCAGAGAGTCCATACAAAAGAAAAAAAAGAAAAGCCTGTTTTCCCTAATTCAGTACGAGGAGTAGACTGTAGTAATAACTTGAGTGAGGAACGTGTGCCATAAGATAAAGTGTAATAAGTCATTAAATTACAGATATAGTAATAGGGAAGTTTGCCCAGCAGTGCCTTTGCAATAAAAAGTAACATATGCAATTTACGCCTTAAATACAAAGATGGCCAATGGACTTTAGAGTAAAGATCACAATGGTGAGTTCTTGAGGGGGCAACTGTTACAAAGTGCAATGCAGAATGATAAACTGCATCCAGCTTCTTGAGGAAACATAAGGGTGCATGCATATCAATTGTATCATTAGGGGTTTGGTCTTGCAATAGGAAGGTTACAGGGTGGAATCCTATACCATCCATGGCTGAAGCACTGACCTAGGCCAGAGCCATACAGAGAACAGAGTCAGGCAATCTCTGCCGTGTGCTAGGGCCGACTTCCTCATTAGCAAAATTAGCTGTTTTAGCTTCTCAGTACTGCTCAGCGTTGCGAATGTTAGTGCCTAGTAGTGGGCGTAGCACACAGCAAATGCAATGCGATGCAATGCAGGGAATATGACAAGACTTGCTGTTCGTAGTAATAACTTCAGATAAACATCACAGGTGGTAAAACTGTTGTGATTATCACCACCGAGACAGTTGATAGTTTACATATTCGTGGTGATTACCCCACAGTATAGTTCGTTAGTCCTTATTTTTGGCTGTTAATGTGGTGGTTCTATGTTGAGTCTATGGGAAGACAGCCGCTTTAGGCACGACCTTATCTCGTTGAAAGGCGGGGCTGCAATTTAATTCCTGGTCCTCCAATCGCGTAACTCTGTTCTCTGTATGGCTCTGACCTAGGCACCTAAGACAACATTGCTCTATAGGGACTGTACCAATATCCATGTTAGTTACTCTTGTTAATGAAATGTAATTGGTGGGATTGTGGTACTACCTCAAACCAGGCATAAAAAGAAGGAATGGGCTTTGTCAATTCCGCCCCAATGTTATAGAACCTGGAGCTAGACTTGTAATCAACACTGCACAAACAAAGACCGAGACCATAGTCTGTGGACCAAAGACTACAGTAATTAAAGATGAAGACCACAAAAAGGGGTGCTGAGAGGGGTCTGAAGAGACTGTATGCGTATTTGAAGCAGAGAGAATAGAGGAATAATAAATAGTATAGTAGATAGAATAACAATAGAAGAATGGAATTATCTCTGTTTGAGGAGCTATACCTCTAGATCAGTGGAGATGCAGTAGGTCTGTACAGTCTCTGGACGGCAGTCCTTTTTTGAAAGTCCACTTAAGTTGCCCACAGCGGATTTCACAAACAGCCTGGATGGATCCTAATCAGCACAGACAAGAAAAACAAGAATGCCCCTTTTCGCATAACTGCTGTAATTAGGCCTAATCTATGTTTTGCTGTGTTTTGGAAATCATTCCCAAGATAATGACCGTCATTTCAGTCTCTGACATTCACTTAGATAGACAGTTACAGGAATTTTACAAATTACATTTACACTGTGCCATGCACTTACAGTATGCAAGGGCTGTGGACCCCAACATCTGAAATGTTATGGAAAGACTGTGAATGTCCCATATATTGCTGCCATAGAGATATGCTTTGCATTCGTTTAAGAGATAGCAGGCTTTGGAGCAGTGGAGAAATCACTACACACACAAGCCAATATTCAGATGGTAAAAACCATCACTCCTGCTCAACACAGGTGAGTAAGCCATCAGACTAGCCCTCCAGCCCTTGCCCTCGGGGCCTGTTTGGCAGACATTGGGCAGCAGTCCACCCTCCATGTGCCTGCCGGCTGTGTCTGCCCTTCATTCAGGAATCATGGTCCATTGCCATGCATTAGTCACCACCAGGCTTACGAATGTGACCCTAGAGAACTCCATGCAGGTTTGGCCTGGGATGAAAAATCAGGCCGGGCATTTTCAGCCAAGACCAGTCCACCAGGCATTGAGAGAGACAATGAAGCCTGTAACAACATTTTTTAGTCATCTAATATCAGTTATTTTTCACCCCACCAGTCAAAATTCTAGGGACGGGTATTGGAAATTAGCCAAGGCTGAAAATGCTATGATGCTGTTCTGTGTTGGGTTTGTATGGTCTACGTGATGTGTATCTGTCCCTATCAAATAAACCTGAACTGAACTGAATTAATATTTAAATCTGAGGTATAGAGGTTTGCTGTTGCGGCATGAGGACTGATACCATTACATAAAGGGGAGGGCCAGGCCAAAATCATCAACAGTCCACCGGGCAAATGCCCTGTATGCCCTATGGCCAGTCCAGCTCTGACGCCATGCAGAGAGAACTTCAGCCCAACCTTGAGCCCCTTGAGGTGGCCCCTCATAGGAAACAAGAAAATAAAAATGTATTCTGCTGTTTCCACAGCAACGGACACTCTGTTAAGCTTTGCCAATGCACCCTGAGGGGGAACATGAGCAAACTGTTTTTTAGGCCTGCGTGCTGTTAGAGGAGCTGTTTTGGTGGTGGTGGTGGTCCTCTATTGGTGTCACATTTTTGTAGTCAAGACGTGTAGACGTGAAAACTGCACTTCATTGACATGGCCCACAACTTCCCTTTTTCTTTCACAGGAGGACCGCCTCATTTTATGTGTCCCTTGAAGTAAATGAAATATGTCTGGCTTGAGACACAAAAACGGAGAATTATTAATGCAATGACACAAAGTCCTCTTGCATATTCTCAATATTGATAAGTAGTGATGATGCAAGAGGGGACAGTGCCTGTACAAACAAGTGAAACTTAGAGAGATTTTCCTCACTTCTGCTTCCATGGAAGATTGATCATTGATCACTTTGCATATCTCACTGTGACATGCCATTGTGTATCAGTCAAACGATCTGTCTATCTATCTATCTATCTATCTATCTATCTATCTATCTATCTATCTATCTATCTATCTATCTATCTATCTTGATTTCATTTGGTTTATTTATTTACACATATTTAGAAATATAATTTGTTAAAGAACCAGTGAAAACTGCCGAGAGAAACCCAGCCATTCACAACCTCGTAACAGGATCATCAGTTTCAAGGTTACGTGGAGGAGCCTTTGAAAATCGGCACTATTTTTATTCAGCCTCGGTGTGCCTTGATAGCATGTTATTTTTTATAAAGTGCTTGGTTCTGCACAACTTTACGTAATGTAAAATGAATGGAAAAGGCTGACGAGGAGAAGGCTTTTTCTTGAGCTTTAATGAATTATGTAGCCTACATGCAGCTTTTTCAGAAATGTGAAGATTTAAACCTGTAGCAGCAATATCAGCTGGGCATTCAAAATGCAGAATCGATGTAAAATAAGGGTACCATGACAATGGAAATTAATCTGCAGATACCTGTGTTGAAATTATCTGGGGAACAAACAAAAGTCTGCAATCCAAATGCATTGTAAAAAAATGACATTTTCGAATGAGTTCCACTACAAGCCCACTACACTCAATTGAATCGTTTGATGACAGAAGTTTGGTATACGTATGTGAATAACACAGAAGATGTGATATAGTAACACGCAAGTGAAAACACATTAGGGCCTACTAGCCAAATTAATGAAAGAAATGATAAAGTTGAGTGTCAGGATTGTACTAAAAAAATCAACCTAAGAATTCACTGTATAAACGTATTGGTTTCAAAGAAAACTGTGTCTCATCACTAGGGGCCTCATTTATAAAACTTTGCGGAAGAAATGCGCCAAAAGATGGCGCACGCACGAAACTCAGGATGTGCGTGCGCAAGAAAATATTCAGATTTATAAAGCATGGCGCACGCACGTTCCACGTCCATTTCCCTTTATAAATCCCAACTGACTCTGAAGTTGCGGCAAATGTGCGCACCTGTGGGCACACCCATAATTATCTATGAATATTCAGTGAAACGCCCAAAATGAATATTTATATCTGTGGACGGCGTGCGGAAAGCAGACGAGATAGCCTATTTACCACATGTGGAGCAAACAGTTTTATTAGATAGGCCTAGAGAACGTTAGGCAAAGTGGAGCGGTTAAGTTTGGGAAGTCGTAGGCAGGGGCGGAGTGGCCCACCTTTTCCCACCGGGAGAATTTTCCCCTTGGCGGCCCTCTTTAAAAAAAAAAAAACAAACAAAGCGAACATGGTTTCCTAACCAAAAAGACAAAAGCCACGAAATCTGCAGTCGTACTACATGTGGACATTAGTGTTGTCAAAATATCAACCTGAAGTGGAGAATTGTAGCCTACACCTTGATGAAATGCACAGCCAGTGGTGTAGTCTACGTAAAACGCAGGTATACGCACCCATTTCAAAATTTCAGGGATTACAGTATACCCACTTAAAATTGATTGATCCATTAAAATAGCACAAATATATACAGTAGACTATACACACATCAAAAAATGCTCAAATATACAGTATACCCACTTCAAAAAGTACACCACTGGAGCCATCATCACAGTCCAAAGCATTCATAGGCCTAGGTTAGGCTACATCACGCTACTGTTCCATGCAAATGTGCACTCCACTGTCATTTTGACAGTTTGAAATTGAAATATCGTTTAAGGAAGACAGGATGAGCATGGGCACAACGTTTTGGGTGTGGGGATTTTTAGAAGAGTAGGCTTACAAAATATAGTATAGTAGCCTATAGCTTACAAAAAGTCTGTCTACATTGTGCAATAAACCCACCATGCAGCAAATAAGCCAAACTTAGCTACTTCAAACCACAACCATAAGTCAACAAAATGTATAACCAAACGGTGTAGGCCTACCTTAAAACGCTGTCTTCTCGCAGCAAATGTCTTTGTTTCTTGCAATCACTCTACTTTAATCCACAGCTTATTAGCCTACACACCCAGGACTGGTCACATCAGAATCTTGTGTGGTAATTATTTTGTTCCATTTCTTCAGACATAGGCTACATCCTAAATGTACCACATATAAATATATGTATGATAATAATATTATTTCGACTATAAGGAGATATACTGGTAGGTCTAACAAATCAAAACAAAACCCATTGCTTCTGTTAGGTGCAGTTATCTTGCTTCTGTTAGGTGCAGTTATCTTCCTTACCACTTGGTGGAGTCTGTTCGTAACCCAAGTCAATAACCACAGAGCAAGTGAATCAGGACTGGAAAGACTGTAAACTGTAACAGTCGTGTGGAAATCGGAAAATAAATCATAATTTATTCACATTTCAGTCCTTTGGTAACCAATATACATATCACAGGTTCTTCAAATACTGAAAACGAAACTGTGTTACTAAGATCTTGTAAACTTCCGCGATCTACGGTGTATGAAAATTATCAGTAGAGAAGGGGTGTGGCCAATTTACTGTTTGACACCGTCAGTGAGGTATTGCCGTCTGGTATACGGTATAAATACTGGCTAGTCAGCTTATTTCTTGAACAGGGAAGTGCAAAGTGGGAAGTCAGTGCTTATAAGTACCAATTCCAAAGGTTAGGGCCTGTTGGGGACGCAGTGCGGCCGCGTTCTTACATTTCACGGCCGCGGCCCACCGGGACAAGTCCCCGATCTCCCGACGGCCACTCCGCGCCTGGTGGTAGGCTACAAAAAATAAAACCTTGGTTATGTTTACAAAACGCTATCACGCTATACCAGAAGTAAAAAAATAAATAAAATAAGGATGGCATGGACATGAACCTGCCAAGTCATGGACATGTAGGCTAGTATTAATTGAGTTGTGAACAAAGGGAAAAATAGCTGCGTCAAGGAAACATCTCACATGGCATGTCCCCATGTGAAATTCACCGGTAGAAAATCTATTCGCTGTCTCATCGCACCTCATATGCACCGGGTTTAAACTTTTTTTCAACAACTGCTGTTGGTCACTGCGCGCAGCTGTCTGCTTTCAGTTCAAAGCGACGCCCCAACTGTCGATCGACATATCCACAGACAGCATGACATATGGGCATTTTCTAGTCTGTATTTATTAAATGTGTGTATTATAAACGTACATTATCAGTGTATAAGGCCAGCTGTCAAATGCACACCTCTGCTTTGATGACGAATAACCGCATGGAAAAGAAATGACATGCAACAAGAGAAACGAAACTGTCCATATGGCACTTGCGCTTGCCTGTATGGCTGAGAAAATCAACCATTACAGATGCACTTGGGACTCGAGCAGATGATTCTGCAACTGGTTTAAATGTTGACGTAATTCCTTGCAGACTCGGAACACTTTATAGCCTACCGATACGATTATAGCCCGATACTGGAAAGGTCCGTGGTTATTGTTAATAAAATGTAGGGTATTTCCAAATGTAACGTAGGCCTATCCTAAACGTACAATTTCAAGCGTCTATTACATGCATGTGGCTATGGATAGGCCAGGTAGGCCTACTTATTATTTTCCACCATTACCAAACAACAAACAACCGCGTTTTCGTTGCGAACTGGATTAACTAATGTTAAAGTGGCTATCGTGACACGTGACCTTTGATTTTTTTTCTTCAACCAATTTCGGGTCGTTCTTCCAGCAACCTCCCGAGGTCGCGCTTTCCGCGTTTGGTCTTTTGTTTAGTGCCTACGCATGGGTCAAACTTTGCGTGGAGCTGCGCATGTTTACCGCCAAGTTCTTTTTCTATAAATACCAAACCTTGCGGTGAACTTGGCGTGCGCAGTCTTTTGTGCGTACGCACCCGTTATAAATGAGGCCCTAGGTCTTCTAATCTGTTGACTGAGAACATTCATGAGAGCATATACTGTAGGATATGCTGCAACAAACTGAACAATTGTTATCACCTAACACCTGATATGTGGAAGCAAGCAGAACATTCTATGCGAAATGCTCCTCCAATGTAAATGTGGCACACACACACACACACACACACACACACACACACACACACACACACACACACACAGAGTTCTTTTTTCTTTCTTCTTTTTAAATCTGATCTTGTTTACAAATACAAAGCAAAGCATGCGGTCCAGCAGCAGAAGATCTCCTTGAAGGTCTTCCTCATCTCCTGGCTGCGGAAGGCGTAGATGAGCGGGTCGATGATGGAGTTGCACATGATGAGGATGAGGTAGATGTTGAAGTGGGACATGAAGCAGACGCAGTAGGGGTTCCGCGGGCAGGAGATCATGAGGATGAGGTGCAGGAAGAAGGGCGCCCAGCACACCACAAACACCCCCAGCAGGATCGTCAGGGTGACGGCTCCCTTCATGTTAGTGGCCTGCCAGATGGGGTACCGCCGGGTTCTGCTGCGGGTTCCGCTGCAGCTGCTGCTGTGGCGACTGCTTCTGTGCTTTCTGCCGAGGAGGCGACCGCTGCTGTCGTCGTGGCGACTGCCTGAGTGGCTGGCGGTGGCGGCGGCGGTGGGCAGAGCGGCGATGCGCCTCAGGTGCAGCCGGGCCAGCAGGAACATGTGGACGTACAGCGAGGCCATCAGCAGCAGCATGGCGAAGAACATGAGGATGAGGACCACCAGCACCGCCGTGCTCTCCGAGTACACGATGAAGAGGACGCCCGACGCCGTGCAGAAGGCCCAGATGCCGGCCACCAGGCAGGCGGCGCGCCGGCGCGTCATGATGGCGTGGTAGCGCAGCGCGTAGAAGATGGTGATGTAGCGGTCCACGGCCACGGCCAGCAGGCTCCAGATGGAGGCCAGCAGCGAGGTGCAGATCATGGAGTCAAACAGGTTGTCCATGCTCTCCACCAGGCTGCCGCGCACCCTCAGGCCGCCGCCCGTCAGCAGCGCCATGACCACGGTCTCCGTGGCGTTGGAGACGCTGACGAGCATGTCCGCCACGGCCAGGCTGCAGAGGAAGAAGTACATGGGCGAGTGCAGGTTGCGGTTCTTCACCACGGCCGCCACCACCAGAATGTTCTCCACCAGGCTGAGGATGCCCAGGAGCAGGAAGACCTCGGTGGACACCAGCAGCTGCTCGTAGCACCCCGTGGCGCCGCCGGTACCACCCTCGCTGTGCTTGTTGGAAATGCCCAGGACTCCATTCACGCTGCTGGTGTTTTTATGCTGGTGTGGAGGAGTATGGTGGCTGAGATGGTAGTGGTGATGGTGGTGGTGGTGGTGGAGTAGCCTTTGCACAAGAGACACGTTCATTTTGTGTTGAGTTAAGATGCACTTTTAGTCCAGTGTAACGTGGTCTTCTTTAGTGTCGTCACCTGGCCTCCCATTACAAATTGGCCAACTGTGGCACACAGGCTGCAGCATCCGAGCAATTTTAAGTCCACCAGGGTATGCATTCAGTGACTCACGGCAACCACTCACGGAGAGCAAAATCCCAACTCTGTTGTCAGCATCATCATCTTGTCTTGTCAGCGAGTCCTTGTCTCAGACACACACGCTTGTGTGTACCAATCGTCAGATCTGACATGACCTAAATAAACTGCGGAGGAGAATACAAAATAGGGATGAGACAAAACAATGCCAGATTAAAATATGCAAAATCCCAGTGAATGAGAAACAAAGAGAAGCACAGAGACAATAACATGAGACCACGAACAGTACAGAATTCGAAGGTAATTCAGATCGCTTCAGAATCAATGTTTTGGATGAAAGAAAAGACTAAAAAAAGGAGGAAAGGGAGATCCGGAAAGAGGAGGAGGAGGAGGAGGAGACGGAGAGAGATGCGCGTACAGCCAATATAAGACACACTCCCTCTCAGCCTGTGCAGCAGGCAGCTCTTGGCAAGCAGGAGAGATCCACACGCTCTCTCTGCACTGCCTGGTAATCACAGCATGCAGACTCCTCCTCTGCTGCCCACCAGCCAATGGAGGCCCTCTCCATGGACTGCCGTCTGGGGTATCTGAGGGGTGTTAGAGTGCAGCACAACAGCATCCCTTTGATGGTATTTTGTACTGCTGTGTGAAAATGTTTTGTTTTTATTAGCCCTACCTACATGAAATCTTTTTTTTTATTAGTGATATGATGTAAATACATTTCAGATCAGTGGAAATGGATTATAGGCTATGTTGTGCAAATAATTGCACACTGGGTTACATGCCTATGTAACACATCATATGAAATCATCAATAACGACATGAGAAATATTGATGGTTATCCAAAGTTTACACAGTGTAAAACGTGAAAGCATAACATTACATTACACTCCTTTTACACTCCTTTGATCCTTTAATCAAGAGTGACTGACAGTTTTTACAGGGTGTTGGTTAAAGTTCCTAGAGCAATGTAAGGTGCCTTGCTCAAGGGCACTTCAGTCATGGATGGAGGTGTAGGGAGACGTAAGGGTGGGATTCAAATCGGCAACCCTCTATCTAAAGCCATTAACCTATGAATGAGTACATATTTTTTTGATTGATTATATATTATATTATATTATATTATATTATATTATATTATATTATATTATATTATATTATATTATTACCATTAAACAATTTTGACTGTAAATATCAGTGTACCACAATGAGTAGTCTACAGCGTAAGCAAATAGAGAACTAATAACAGCATTATATTCTAAGTTAGTGGTTAGCTATTTAGTTGTTGCCCTGGACTTACTGTATGTTGAACAATCAGGTTATTTTACACTGTAAAACATTGCAAGGTTAGAATAGGTAACACTTTATAATAAGTACCCCTTTTTAAGCACCGTATTATTATATTCTCTGATCAAATAGGATGTTGATCTCCAGTTGGCTTACGATTTGACGAATTACACTGTTGAGGAAATGGGACTGCACAAACAGAAAGAAATCCAAGGCACAGACATTTTTTTAAAGCCTTTATTGTAATGGCTTGGGCATATTAAACTTTTAAAAGACCCCAACATAGGTCGCCAATCATCCTTAGGGAGTCAAATGGAGCATGACCATCCTATACTCACACTGTATATTTTGCCTAGTACCTTATCGACAATAAAAGCCCTCAACTAACAGCAAGAATGAGTTGATGATGGTGTTACAGGGGAATACAAAATGACAGCCAGAACACCTGCTCTTTCAAAACATGGCCTGGTTCAAGATTCAACAATTTATTGCCACTGACAAATAGCAGCTAAATTAAATATAGCAACAAAAGGGCATTAACAACACTGTAATTTGATGTTAAGCGCTATATAAAAAGACTAAGCAATAAGAATATAAATGTAAAATGCCAAAAGTTTCTTAACTCCCATAATCCTGAAACAACAACCCAAATATTGCCCATCGAGAGCTCAGCTACAGTAGGCTGCTATGTTATAGCCTGAATAATTTGGCGATTTTGTTCACTCATGTCCTGTCTACTGGAGGCTAACAGATGACAGATCCAATTGAAGATATAAAGCTGCCATGGCCATTGGTTTTTGTTGTTTAAAGTCAAAATTAAGAACTGAATAATGGCACACCCCTCACCACCCCCTTTGAAGATCAAGATAATTAAGCTGAGCACTATTGTGTAAAATTACTATTAGGCCTACTGTAAATAGCAAGACATTGGTTCTGAAGGGCAACTCCCAGTTGTCAAACGTACAAATGATGCTTTAGGCTTATGTGTTGGTATGCACTCTATTATGTTAGATCAAAGAGAACTATTTACCAGGTTATGCAACCAGAGCAACCACAAAAAAAACACGTGTTCAGGACAGGTACAAATCCACGCTTGCTTGCTTGCCACCCGCCTCACTTCAAGATCTCTCTTCTATCATTCACATCACTAGCAAGAAATACTCTGACGCTACTGCAGACCAGATAAGAATGGAATCTGTTCAACCAACTGGTATGTGTTATTATGCCTTTCTGGTCATTTAATCATTGCTCTTAACATCTTCTCATCCCTTTATAACCTGAAACCTGTGTCTTCTTTTAGAGGTGAAAACATCAGCAGACAAGAACAACGAGAGTGTTTTTCATCAGACACATGATGGGCATATTAGGCAAGACTTCAGCAGTGTTTATGGCAGAGGTAGGCCTTACGCGCATGGGCATCACGCTTCTCTCCAGTAAAAAGTGAAAGCAAAATTATAATAATAATAGGCTAATCAAGCTTTAAATACTTAAATATATATATACTGTTATACTTAATTCCTTGTTATTCATGTATTATTTATTGTTCATCTTCTTTAAGATTTGTTGCCAGCAGAGAGTGGTGAGGAGGTTTCCAAGAACTTCCTGATGGAGCTGCTGGATATTCTGTTTGCCTACATCTGCAAGTCGTACAAGAGAAGCTCCAAGGTGCTTGACTTCCATCACGTGCACCAGCTGAAGGATGGTTTAGAGGGGTTCAGCCTAGAGCTGCCTGAACAGCCTGAGAACCTCGAGCAGCTGCTGGTTGACTGCCGAGACACCCTGAAGTATGGCGTTAAAACTGGTAATACAAGTGTGCTGTACATGGCTCTTTTTTTCATAGCTCATTTTGAGGTAACCATGTTCACAGTTACAGGTCTGTTTGCATTGCTTTCACATTGTTAGTGTGAATGCATTTATTTGTTTTTGTGTTCTATGGTCAAAAGCACATAGGAAATGTTAATACTGCTGGCGTTATGCATGATGCGAGCCAAATATGGAATTATATCATCCACATCCAGAGGGGTCAGATAGCATTAAACACAACTTAAATACTTACTACTAAAATGTGAAAGTTTTAAACATTCTCTGGTGAGACACATTTTTTAGTTTTTTGACAGATGGATTGACATGCAAAGACATACAAAATTTACATACATACATACATACATACATACATACATACAAGACATACAACATACATTGACAATCTGTATGGACCTTTCTTTCCAAATTGCAGAGGTGGAAAGAGTACTAAAACATTGTACTCAAGTACAAGTACTGTTACTACACTGTTGAAAATGTACTCAAGTACGAGTAAATTTACCAGTAAAAAAATCTACTCAAGTAAAAAGTAAATAATTTAAAATGTACTTTGAGTAAAAGTATAAAGTTACTTTTTCAACAATCAGCGTTTTCTGCCTCTACATAGATGTGCAAGGGTGCACTGGGTTAGAGGAAGAACAGCTAATGTTGATCTCTGAGTTAAGTGAATCTCCATCGTCAGCCTCCATGTCAGCCATCATCGTTTGAGTGAGAGACAGGTCGCACGCGCCAACTCTTTATAAACTAGGCTAGAATTCTTTTTTTTTTTTACTCAGTAACGCTTGTGCTGTAAAATGTACCGAAGTACATTACTCGAAAGAAAATGTACTTAAGTAAAAGTAAAATTACAAATTTTAAAAGGTAGTTTAAAAAGTACAAGTACAAAAAAAAGCTACTCAATTACAGTAACGCGAGTAAAGTAATTAGTTACTTTCCACCTCTGCCAAATTGCGATATCAGCCCACACACATACTGTATAAAAATGCCTTTGTATATTTCCATAAATAGCTTTGACACCTTTATAGTCAGATGTCTTTATTTCGCTTACAGTGTGGTTTAAAAAGCAATGTTTAAACAAATGTATGGCAAATTTGTAGTGTAAAATTAAACTAGGCACGTTAAAAGGTCATGCCAAGTCAGTATGTGAGGATTGATTCTGAGCTTCAATTACCAAGACACAGAAGTTTGCAAGTCTTCATATCGTCTAAAAATAATAATAATAATAATAATAATAATAAATAAATAAATACATTTTAAAAATCAGCGTAGCATGTGTTCATCCTGTAAGTGTCTGCATTGGTCTATGCTTCTTGTTACGTCCTTCTTGTGTATTTTATTGATGAGCTCTGTTTGTCCAGCTTACATGTTTTTGGTTTGACCTGCATATTTCTACTGTATATGGTTATGTCTTGCATGTTTTTATGTCTCAATCTTTTATGCTTTGCCGTCTGTGGATATGTTGTCTTTGTGAATTGTTTGTTTCTGTCTGTACTGTGAGTCCTATGGAGTGCGTTTTGCGTTTTTGCTGCTCTTTTGGCTAGGGCACACTTGAAAAAGAGGCAACTGCCTCAATGTGTTTTTACCCTTGTAAAATAAAGGAGAAATTTAAAAAATATTAGTTTTTACAAGCATCTTGAAACAGTCATGCCAACTTGTGTCCCCAGGACATCCTCGCTTCTTCAACCAGCTCTCATCCGGCCTGGACCTCATCGGCCTGGCAGGGGAATGGCTGACCTCCACTGCCAACACCAACATGTAGCCAAAGTCTTGTCCTGTCTACTGTTACAGCCTTTTTGTGATTAATATTAGCAGTCAGTTGAGTTGTAATAGTTTCTGAATAGATAACTGACATACTGATGTATAGAATGCAATAGAGTAGAATGATATAGAATAAGAATAGAACGCCTTTTATTGCCACATGTACAATATACGAGTTTGACAGCAACTCACTTCAGTGTGACCATTTAAGGGATACTAGACAGTGGGATTTTTTCAACACAGTGCATGTATGTAGCCTACCTCTAGTATTGGAGGACAGGCCGAATAGGCAATGACTCAGTGACTTGTTTGACTGTCCATCCATAAAGGTTTACCTACGAAGTGGCACCTGTGTTCATCCTCATGGAGGAGGTTCTCCTGAGGAAGATGATTAGCATGATTGGCTGGCCTACAGAGGAGGGCGATGGGTTGTTCTGTCCAGGTAGGCCTACTGAGATTTTTTTTCTAGAGCTGTATTACGTAAATCATCCTCAAGCCTGTTTTGGTCCCTTAAATTAAGATATAAATACCTGACCGGGAATTCTTTTTTGAAATGGAGGTTGAATTTTAAAACTGTTGTTATGGCCATGGTGTTACTCTGGTGTTGCCAAATATTAACATGATGTATGCAAATGAACTGAATAATGTAAAGCCACATGCTGGGCTATGCCTGAGTAATTACAACTGCGCCGTCTTGTTTTTAGGTGGCAGCGTGTCCAATCTGAACAGCATGCTGTTAGCCAGATACCATTTCTTTCCAGAAGTGAAGACAAAGGGAATGGCTGCCCTTCCTAAACTAGCAATATTAACATCGTCACACGTAAGGAGCATTCCAAAATACAATCAAGACTGTATATATCATATGACATTTACCCCTGTAACTCATAAGAACTGATTTCATGTAGGCTATACAAACACAATCACAGCCCCAGTTCAGATAAAACAATAACATCCGTTTTAATGATATCTGATTTGTGATCATTACAGTCACTCTATATCACAGTCACTCCCATCCCATTGTTTACCATCTCACACTGGGTAAAGATACTGTGTCACTGCATCTCCATCTCACTGTTAAGATTTGATAAGGATAGTGCATGTGTGTCCCCAGAGCCATTACTCCATCCAGAAGTCTGCTGCTGTGCTGGGGATTGGCATTGACAATGTGTTGCTGGTGAAGTGTGATGAGAGGTAAAGGCAGTGTGAACTGTGGAAATGAGTGCTACCCCTCCTCTGTGGCCACTATAGTCAGGGCCGGATTAAGATGGCCCGGGGCCCCTAGGCTACATGTTGCTGCGGGGGCCCCCTGGAAGGCACATTTCAAAATGAAATTAAAGACGTCGTCATAATTATGTCACCTATGGAGAGGAGAATTTATAGGATTTAAAACTGTACTCTACATTACAGATTCATTTTTCAATATTGCATTGCGTCACAATTCTGCAATTTTTGTCTTTTTGGCCAACTGGGGGCCCCTGGTAGGTGGAGGCCCCTAGGCTGCAGCCATATCTAGCCTGTGTGTTAATCCAGCCCTGACTATAGTCCAAGCCCACATAGTGACATTTTTTCTGTCTTGTGTCTCTCTCTTTCTGTCAGGGGGAAGATGATCCCGTCGGAGCTAGAGTCAAGCATCGTGGAAGCCAAAGACATGGTTGGTTTCCTTTTACATGACACACGTCATCAGTTAGATATTGTGGTGACACTTGGCACTGCTAGCTGCATTTCATGAAATCATTACATGTTGGAGACCTTTGTCGTCTTATCAAACTCTGAAACCTTGGTGCATGTACGAAACGGCAGTGTTGAAGGAGGAAAGGCCCATGAACTGAGGATGAATAAAGGGCCATTCACAATCACCTTGAAATGCATTAATGTCAGTAGGCAATAGATTATTTTTCAGTTACTTGAAGTCAGAGGTGTGCTCAGTCCCTTTTAGAAAGATTGACAAAGATGTGTTTTCATGGGTGCTCTTTGGTTCAAGGTCCCTGTTTGTCCAAAGTTATTTGAAAATAAAAAAGAAATGCGCTGAAGAAGGCCCAACTGACGTTACACTTGGGCAATTTTGAAGTCCTTAGTAGACATGTCATAATAATAAAGACATTTTAGCTATACTTTCTGGAGTGCCTTGGTGAAGAAAAGTTATTTTTCTTCTCAAATAACTTTGGACAGATTATTTTTCAGTTTGGGAATGTATTGCAGGCCCTGTTTCATTTTAACTTGTCGAATTGGATTTTTAGCAGTGACATTTCTCCACTTGTACAGTAAATATTCATTCAGTCATTTTTCAATTTTATTTGTGCTTTCGACTTTTTCTGCAGGGCCTGGTGCCGTTTTATGTCAATGCCACAGCAGGAACCACTGTCTACGGCGCATTCGACCCTCTGGATGATATTGCAGACATTTGTGAGCGGCATGGACTATGGATGCATGTTGATGTATTACCTGTTTATTAGCTTGACAATCACATATTAATTCCATCAACTATCCATAGCAGTAGTCCATACTTTAAAACAAGGCAGATAGATTATTGTTTGCTTACTGTCTTCCATGTAGGCATCTTGGGGCGGTGGCTTACTCGTGTCAAAGAGACACAGGGCAAAACTGAGTGGAATTGACAGGTTAGTTATCCACACCCATTACAAACACAAATCTTTGTACAATTTTGTCCTGTTGCAGTTTTCTTGCTCTTGGCTCTTTTTAAAAATTAATTGTTTTATTTTTTTTTTCTAAAAGAGCATCGTCTGTTACCTGGAATCCTCACAAAATGATGGGAGTCCCTCTGCAATGCTCCGCCATTTTGGTGCGCAGAAAGGTAAGAGGAATTTAGTAGCTTAAACCTTTTTTATGTTGGATAGGTAGGTATGCAGTAGGGATGGGACAATGCGCATCGAAAACCAAAACCGTACAATTCACACACATACCGAACCGTGACGTGCAGTCCGTGGCAAACCGCAATTCATGTACTGCCCAGAAAAATAGGTAAAACAGAAATTCTAGAAGTATCTTATTCAGTTTCTCTGATTACAACATTAGCATTTAAGACCAATCAGAGGATGACACAATTAAAATCACACCATTTTCACATTATAAGACTATACAAACCATATGTAGGATATTTTGTGATAAGTCCGATTCTATTAGCCAATTGAAAGAGGACATTTGTAACGCTCAGACAGCACAGATCAGCTGACGACAGTTTAAGTGCAAACACAGGTTAGCACAAGAGGCCGTTCTCAGACACATGCAAAAGGTCAAATTCAACTTGCGCATCATCACTTTATAATTGCAATTATATAAATATTGTTTAATATTCCCAGTGCACCATTTATTATGAATTAAAGAAAGAAAAAAAAACAAGAAACGTAGAGAACCAAAATCCTTGATACCGTGATATGGACCGAACCGTGAATTTTGTGAGCCGTCCCACCCCTAGTATGCAGTGTAAAAAACAACAAACTCTAACCACATGTATAATGCCTCTTGTAGGACAGCTGAGGCATGCATTTTGATGGCAAGCGTCTGGCAATGTATGATGTGTGCCTATTATTGTATGATGTGGTTTCATGAACTATTAAGCCAGTCCAACATAAATATCTCCATTATTCTGATTTGTTTTTAATGAGGGACAGAGAAAGAGGATTAATGTAATTAAGTGAGGTTTATTGTGGTTCCATTGATAGGGTATTTTGCAAGAATGCCATGAGCTACGCGCGGCTTACCTCTTCCAGCAAGACAAGCACTATGACGTCTCCTATGACACTGGAGACAAGACAATGCAGTGTGGACGTCACGTGGACGTTTTCAAGTTCTGGCTCATGTGGAAGGCAAAGGTGTGATTGATCTCTAGACCAACTAGCTTATACCTTTCATCATTAGTCATTGTATCAATGGCCTTGTAAGTGTTATGTATCAATAACCTTTTCAGCCCAATTTCCAGATATTCATTTTTTTCAGTTTTATGATGAAATATTTTTTTCCTATGGAATTCTTCAAGTCAGCCTTTAAACCAGGGATGGAGAACCTATGTCTCGAGGGCCGATTGCGGCCCTTGTGGCCGTATTCACATGTCCCCGATATCATTTTAGTGTTATGCAGTTTCACATGAAATATGACATGTTTTATAAAGAAATCTTTGCAATTTGCAATACACATATTTTCCGGGCCCTAGTGAAGGTGGGGTCTGTTATAAAGCTAGCTATACGTTCAATACATAGGGGATTTTTTTGCATTGAGCAAGGTCGGGCAATTGCCCAGGGCCTCTTCCAATCAGGGGCCTCATCATCGCATCACGGCATTCGTTTTCCTGCATTCATACATCGATTATTTGTCCAGGGCCTCAGATTTCCTAAAACCGCCACTGCTTCAATATAGACCTAAAGTGCAGGGTTAATCCTGGGGTGCATTTCTCGAAAGCGTAGTTGTTAGCCAGTTAGCAACTTCGGTAGTTGCCAATGGGAAATTGCATTGCAAACAACAAAGTAGCTAATCTAGTTAGCAACTATGGTTTCGAGAAACGCACCCCTGTTTGTTTTCATATGATGGTCCTTGGGGGACACATTTTCAAGTGGCCCTTGAATGAAAACCGTTCCCCACCCCGGCTTTAAACCCAAGCATATTTGTTTTTTTAGACATCACTGTTGAGAGTTGACCTGTCAGCTCCTAAATCATATTTATTATGATTCATGATCACAGTCCTGTGTGATTTACAGGGCTCAATGGGTTTTGAGGCACAGATCAACAGGTGTTTGGATAATGCTGAATATCTGTATGACAAACTCCAGAGCAGAGCTGACTTTCAGTTGGTCTTCAAAAGCAAGGTCAGTCTTTTTTTTCTTTGCTCCACTTACGCATTTAAATGAAACATTTCGTGCTACAGTAATGTGCACATTGAATGACAGTTATGTACGCGCTATACAAATCGTATTGCTACTGCTATTACTGCTAACATCCTCCTTTCTGTCCGTATCCTGGGCAGCCAGAGCACAGTAACATCTGCTTCTGGTATCTACCACACAGTGTGAGAAATATGCAAGCAGGGACAGAGAGGAACAACAAGCTGCACACGGTAAGAACAACCATCCAACACACAATACACTGGGAAGGGCCTTGGTGATATTCCAGAAGGATTATCTTTGATGTTGCCATGCCCTAATGGACAAGATGGATAGGGAGTTGGTCTTGGAATCAGAAGGTTGCAGCCAAATTCTGTGTCATCCATGCCCTTGTCCAAGGCCCTTAACTCCACCTTGGTGTAAGGACTGTAACCAATACCCTGTACCTTCATCAGGCCTGGACTGGAGGAGAAATGGGGCCCGGGCACTTTTGGCCGAAAGGGGCCCCTCATAATTAGTGGTGCGAACTGACTCAATGGTGGGCCTCGTGGGCTCCCATTTTCAGAAATGTAAACATTTTTTTTTCACATTTCTGAAAATAGGGGCCCTCGAGGGTGCAGGGCCCACCGGGAAATGCCCGCTATGCCAGATGGTCAGTCCAGCCCTGACCTTCATAATTGTAAATCGCGTGGCATAAAAGACTCAGTCAAGCGTTATGTAAGTATGATGTTTTGGTTCTCCAGGTGGCACCAAAGATTAAGGGGAAAATTATGATGGAAGGGCAGACCATGATTGGGTACCAGCCCCTGGGAGACGAGGTCAACTTCTTTCGGTGTGTCTTCTCAAACCCCGCCACTCAGAGAGAAGACGTGGACTTCCTTCTGGATGAAATTGCAAGGCTGGGATCTGACATCTAAACTGTGTTTTTTCCCAGTTATTTTGACAACGTAGATGTTGATTTTTCAAGGTACATATACTGTATATAACATGTATTGTATACCAAGGGAGAAAGATTGTAGAAAATAATAGAAAAGCACTCAGTCAGGTCATACAAAAGTATACTGTAGTTTCTAAGGATGATTTATTTGAGGGAAACATATGGTGTGTGTGTGTGTGTGTGTGTGTGTGTGTGTGTGTGTGTGTGTGTGTGTGTGTGTGTGTGTGTGTGTGTGTGTGTGTGTGTGTGTGTGTCTGTGTCTGTGTGTGTGTGTGTGTGTGTGTGTGTGTGTGTGTGTGTGTGTGTGTGTGTGTGTGTGTGTGTGTGTGTGTGTGTGTGAAGCATATTCATCCTTCATTGTGATTTCAAAATTGCTCTTAAGTATACATTCTTGTATTGCAATTAACTATTGGATAACACTACAAGTTATCCTAACCAAATATGTTAAACTTGAAAGTATGAGTACCAGATAGCCATTATCATGCTGGTTAGGCTATCCCAGGAGACATGGAGAGGACAGCACTACTAACATGCAGGTGGAATGTAAATTAGTTAGAATACATTAGATTAATGCAAGCACAATTATAGGCTATAGGCCTATTGTAACTTCTAATTAGGCCAATCTATGGTTAGTGTTATGTATGGTTATGGTGAGGGCCAGAATAAATGGCAGTCAATTCATCCAGTCATCCAGTTAAATGGGAAACAGCATGTATTGGAGTGCTATTAGATAGGATTATTTTTCACAATTTTATTATTGGGCTATTAGGCCTTGACGTAGACTGGTCTTACCATACCCTTTTACTAAGGAAGCGATAACTGAATGGAAGCTTACGACTAAGGACAGGCTAGGCTAGGATAAGTCTAGCTTATAGATAGAGTATTTCACTAATTTTGCAGGTATTTCTTCAGCTTTCCAAAATGAGTCCACCCACATGTGGGATCCTGGCCAAACCTCTGAATATGGTACTTCATGCATTTACTTAAAAGAATATTATGACAGACCACTTAAAAGGATTGCCCTTTTATATTCAAATACAAGGGCATAAAAGGTGGGACAAAGGAAGTCCATTGTGGTCTCTGCAATGGCTTGCTTCAATGGCAGCCATTGCATCACATGGTGCAGATGTCCTTTTGTGTTGGTATGATTGCATCACCCATCATCAAGAGGATAACAGCTGTTGATGCCCTCAAAAAAACCAAGGTCAACATGCACCCACCCACACGGCTTTCTTTGAAATGTACAGTGATTTTTTTAACCTAATAGTTACATTGTTTTTTTTTTCATTTGTTTTTTTCTAATCATCATTATTATTATTATTCCTGTTACTATAGTCACATCCTGTACACTAAGGATTGCCTGAAGTTGCAGTTAAGTCTGTGTTAATGTTGAGAAACCTGTTCATAATTTACAGTAACAATTTATTTCAATGCATATTTTGCATGTTGCCTATTATGTTCATTACAATGTGTTCATCTTCTTGTGAAATCAAGTCATTAGTTTTCTTTTTTTCACTTTACCTCACGTTTTGACAGTGTAACTTCCGTCTTCATCAGAGGGTCACATGGGACATGTGACGGTTTATAATCAACTGATGTTATGGATGTTAGGTAAAAACCTTTAACATGTCTGAAACAAAAGAAAACTGACGATTGTAGGCCTATTTATTTTTTTGTTAAAGGTTCGCTGTATGACATTTCCCTTCATATTTGGCAGGGCAGGGAAGAAGCAATATAATAGTTTTCAGCTTTATTGTGTCGTAGCGAGACAAAAAAAAACAGAATCTAGACCACACTGCTTTGATCCTGTTGTATGAACATGGAGAATGAAACCCTGTGCATATACATGTACATGTTTGAAGCCTCACAGTTACTATTTCCTTGTCCAAGAAGGTCAGTGATGTGGCATTGTGGGTTTGAGTTTGCCTGGTTTTCACCGACTTACGTTACATCACACTTATGCAGAGACGGGACCAAGTTACTGATTAGCAAGTCTCAAGTACGGTAAGTTTCAAGTCCTTCCAATCAAGTCCGAGCCAAGTCACAAGTTAAGACATAATTGATGAAGTCAAGTCCAAGTCCAAGTCGTACCAAAGCCAAGTCAAGTCTAAGTCCAAGTTTCATTCGCACAATCTTGCCAACTATTTTAGTCATAATTTCATTACCTGTCCACAATGCATATCCCCCTTTACCAGTCGCATTCTGAACATAAATAGTAGGCCTACTGGTACTCGTTAAGGGAAAATTGTTTAATTTTCTTTTTCCATGTAATATGGGTAGATGACAGATAGGCTGCAAAAAACATTTTTTTCACAAAACATTGTTTATGAGGGAAAAAAGTATATGTCTACGTAGTGCAGCAATTGATCTTTCAAAAAATCCAAGTGGTCACAATGTAGGTCTATTAATTGATTATTTATTTACGTTGATAAAGCAATTTGCTGAAAATATGTCCTTTGGTGTGACGTTAAGGAATATTGGTATTAAGTAATGTAGAAATGGCTTGATGAGTTTTTTGATCATTGGTACACTCTTCATATTTATTGCATTTTTTTAAAGTGTTAATTAAATGAGAAATTACCATTTAAGTATTTTTTTTCCCATGAGAGGTGAGCTTATTAGAAACCTTCGAGGAAATATAGGGATATCTTTCTTTTTAAATTTTCAAAATTGTCCGAATTTATACTAACTTTTCAGGGATGATATTTGTTCTTCCCTAATGCAATATTCAGTGTTTATGAAAAATATTGTTAAGCTCAAACAAATATTTGAGCATTTAAAAAATGTCACACCGTAGGACATTCATGTCACGCTAAAGGACAGAAATGCAAAACTGAGCCAGAAACAAATGTATCAACATGATTATTTTGTCTTTTGATCATAATGTAATTTTGTAGTCAATATGGACCTACACTTTGCACTTATAAGTCTTTGAGTCATAGATTATCAGCCTTCATCTTATCTTAACACTTAATGACAACCATGAGGTCATTAAATGTAACCTGCAGAGCTCATGACTCATACTGAAGTGTGACCTTGGCATGACCATCACACCTCACCCTCTTTGTAGGTATGCTATGACTGTCACACCATTGAACCTGTGTGTAGTGGCCAGTGCCTGTTTGGTATCTCAAGCTGGGAAGCACATTTATGCTATATATTGAGCTCTCCGCAGCATACTTTATTCATCTATACTTCTCTATACTCTCTCACTCATCTTTCCTTCACTGTTACCGTTATATTCTATGGTTTCAAAGCACCATTAATGACATTTTATATCCTTTGACAGTATCTAAAATCAACAGCAAATATTCATCAACAATGCATCAAAGTATTAATTCTAATGGCCAATAAAGGAATAAGTAATTTGAATACACAATATGTAGGCTATCTAGTCAAACAACAAAACAAACAAAAAATGTACTACCAGTTGTTTTAAAAGCTATTTCACAGATATCTAGTCCTTTGGTGTGACCTGTTTGTCCTTTGGTGTGATACTCCAAAGTGTCACACCATAGGACTTTTACCATCACACCATAGGACTTTTGAGCTTTTGAGTTAATTTAAAGCCATGTCGTTGCCAAATGAAATACAATTTCACCTTTAGTAAGATGCATTTGCATACATAAACATAAGAAAAAAATATAAAAATATACAGTATTGTCAAAATGTATTTTATGGCTGTCACACAACTAATGGCTGGCTGACTACAAAACTAATACATCTTGTGGTAGCAAAACGTAATTGATTGATTGAAGAACTCTGAGAGAAAAAACTAAAATCCACCCTTGCTATTGGCTTCTTAAGGGTCTGAAGTCACAATTTAAGAACAGCTGGAGCTTCAACAATAGATAATTATCCACAGAATTACCCAAAAATGTGATGCCACACCACAGGATATTGTTTTCTGTGACAAAGTTTCATAAGTCCATATGGTCTCTAAAAAATTAAACATTGCCACTTGCCAAAATAGACACCTTGAAAAATATGCCAGGATTGTTTAGAGAAATGACTGAGCTTTGATTATTTATTTAAAAATGTTATAACATGGAAACCAGGCTTGCGACAGTCACACCATAGGACAAATGTATACTTATTTAAACTCTGGTTTTATTACACATTACTTTTTCACAACATGGACACTAGTTTGATCATTTAAAACATTGACAATTTCGAAAGCATGAATTTACTTAATTTTAAGAGCCTGCGACAGCAAAATGTTCACGTCACGTCATCTACACATATACAAAAATTAAATATTCTATCAATGCCTAGTCACTGCAAGCTAAAATTGTCAAGTTTAACTCTCGCATAACAAGTCCTACTCAAGTCACAAGTCATTCCTAATATTACCAAGTCAAGTCTCAAGTTATCAATTTGTGTCTCAAGTCTGACTCCAGTCCAAATCACAAGTCACAAATCCACATCTCTGGGCGGGGTTGGCCCAAGCTAGGTCTGAGTAGACAGACCCAGAGTGCAAAAACACAAGAGGCTCTCTGTCCTCAAAAGACTGCTGTCTGTTGTGGAGGGGTGGAGAGAAGGCTCTTATCTGTAGAGCACAGATCCTGCGATGGGGTGTAGGCCACTGATGAACACTTATTGCCTCTTTTCCACTGTCGGTTTTCTGGTAGGCCTACAGCGCGACTCTGCCGCCATTTTTTTTTGCGATTGAGCTGTGTGGTTCCTATTTGAAAAGCAATAAAGTGGCGTCCGAGTTACACTTTGTCGAGCTGTAGGCCTACCAGAAAACCAGCAGTGGAAAAGAGGCATTAGGGATCTGGGCAGCATGGAGGGACTGTTGATGGCAGTGTGGATGTTGCTGGTGATACATGGCTTAACTACTGCCAGTGAGCTTGAGGGTTGGGGTGATACACTGGGCTCGCTCATGACGAAGCAGTGCTGCTTTTGCTAGGCAGTGTGCATGTGCACTTTGCCAGTTTGATGCATTGTGGTTCTAACCACAATGAATAAGATTGCATGCAGTGGTCCAGCTATGAAATATCTGAAGATATAGCAGGTTACAAGTTTCAGGGGGATTACAGGGGGAGTCCTGTGATCTGTTAATTGGGCAGAGAAGACTACTGGGGAGGGTGGAGTCCAACCCACACAGTATAATATGGGAAAATCTGACGTGGCGCAGCATCTCAAACAATTGTGTATAACTGCCACCTTGTGGTGTCAATGATGTTAGTACACCTAAACAGTGATGCATTTAACAGATTTTGACGTTTTTTTTTTTTTACAGATTTCGGTTTGTATTGTTTGCTCTACTCTTCTGATCTCTTTCATATATTGTTTTCTTAAATCAAGGCAAAACAAGATCAGTGTGACACTACTGATTGCTGAATTAAAGTAGTGTGGAGGTATGGTAGGAAGGTGTGTATACTGATCTTACAGTAGGCCTGTAATACAATAATATTTACTGGAACTACAGCCTATTAGTGGTACAAAGGTCATTCTGTATTGTTGCCTTATCAACTACCTTTTCTAGTGGACATGGACAAGTATTTGCATATTAACCGTGTAATCACACTCACTTGCCCCACTCAATGTTGAGTGAACACACATGGCCTCACCAGTACATTGTACCTTTGGCACCCAAGTTAGGCCTATATTTCATATTATCAAGATGCCCAGGTAATCCATTTATGGGCTGCTGCTTGTTCAGTGATGAGACTGAAAATAGACCACTTGTTGTTTTTTTATCATATACTCACAAACTTTAAACTCACAAAAATGTGTCAAATATTAAGATTGGTTCATAAATTGTGTTGATGGCTGGGGTAAATAATCAAGTCCAAAACAACTAAATGCAATGTTTTTTATAAATCATCATACCATCCCCTGGAATTAAATACATCTCTGTATAAAAATCATTGTGCCAGATTCTACTGTATTCCCCCAAAATGGATAGCGTATCTTAAACTCAAAACAGACAAAAACATTTCAGTGACAATTTCACTTTCACAGTTTTATGAGCATTTACACATGTATTCTTTTTCACGTTTTACTCATTGGTATATTCAACAAACAACTGCATATTTTTAAATAAAGGGTTACAAAAATACACACAGAATGATCAGGTGTTTTTCGATTAGAGAACAGAAAAAACTCTATATGACAGCTTCTTTGCTTAAAGGGTTAGACAGTTTCAAGTAAATTCTCAGGTAGATTTTTAAGACAAAGACATATGCATACATCATTGTTCATACCACCCAGTGAGTTCAATCTCTCATTGCATGAACATGAATCAGGAATGTATAGTAACTAACTACAGTACTGTAAATAAGAAAGTTCCATTGTCACCTAAATGCCCTGTGATTTGTTTCCCATCATTTATTTGACAGCATTTCTACAGTAGTACAGTATATCAGTGGAATATCAATACATTACCTTAATTTACACATTCATCCACATGATATTATAGTGAAGGGCCTGGAGACACAAGTGATATTTTGCAAAATGATCCCCAAGAGCAACAGTAGTATGACAAAAACCAGGATGGCCGTGCAAACCTTCGTCCAACACGACTGCTTCAGTGCCTGCTGATCTGTCTGATCCCGTACCCTCCCCCCACCCACCTCCAAATCCATCATCGTCCCCTCCGCCACTGTCACCACAGAAACCCTCTTCTGCCCGGGGCTCATGAGGCAAGTGGCAAGTTCCCCTGGCAACGGAGAAGAAGGAGGAGGAGGAGGAGGAGGAGGTTCATCCTCCACTGCCATGGGCAGCAGGTAGCAGCCATCGTCAGGCAAGCACATGAAAACGGGCATGCGTGGGGCTAGGAAGCCGAGGGCCTGGGGATCGTCTGGGAGCTGTGAGACCAAGAGGCCCTCGGGGAAGCTGGTGAGGGCCCGGCACCACGGGCAGGCCAGGGTGCACTGGCTCCCACACATGCGCCGTAGGCAGACAGAGCAACAGGTGTGGCCGCAGCCCAGCAGTTTGGGCCGGCGCTGCCTGCTGTAGGGATGGAAGCATATCTGGCACTCCAGGTGGGAATCGGGGCCCCGGTTGGCCATCTGGGCTGCAGGTAAGACAGAGTGCGAAATGGGAGTGTGGGGTGGTGGTGGTGGTGGTGGTCGGGTAGTTCTTGAAGCAGGTCACAGGGTGTGAACTTAGAGCTGTGGCCACATGATGATGAAGTGCATGGAGTCATGGAGTGAGACAATGGATCAGCCCAACACTGTCAAGTGGTGATCCATCACCGCGTCATGCTCGCGGTGAGACTCATTATTGATTTGGGTTCAATGGATCTGTGGAGGAAGGGTAGACGCACATGTCAGAGCAGGACATACGGTAGGGCCTAATGACCTTGTGAGAAGGAAATGGAGCAGATATTTTCATTCAGAGCCCTATGTTTGCACTGTATTTTGTCTAAGCTAAGCCAGACACAGATTACTACCGTTGGATAAAACATGGTTGATTCTGGAGTCTGAGCCCCAAGCAAGAAATTCACAACTTCTATTTTAATGTGTACAGACACTGGTGGTATTTCTATAGTGGCCTCTGGGCTGCAACCTAAAATGTTACCCAGCATGTTGACATTCTCTCTCTCTCTCTCTCTCTCTCTCTCTCTCTCTCTCTCTCTCTCTCTCTCTCTCTCTCTCTCTCTCTCTCTCTCTCTCGCTCTCTCGCTCTCTCTCGCTCTCTCTCTCTCTCGCTCTCCTTCTCGCTCTCTCCCTCCTTATCAGTCACAAATGGCAAAACAGATGATGGAAAGTGGATTACTTTGACTCTGCCCCACACACACACACACACACACACACACACACACACACACACACACACACACACACACACACACACACACACACACACACACACACACACACACACACACACACACACTGTTGCATCTCCAACTCAGGTCCTGACTTAATTAATTCCAATGAAATCTGCATGTTAACTCCAAAGTCCAATGTCTTCCTGTCACCATACAGGCAGTGTGAGATGTAGGTTTAAGCTTTAGGCCGAGGCTTTAATCATTCAATTCATCAAAACATCAATCATCAAATTCACAGAGGGGCAAAATTGAAATCTGGGATGAAGTTGCAGGTCGAGCATAATAGGCCTATATATGTATTTAAAATGAGCTAAAATTGAGCAAGCATGTACTCGATACCCAAAGGCAAATAAAAAAGTCATATTGCTATACTGTATTAACGGTGTATGTGGGCCAACTGTATAATACACACTTGAGCATTCGTTGGGGCAAATAAAATGACCCTGTAATATAGAACAGTGTTTCCCAACCTTTTGTGCCTTGGGACCAAATTTTGTATTAACTCCAAAAATACTTTATTTCATTTTAACATATGGCAACATTTCGATCCAACAGAGGGATCTTCCTCTACACAGTGTGCAGACCGCTTCATCACACTACCTACTACCTTTTGTCTGGCACCTGGACAACTACTTGTGGATGTGCGCACCCTACTTCCAAACACAAATTTTTGGGCTGCCCCCTTGCACGGGTGAGGCATTAATGCAATTTCGGAGTGTGCATTGTGTGCTGTGAAGTGACAATGGGAGTTTGAGTTTCAGTTGTGTTTTCACTTTCACTTCATATCGTCACATGCTTTTGATTATGAAACACTTTTTAGATTATCATGTCAACATGGACCACACATTGTGACAAAAACTTTCAAAAAATAACTTTCTAAAAGGGTTTTTTTTGTACAGTGGGGCAAAAGGGCAGGTACTGTAGCACCACCTCATCCCCATCAGTGCACACCCATGCAGAAAACTCAATCTTCACTGCACGTTTTACTTTCCTTGTCCTTGTAAATCTTTGTAACACTATGTATTCACATAAAAAACTGTTACAACAGGGGAAGATATTGTTTGCTGATCTCCCCACATCTTCCCTTGCCAATGTATCAAAGTTGCCCTAAATCCTCACCCCTCCCTTGCTCTGAATAAAGAACAAGGCTTCAGAACAATGTACAGATGTCACTTACTTTACTTATTATACATCTGGTATTAATTTCAATATTGGTCATATAAATGTAAAACAGGCACCAACAGAGGTAGACTATAACATAATGCAAAACCAACAGCAAACTAGATCTTATCTTATTTAGGAGCTGCTACAATGCCTCCAGGTGAGGTAAATGTGGGCGTTTGGACAGTCAAGTGTTTAGACATTAATCCATGGAAATTCTGTAACAAAAAAATGTAGGGTCCTATAGGATTTTGCACCAAAAACAATGCTTGATTACACACTGTGCTGCACATTGTCATGTGTAGGCATGTTTAGAGTGCACTGGAGTTTCCACTGCAAGAAACAAGCTACAGAGAAATGTGTAGCCTACTCGTACCTCCTTGTTCTAACACGTTGAAGATAACCTACCTAACCAGAATATCCACCCCCGTAACTTATGGTAGCCTAATCTGTCCAGAATATGCATGGACGTGAAAAACAATGTACAGAATTCCCGCACAGAAAATTAGGGAAGGGCAAAGTCCCTCTTTGTGGCAGTGTTGGGAAAAGAACACAACAATAACACTCCGTGAGATTGTTCACGTAGGCAACGGAAGATTTAAGTTAGGCAGAGCCAGGAAATAACACCATGCTTGAAGGCTACGTGCCACTTTCCAGGGTTAACAGAGGTAAATTGTGTTGGATACTTTTTGATGTAACAATGTCACACTGCACAAGATTATGTTGTGAGTGGGCTACTACAACATGGCACATGTTACAAGGGTCACCGTCTTATGAAACTAGCTCAACCACACACCTTGGTGGCTAGGCAAATTCTGAATGCTATCATAGTTCTGGTTGATTTCTTGAAAGAAAACAACACTCTTCCCAACAAAGTGATAAACAAACAATTGTCGACTTATTCCGCGAAATCAATTAAAGTTGTTTTAGCAACAAATGAGCTCTTCGGTAGCCTCATTATCCCGTGACTTACCTTTTAATTAGATGAAATACTACAATGTCAAGTTTATTCCTCATGAGTCTTCCTCCAGTGTCTGGAGAATGTTTTGACAGCTGAGTAGAGCACTGCGTCTCCTTGACACACCCCTCTCCAGAACACAAGTGCAGCCAATGGCGTAAAAGTTTGCCCAACTCCTGGTATTTCAAACCACTCCCACACCACAAGAACAGCCAAGTATGTAGTAGCCTCGGTACTGCCAGTGGATGATTCACGTGCGTTTCTTTATTTTTTATTTTATTTTTTTTAAATATCCAGACATCTTAAAGGTGCACTGAGCAATATTTTAATCAGTTTGTTTCCAGAATCCATGTTGCTCATTCACAAATGCTAGGCTACCTTTTTCATGAATAACCCTTTACCACCATCATCAAATTCTGAGTAGGCCTACTCATAATGTATGGGAAAATTGCATTTTTCATGCATGAAAAGGTGGGTCTTCTCCATGTCGGCCATTTTCAATTTCCAGAAATAACACAAAAAAACCCAAACATTTTAAACAATTGAAAGAAACATTTTTGCTGCAAAACTTGTAGGCCTACTTTGGTCATAGGCCTATGTACATTTGAATAATTTAGTTTATTATTCAGTAAATATTCATGAAAATATCAAATTTTGCTACAGCAGTTTCAAAGAGCAGCATAGTTTGCAATAGCTACTCTGGCCACCATCGTACACAGTGCACATTTACTGTATGACGCGAAGGTTTTGTTGTAGGCTATTGAGAAATTTGGTGAAAGCAACCCCAACACCTTGTCTGGCTCTCACTAGTCTCTCGTGTATTCCACTCAGCTTCAACCACCTGCCAGAAAAGGTTTATGGATTTCTGAGAGCGTTGCCTCCGGCGTGGGCTGATATGTAGGCTAGGCCTAGTGAGTGTAGCCCTAACATCACAAAAACGATACCTTAACCTGGCAAGCGACTCAGTAAGGTATAGAATCAGAGAAGGGACACTATTTACAATAACACACATTACTGTAAGATTTAGGAACATTGTGTGCATTGGGAGTGTAGTATATGTCCAGTCATATAGCCTACACCTCCCACTGACAGAGAACTGTAGACCCTAAGTGTACAAATATGATATGGGTCTGTATACTGCCTCTTTACGCTATAGACAGGTGTCCACATCCATTGAGTATGAACTTGTGTGCACATATAGATCTACTCTACTTTAAGGACAGCTGCACTCTAAAAAATGCTGGGTTAAAAATAACCCAAAAATAACCCAACGCAAGGTTGAAAATGACACTATCCCAGCATGGGTTGGAATAACCTAACATGCTGGGTTACACATTTTAACCCAACATATTGGGTCATGTTGGGTTATGAAATGTTGGGTTAAAATTGATTAAATCTACCCAATGTTTGGGTTATAAAAGTTAAGTAAAATCTTTGGTAAACCAAAACTCTTACTGCCATGGTTTCCCATCATCTGTGCTAAAGCAATGCTAAATTAATAAATTACTATTTTGTAAAAAAAACAATATAATGGGAAAACAGTGGCAGTAAAAAAATGATTTACCCAAGTTATTGTATTCATTTAATGTCTTTATGTAATGTTAATTAATAATGGCATAATGCAAATACTACACAAATACAGCTTATAAAGTAGAAAGTCAGTTTATTTAATATTCTAAAAAACAAAAATTAATCAAGCATTCAATTAACAACCACGATCCCAGTAGGTATTAAGGGCAAAAAAAAAAAACATTAACACAGAAATAAGCAAAACACTTGGCTTCTAACTGAAATGGCCATAAACATTAAGAAACCTTTCCTGCACCAAAGACTATTTGTCTTGCCTTCAGGCGTTAAATAAAATAAAATAAATAAATAAATAAATAAATAATAAAAATAAAATAAAAAACCTACGGTAGCAGCCAAAAAGATTACAATGAAATACTGGCAATAAAAAGATAATACAACACACCATACTATAATATGCAGTACGGATAACTCCTTTGAATTGGACTTACTTAAAAGTTTACTGCTTCTATGCGCAAGGGATTTTAAAAAGGTGCAGTGTGTAAGATTGTGTCCAATGTAGGTATTACAGCTACTCTATTCATTGAAACAGTGCTGCGAAATGCCAAAAATTATGTTTTCATGAATAAGTAGTAAATTAATATTTTCGAGGGGAGGGGTAGGATTCGGTGACTAGGGGGTGGGATGGATCTCATCTAATATTTTTTAACACTATAATTATTATTTTTTATTTTTTACTAAAGACACACACATAATTAATTATAACAACACTGACATCCAGAAAGACATCCAGTAGTGTGTGTGTGTGTGTGTGTGTGTGCGTGCTCGTGTGCGTGCACACGTTACTCGCGCTCTCCCTGGCTGTGTGGAGAGTCAGGGCAGGGATCATCATCCCCCTCATTCTTATGAGAGAAGACTGCAGCCAGAGGAACACTAAAACGAAGAAATTTCAGCTGTTAGTTCATTGAAATACACATGAAGATCTCTTTTCCAAAATGAGATAAAAGCCATTTAATTCCTATTTTTTGTTTTATTATTATTTTTTATTTACTTATTCATTTATTTTTAAATTAATTCTGAGATATAAATGATGATTAGAAAACAAACAAAAGCTAAAACAAGAAAGAAAGAGGCCCTGCTGTAGGCCAAGTAAGAATGCATGGCGCTAATCATCCCAGTGGGGAAAACACAAGACCAAAAAGTTGAATAATACTATATAAGGGAGATATACTGTAGGCTGTCATCATAACTAATTTTTCAAACAGCTTCGCATTCCAACGTTGGCGATGAGGCCGGTTTATGAGGCCTGCAAATGAGAACATCTCTCAACTGGTCACCCTTCACTCTTGAATTAATTTGTCTGAATTAACATGTCAGTGCCATAAGAATAGCAATTTAAAAAAAAAGTGCACTATAGGATGGTGGCCAGAGTAGGTATTGCAACTATACTGCTCATTGAAACTGCGCGCCCTATAGCATGGTGGCCAGAGTGGGTATTGCAACTGTTGGCTCTATGGGTGCATTCCAATATGCGACCTTGCTTCCTCCACTTGTGCTTGTGGCCTCGCCCCGCCTCCTGGCCCATCCTCCGTGGAGAAAACAATTTCCCAGCTGTCAGCCTAGCCACAACAACTTTTAGGGGACTGTTTTTCATTTACCATTCCAATTGCAAAGGAGACAAAGACTTTACAATTGAGCTTTTATGAGATATTTAAATATAATGCTGTTGTCAGTGATGTCATCCCAACATATTACTTCTTGGTACGAGGCCACAAGCACAAGTGGAGGAAGCAAGGTTGCATATTGGAACGGACTTTATACAGCTAGATTTAAAACAGTATGCACGGGTAATATCTCAATTCTACACAAAAGGCCCTCAATGGCAAACTGAAAGCAAGTTTGAATGACATGAGGAAAACATTAACACCTCATTGAGGAATGAATTAAATGATTAGCCAATCACCTTGAACCAAATTGAACTTCCTGTGCAGTCAAGGCTTAAGAAATCCAAGCATGTGCCTCCAATTCAGCTAGGGGCATTCATATACTTTTTAACCTACAGCACCATCTTGTGTTCATATTGTGTAATAACATTCTTTAGAACTAAGTATTTGTATTTGTCTTTGTAGTTTTGTGAAATACACAAAATACTGGAGGAAAGTATTTTGATCAAAATACAAATACATGTAATTCACTTATATGAAATAAAAATACAAAATAGTATTTTGTATTTCAAAATGTATTTCAAATAGATGTAATAGCAATACTGCCCATCCCTGCCGTGCGTACTGTACACATATTGTGCTCATATTTGCGCTGGTTTCTCCGATGGCTTGATAAATGAGGGCCAGTATGTTTTGCATACATTTACAATATCTTACTCACCTCTAGCAAATGTAGACGGTTCCCATCCAGCAGCAAGGAGTGCCCGGCTGTCTCCTCAGCTGCGGAGATAAACACACAACAACAAAAAAATCAACATCCTCCTCAGTCAGCATGTCTTTATGGGAGACGGTGGCAATCAAACTAACATTATGGAAACATATTTATATACAACAAGAATTTATAGGATAAGTATAATTGCTAGCTTGGAGCTAACATTTGCACTGCCAGACTCATATCAGAGAACAGCTGGAAATACAACAGAAAGAATTTCTAATTAACAGTGGGAGATACACGCCATTTTATGTCATTGACATGCATCTTGTGTAGATTTGATATTCAACTCACCTCTAGCAACTTAAGACAGCTCCTATCCAGCAGTAAGGCGTGCCTGGCTGCGTACACACAACAAAAAGATGACTAATATCCATCCCTGATTAACAACATGCAATTCAGACGATTTTTTTTTTGGTATTTGAAACAAGATATATCCAGTAGTGCTCAATAAAATTACAAGGACGTTTCGGGAGGCCATAGTAAAGGTATAGAAAGCCAACAGACCCAACAGGCCTGCAATGCATGGTACTCTTACACTGCTATTTTTATGAGCAATACTGTACATTTTGTGTAGATTTATCAAAATCTGCTCACCTCAGCATATTTAGGTATGTACTGAAACCAGACAGTTTCCATCCAACAGCAACTGTCTTGGGTAGAGTAGAGAGTAGAACTGGGTAGCTGTAAAACAGAATAATGCACAGCATAACATGACTATGCTGATTACCCATGTGAGAAATATGTACTGCTAGATCTTTGACAACAAATGTGTGTAGATTCATAAAACTTCACTCAACTCAAGCATCTCTATGCAGTTTAGCAACAAGGACTCCTTTGACACATTCATGTTGTGTAGATTTGTAACATTTTACTCACCTCTACCAACTCTATCTGGCTCCCATCTATCAGCAAGGAGTCCTGGCCATCTTCTTTGCTGCGAAAGAGAGAATAACACACAACATAAACACTATGGGTCTCAGGATAAAATATGAAACTTAAACAAATAGATTTTTGACATTTAAAAATACATAAGCTACATTTTGTGTAAATTCATTCAATTCAAGTTTGCTCACCTTCAGAAACCGACTAGTTCCACTTATTTTCAGACATGGTCGCGTACAGTAACAAGACAGCTCCACCCAGCAACAGGCTCCCTGGCTATCTTCTCAACTGCAAAGCAAAATATAACACAACATAAACATTAGGCTATTCATCTTTGATAAACAGTGTGAAACAGACTGACATTTGAAACACACATACAACTCTTAAACTTAAATCCACCCAGTAGCCTACCTCATTTCTATCTTTTGATTTATCTTAGAGATGTACACACAATAATGGGAGCGTACCTATGTTCCCCGGGTCCTATGTTCACCGGGTCTTATGTTCCCCTGTCTTTGTATGGTAATGGGGAACATAGGACCCTTTTTTCTAAAAAAGGGTTCTATGTTCCCCGCATTATATGTTTCCGAGTTTTGAAATTGTGCCCTTACAAAAACCATCCCTAAACCTAACCTGTCAGAAATGCAATGTTTCTGAGTTGTAAATTTGTGCCCTGACCTTACTAACTGAGACTAACTGTATCATTGGCCCTGACCATCCCTAAACCTAACCTGTCAGGTGCAATAACAACCTGTGCTTTGCCAGTCTACTTGGAAGCAGCAGGGAACATAGGACAAAAGCTAAAACAGCACACACACACACACACACACACACACACACACACAAGTTCAAAACATGCTTCCTTGACAACCCCCTTTTACATGAACGTGAAAAGGGCAACATGGGTGTATCATTAATGTATATCTAAACAACTCTAGCCTCAACAAAGTAACATTTGTTGCTAGCACGTTAGCATGTATGCTAGCGGCATTTTAAAGCAGAGAAAAGTAGCTAGTTTTTTCCCTCTGGTGTTAGATGCCATACAGTGTGATATTAACTGTAAAGGTTATGGCTAAACTTACATCAAAACGAATTCATAATGAAACAGAGTTCGTTTCTACAGTAAACCAAGCACCCAATGAAGCAGACATTTTGCACCAAACTTGCAAACAAACCATGATTCTTGTTGTTAACCCGTTAGCATAACGCTAACCGTTAGCATAATGCTAACGGCATTAGTAAACCAGACTGCTGGTGTTAACTTCAGATGCCACTGATGTAACTCGAACGGGACATGTTATACACTTAAAAACGAAGTTACATTTATAATAGTCAATTTCTAACAAGAAACTAAGCTCCCAACGAACTGAACATAGCTGTGAAGTGGCAGTGGGACCTACCATAACTGTGTGTAGTATGCGAAGTCATTTCAAATCACTATAGCAACCATAAACAATACAACGGTTTTGCTCTCCCCTGTCAATTACGTATTGAAATTGTGAAAAAAATGACATGATGGGACTGAAACAATCAACTTACCTTACATAGGAATTTAATTTCACCGACTTCTTGAGCATTTTCTGCAGCGTGGCCCATATTGTCAGTTGAAATTTGAAACAATCATTCACTGACATCAGAGCAGTCTCGTAACCCAATGAAATGGGTTACTGGTTGGGTTAACATTATGGGTTAAAACTACCCAACCCGTACCTAACCCAGCGTTTGGGTTACAAAAATAACCCAGCATTTTCAAGAGTGTGGGACAAATGCATTACACTAGCTCTACATATTCTAAAAACACTCTTCTTGTTGCCATCTTACCAGTTTTGGTCGCCGCTCCTCATGACAGATGAGGCAAGGCACAGTTTTTCCCTGACGGACCAGGGCTCAGTGGGCCCAAGGGCCATCATCTTGTGCTCTACCGGGCAAAAAACAATAGCATGCAATAGCATCGTTACGATGGTAATTTTGGATTGATGTTGGTGGAAAGAAAAGGAACAGGGTTGTCGCAGAGTGCAGTTTGTGGTTGACGCCCGTTGATCATGTTTTCTGGTGTCAGTATGCAGCATGTGTCTGGTCATGGGTGTTGCCGGGTTAGGACAATTCTTGGCCTACACTGACATAGGGGACAGGCAGCTATTAAGTAGGCACATCTTTCACAACCTTCAAGAAGCAAGTAATCTAAAGATTCTCCTCTTTCATAACTATCAACTACACTAATGCTTAAACTGCCCCAGTCTTGGGCCAGACTCTATGGCATGACCTGCAGGTGTGTAGGCGACTTCACTTAACCCTTTAAGCCTAATGTAGGCTATTTAACCCCTTGGCACAGAGCTTATCTAATAACCTTACTGTCACCAAAAGTGTAATGGCCATGTCTTAATCTGTTACTTAAGGCTCTCTGTGTCATAGCAATGTTGTCATGATGTAGTTGAGTATTTTCGGCAAATAGTGCATAGGCACACCATCTGCACTACAAAAATGAACCCCACTTAGCATCTGCACTTGTTCTGTATCCTGTGCACTTTGTGCTAGTGATGCTAGTGGGCTATGATTATGTCCTCAATCGTAAGTCGCTTTGGTTAAAAAGTGTCTGCCAAATGCATTGTAATGTATATTGTAATAAAAGTAGGTCTAAGCCCATCATAAGACCTTTCAGGGCCCATCACGTTTAGTAGGCTAGTGCCATGCCTGGTTACTGTCATCCCTGATACTCTCCATTTTATGAAAAGTTTAATTTGTTACGTGTGAGTTGTGAATTTACACTGGTGATTTGAGCAACAGTTTTGCCATTTTATGGCAATCATTTCACAATCATAATGGACAGTTTTGGATGCAGATATGAAATAACACCAGCACCTTTTAACCAGCAGGGGTCAGTGTTGGTCTGATTCACTGTGACATCCAGCTGGAAAAAAACATTGGAACCTATATTTAGGCCTAAAATAAACATTTAGGCCTATTTTAAAAAGGATACATTTAGCATGATGCAACACACAGTCTTATCAACACAAGATAGACCTACAGCCATTCTATTCGGTTATCTTCATTTAATTTCCTTTACTTTCGGAACCCTAAAAGGAGAAATGAGAAATTAAAAACACTTTCACATTTCTGTCATAAAATTGCATAAAATAAAAATACATTAGGGTCTTTTTGGATGAAAACAGTTATTCTAAGTTATTCCAAGAAACCCAAAATTAAAAAAAAAAAACATATAAACCTGTGAATATGAAATAAATGCTTCAAAAGGCCCCCTTTTAAAAGGAAAAGGCAGGGATGCATTAGCCAGGCCGCACCCTCCTAGTGACGCAACAACTTCAGCATTGCAACTAGTCAGGTCTAGAGCAATGCAAGTAAGCTTACTTCCTGAGTTCCCTGAAAATACTGGACCTCCTTTCACTTTGCTGGGAAGCAAACAACCATAAGCAAACCAAGGGAGGCAGGTCAACCATACCATTTTGGAAATGTTAATTGTTATGCTCTTGGTCAGACCAAGTCTCGAAGAGATTTGAACCTCGATGATAATCAGGCGAGGGGTGCATGACAGTTGACCCCAAGCTCTCTACCTCCAGGCACAGCCACCTTCGATCCAGTGTTTTACAAATAGAAAAGATCTATTGAGACACTAGGCTCTATGCCAATGAAAAGCAAACAAATCAGCTGCTTACCAGGACAGGTGACAAAGGGAGCAAACCACATTTTCCATCGAAGCCTGTGAAGCAAAGCGTAGCATGCTTAGGCTATAGCCCACCAAGTTGGGGAATTTGAGGATCTATGTAAATATAAATAAGTGGTGTATAATGTATTTACCCAGTTTGGGACAACACAAATCATATTGCAGATGAAAGGATAAGGAAAATGGGTCAGGGCGCTCATTTAGATAGATGTTGATTGAGTCTCATCTCAAAATGGATGGCAACTGACTATTTTACAGTCACTTACAGTCCTCATGTTTGATTAAGAGATACAAAGCATACATGATAGCCCAAAGCACTTCATACAAAATGTTACCTTTTAATCGATCCAGAGTGCATACTAGCCTACGGTACTGTATATATCTAGACATATTTACTTTGTGATATTATCATTGTATTTTGCTCATTGCATTGAGACAGGAGAGATGTTTACTATCACATTGAAGCCAAGATCTGAAATATCCCATTGCCAATTACACTACTCAGGCATATGTAACGGAGGCTAACTAGCACAGTGTTGGCGTGGAACGTTGGTAAACCTCCCTCCGATAGCTTCATACAGTCTCGTGCCCTTGGGCCGAGAGACTAGTCTCTTGGCCCAGCGGTATCGTACTGTGTCTCCCATTGCCGAACCGTTGTAGTTGACGAGGTCGCACGTTCGATCCCCGAGGGGAGTGAAAAGGTGCAAGATGACCTCCCCGAGGGGGGTGAACAGGTGCAAGATGACCTCCGTCACAGTGGTGCCGTGACCCGGATGGGAGTGAGGTTTAAGGGGGAGAGTGTAACGGAGGCTAACTAGCACAGAGTTGGCGTGGAACGTTGGTAAACCTCCCTCCGATAGCTTCATACAGTCTCGTGCCGTTGGGCCGAGAGACTAGTCTCTTGGCCCAGCGGTATCATACTGTGTCTCCCATTGCCGAACCGTTGTAGATGACGAGGTCGCACGTTCGATCCCCGAGGGGGGTGAACAGGTGCAAGATGACCTCCGTCACACATATTTAATCACAATTATGTTTAAGCAAAGATGAAGAATATTTAAACCAAAGCACACTAATCTGTCCTCCTACATCCCAAGGTTGCCAGTGGGGCTACACACTGTTACCATCGATTGCTTTTGCAACGACCTGCTGAGAAAAATCAGAGAAAACTTAGTAACAAGTAAACAGTGTGTGTGTGTGTGTGTGTGTGTGTGTGTGTGTGTGTGTGTGTGTGTGTGTGTGTGTGTGTGTGTTTTGCAGGCCTACAGGATAGCTCTTCTTTTTCATCTATTATCACCACCTGCAATTCATCAACACTTGGCTGTGGGATTGTGTATCTTTCGACAATATTATCCTTTTTTTATAGGATTGAATGTTAGGCTATTAGGCTAGTTAGGCTATTACAGAGATAAATTAGGCCTACATTTGACAGTGACACTTATTTTGTAGCCTAATAAATCTCAAAGAGCTTTCAAACGTATAAAATAGAATATAATGTAATAGAATAGGCCTACATTTTATGGTACCACCACTGACTTCTAGTAGAAGTCTGTGGGTACCACGGTCTACTTTATTTTCAGTGGGAACTTTTATTTTGAAACAATAACAGCACGCTCAGCTGTTTAGGCTCTCGTCACAGCCATGTTGGTTGAGTCGAGTGTAGCTGCTACACCGTTAGATGAACATCTTGAAACCGGTGTTGAATCCCAATGTTTTGCGACGCATACCGCTAGCGACTGAATAGAGCGTGGCGGAACATGGCGGAGTTTGGCTTATGACGAATTGCCAGCCTGGTTTTAGCATGTTCTTCAGAAACATAAGATCGCCATAGGTAAGTAAACAAGATAGGAATTGTGTGGTGCAGGGGCCACTGACTGACAGCGCTAGCTTGTAGTCCGAGTCCCATAGAGAAGAACTGAGTTAACAGCTTGCCTGCCTAGCTAATGTCATTTTTGTAACGCTGTCGGGTTATCTTGCAAATAAAACAGTTCCGAGTGAGACAGTCAGTTCGGACAATCTGTGCACTAGGGCCTTCTCCTGCGCCTTGCCATAGCCTACTCGCCACCACCGCTGATAAACGGAATGTCAGTGTCATTCAGTCAGTCAAGCTGGCAGGCAACACATTTCCCATTGCAATCACTGTTATGTACTCCTGGTAGGTAGAAATAAATGATCAAATTAAACTGCGTGCTGCATTACACTGTGGATCTGCACTTGATCACAAACACAAGTGGGTCTGGCAACCAGCTGTCTGTGAACTAATGCCATTGTATTTGACAACCGTGTAGTTATGGACAGTCTATCAGAGCATCTTGAAGAGGTGCGAAGTCGGGCAGAGGCGTGTCTGTCGTCACCATGCTCAGCCCACGAGGTTCGAGCCGGAGTGTCTGCCATGGCCAACCTTCCCCTGCCACCATCTGCCAAGTATCAGCACATTGCAGCAGAAGCTTTGGTTGAAGAAAACAGTGTGGGCAACAACAGGAAAGAGGTAAGTGCACATTTTAAAATAAAATTGAGATGATCAGTCAGTGCATCAAACTACATTTGGCACTTGCTGTAGGAGTTACTTACTGACATCTACTATCAGGTGTTCTCTACTAGGAATTTGTCAGCTGTCAAATTCTCTGCAACCTTCCATCCTCTCTTTTAAAAAGTGACTCAATTGTTGTTCCCACAACAAGATCATAGGTTCTTTGCAGAGACTCTCCACGGCACTTAACATCTTAGAGAAGTATGGCTCAAATCTCACCAGCTCCAGCAGGCCAAAATATTGGCGGACTGTGAAGCACAATAATCCTGTTTTCAGAGCAACTGTGGATGCTATTAAGGTACGTGCCATTATTCTCAATTGTTGTTTCCATACTATAATATTCTGGTTCCTATATGGTTGAACGAGCAAGAACTCCACTCCACGACTCAGTTGCTTTCTTCTTACTGCTTTATATTAGGGAGGAAGGGCAGTTCTCTGTCTCTACGGCTACACAAACCAACAGCCAGATGGCTTGAGCTTTCCAGATGAGGTCCAAGAGCCAGATCTTCAGAAGGTGCCCTCGGTCACCCTGGAGGTCATGAGCCTGAGGATGGAGTTGGACATGCTTATCCAGGTCTGGGCTCTTCTGAAGCTGGGTAATCATTGTTATTAGAAAGCAGTAGGGCTGTAACGATACACTCAACTCACAAATCGATTCGTATCACAGTTTTTAACCTACGGTTCGATACACCCCACGATTTTTAAGATGTGTAAAAAAAAATGTAAAAATAACCAGGATATTGATTTGAAGCTTGGAAGCACCGTCACATAATGTCATGTGGTTGTTTACTAGACTGAAGGGTAACAGAACTTTGAAAAGGTGTATGACGATAATGCCTTCTTGCATCACGATACAGTCTCGTGACACTGTGTATCACGATTTCTCGATTCGATACAATATCATTACAGCCCTAGAAAGCAGGTGTAACTGGGGTGATCCTGCGCTAATTTGTCACTTGCGGCTCGAACCCACTACCTACCAGTTAATACTTATGTTCAGGCATGTGAGGCATTAAGGTGTCTCGGTAATTCTTCACATGGGCACACTAATGCAGTCAAAAAAGAGAACTGTTAGTGTGCAAAAATTTAATTTGAGACCCCACTACCTACCAGTTAATACTTATGTTCAGGCATGTGAGGCATTAAGATGTCTCGGTAATTCTTCACATGAGCACACTAATGCAGTCAAAAAATAGAACTGTTAAGTGTGCAAAAATTTAATTTGAGACCAAAAGTTGTGGTTACCAGAGTTTTTGCCAGTGTAGCAGGTCTTCATTCGTAATATATCTTTTTTTTTTAAACCCAAAGGCATCACATCCCAACCCGGAGTTCTTTGAGACACTGGTTCCATCAGTCTTCCAACAGGTATGTACTGTATATATTATAACCATGTATCATATAAATCGCACCCCATACAGAGAAATTGTATGATCCTTGTGTGTTGCCTGTAGATCATTTACTGCAGTGGTTCTTAACTGGGGTGCAGGCACCCCCTGGGGGTGCGCCAGAGATTTTAGGAGGTGCACAGCATTTAGTTTGTGTTGATTTTGTGAGCAAAATTCTGCAAGCGAACATTATAATCAGACCAAATCAAAGCATGTTTTGGTCCTTAGGGTATTGATTAGGGTATTGATTAGGGTATTGATTAATGTCTCAAGCGAGAATCATTGTAATTAAACACGTAAAAAAATTTTTTGAGCGTATACACGTGTATTAGTTTGGTTTGGGGGTGCGCGGCTTGTCTTGGGCATAGGTAAGGGGGTGCGTTAAAAGGTGAAGAACCACTGATTTACTGTATGGTCTATGATGTTTTTCTATGATGTTTTTCTGCAGGAGGAAAAAGTGTTGGCCTTCCCATCTGCTGCCCCTTTGAAAAAAGAGGATACGCCCCCTGTAGCAGCCACTCCATCCAAAGCATCCTCCTCTACTAAGCCCACTGGTGAGTGTCCCTTGCACAGCACCCCGTTGTTCCCTCCCAAGTTCATTCTCTGCTGTAATGAAGTCTAGTCTTTGTTGTCTCCCTTGGTACCCGGTATGGAACTTAATAGGACCAGTCTCAAATAATTCAGCCCCAGACATTGCTGGTGGCTTGTGGATGGCCTTCCATTGCCTCCCTGGCCCAGACACCAATTGGCCTGAGCTCATCCTGGCCAAAAGACACACTGAGCACTCGTACACCATTTTTTTAGACTTCTCCTGCTGTTAATTTCCTCCGCCCACTGTTGCTTCAGTGCAAATCTCAAGGCCGTAGAAGGTCTGTTTAATAATGATTACACAAGGCTATGGATTTACTCTCAGTTCATGCTGTTCCTTTATATTGTAACTTTCAGTAACACTTTACTTGACACAGGTGTCATATGCATGTCATTACAGTGTCATAATAGTGTCATGACACAGTCATAGATAAGTCATAAACATTGTGTCCATGTCATGAACATTTTAGGGTTGTCTTTGCCATAACCTAATTTCACTTAAGGTCAACAGTCATAAAATGTTAAAGGGACACTGTGTGAGATTTTTAGTTGTTTATTTCCAGAATTCATGCTGCCCATTAAATAATGTTACCTTTTTCATGAATACTTACCACCACCATCAAATTCTAAGTATTCATTGTGACTGGAAAAATTGCACTTTTCATACATGAAAAGGGGGATCTTCTCCATGGTCCGCCATTTTGAATTTCCAAAAATAGCCATTTTTTGCTGCAAAAATGACTGTACTTGGACCATACTAGAAAATATTTGTTTATTACTTAGTAAACTTCCATGTAAAGATCAAATTTGGCAATAGGCAGCCCAGTTTCAATGAGCAGCATAGTTGCAGTACCTTTTTTGACCATTTCCTGCACAGTGTCCCTTTAATGACATGGACATAATGTTTATGACACGTGCATAACTGTGCCATGACACTGTTGTGACACTGTAATGACAAGCATATGACACCAGCATCAAGTAAAGTGTTACCTAACTTTCTTTGATTGTGGCAAAGTGTTGAAGTAGAATGAGCAATAGTTAAACCCCATTTCATTGAGTGCATCTTTCTGTCAGTTATGAGACATGTTTGCCCTCTCTCTCTCCACCTTTTTGTCCCTGTTCAGATAACTGTACTATTTGTGGGATATTCCCTGTATCGGCCCAGTGCCCAGTGTGTGTTCAGAGGCTTTGCTCGGAGTGTGATCGCCTGTACCACTCGCATCCGGCACGCTCCAGTCATAGTAGGATCTCAGTGGCGCACAACAAACCCTCAAAGTCAATAAGGTGAGCCTGGGATGCGAAGACATTTTGCCCTAAATGCCAATAAGTGTCATGCTTTTGAGTCAGAGATAAATATCCACCTCATTGTCAGAGGGTTTCAGAACATTGCCATCCCCCTTGCATTGCTAACCATATAAACACATTTTTTTCTTGTTCAGTTAGCAGGGCACAGTTAGCAACAGCTGAATCTAGTGCATTTGTTTCTGTTGCAAGTGTGCCATGCTGTCGTTAAATTAAGTCTAGATTTCATTCTAACAAATCTTGTGTGTGTCCTCTCTTGCCCTGTGTTGTGTTGTGTTGTGGGCTTTGTCAGTGCGTCGTTGTCCTCTTGGCAGTGTGTCCACTGCACAACCCATAACATTATGCAGGAGGTGCTGTGTAACACGTGTGAGCGCCCTCGTCTGGCCTCTACTGCACCTACACCATCCCCTGCTCCTGCTCCTGCTCCTGCTGCTACAAGCAACACAGACGAAGAGCTGTCCCAGTCTTCTACCATTGCAGGTTAGATTTTTTTATGTCTTATATGTCACTGTTTTTTGTCATCTTTTACCTTTCATGTATGCACTGCAAGTAGCATGCTTCACATGTGTAGGTGTATTATTATTTTGCAACTTTTTGCCCCATGTCTAAGTAATATTCAGGGACATTATAGGCCACTATATGTTGCAAAAGAGTTTAAGTAAATATATGCTGTAATTTTGTAAGTTGACGGTGAGAGCGTTTCTATGCAGTTCAATATCTTGGCCGTTATAGAACTTCTGTCCAAATACCCCTCCTAGCATATCCCGATTTCTCAAAGTCCTGAATAAGGGCTTATCCGGGATACTGAAGTCGGGAAAAGGTGTTTATATGTTCAAACACAAATTCAGGATACTTAATATCCTGATCATATTCGGGATACTGAACTGCATATAAACTCACTCCGTGTCTGTAGTTTTTAGTGTTCTATCCTCTGAGGTTGAAAGGAGTAGGCCACTTACCTTTGTACATTTTGTTGTATCAATTGTGTGCAAGATATTAGATACTGTATGTAGTTCTTTTCGCTCTCTCTCTCTCTCTCTCTCTCTCTCTCTCTCTCTCTCTCTCTCTCTCTCTCTCTCTCTCTCTCTCTCTCTCTCTCTCTCTCTCTCTCATACAGTACTGTACCCTGTAGCTTGTGCTTTTTTACTTTTTTAAATGATTATTTTCACTTTATAATCATTCAGCCTATCCTGCAGTTGTATCAAGAACAACAGTGTTGTGTCTGTGCATATCCCAACCTATCAGAGTGGCAGTGTAAGAGCTGTACGATGGTGAACGCGGGCAGCAGTGTTCTTTGCGAGGTTTGTGAGCGCCCCCGTCTGGCCACGCGTCCCCCGGCAGCACCCTCGCGCCCAGCCGCACCCACCCTCCACCTACAAGACAGTCAGGTAAACTAGCCGCACCCACCCTCCACCTACGAGACAGTCGGGTAAATACAATGACATAAGAAGGCACTTATTTGTCAATAAACAATAAATAATACCAATAAAATAAATAATAAATTATAAAATAAAGTGCCATCTGACAAAGGAAGTAAGTAGGTGTTTATACATGTACTGGAGCAGAGGATGAGTAGCATAAACATTGCCTACCCCATTACCACTAAATTGCACATATGAAATGCATTTTAAGTCACAGTTTTATATAATAATTCAATTCTACATTTATTTTAGGAGGTGCATAGAAACATACAAATGTTAGAGAATAACCTCGTCCTAATTAAATTCAGCTTTCTGTCCACGGCTGTCTTTTGCTATCAGTGGGTTTGTCAGTTCTGCACCTATGCCAACCACACTCCGTCCTCCATCTGTGAGATGTGTGACCTCCCTCGGCCTGAGCCCGCCCCCTTACCACCCAAGCTCAGAACACCTTCCCCTGTCAGAGAGTTCCTACAGCTGTCAATCAAGCCCAAAGCCTCGCTGACCGAGGACCCCGATGTGAAGCGACAGCGGCTGATGAGAGAGGAGGGACTAAAACTCATCCAGTTGATACGGGTGAGTTGAACCTGACATCTACGCTTGATTTGCACAGTGTCCAGTGCGGTAACATGCCATATCTTTGCGCAGTGCCGTAGCATTGTTGTTGTTTTTATTATAAATTAAGTTATTTTCCGAACAGTCCGCTCGCCCCTGGTGCGTCTCTGAAAGAAAAAAAGAAGAATCTGAGCGCAATCTATTTCCTTCATTGTGTGTTTTTGTATCCCCATGCAAATATGGGTAGGTTAAAAAAGAAAATGATAGTATGTAGAAGAATACATGGGCTTGAGACTAGGTTCCTGAAACACTAAAATGAAGGAATTGAAAGCGAGTGCTCAAAGTAATCTGGCAAAAGCAACTATTAGTGGCAGTGGTAGTGGCAGTTTCTGATCGTGTTGTTGCTATGAGTCAAATTTGACCTCTTCCTTTTCTGGGTCAAAATTTGCTCTGATTGTTTCCCTATACCCATGTGATTACTGACAACACAATCATGAGAAGGCTGAGTTGGCATGGATTCATTTAAGCAATGCATAATGAGGACTGAACACTCTTTCCAGGCTGATAAACATGGAACAACAAGACATGATAAACGTATTTTGAATAGAATTTCACACAGCTCTATACTGAACATTAAGCTACAGTATATCTCCGTGCTTTGCATTTCGAAGCCATTCCTGACTGTGTGTGAGAGTGTGATGGGTGTGTGAATGCACCAGTATAGGTGGGTGTTCATTAGGCATTAAAACACACAAATAAAGGCCAAACTTTTTTGCCAAAGGCAAACTTAATTGATATTATTTCAGATTTTCCAAAAGAGTGGAAAAGCTTTTTCTATTCTATTTTCTGTTCTATTCTTTATGTTTTATTTTTCTTTCTTTGTAATTAATTTCCCCTTTTTCCTACCTCTCTTTCCTCCGGCTGTTTCCTTTTCCCACCACAGGAGGGCGAGCGGAAGGGAGTGAGCCCAGAGGAGGTGTATGCAAGTGTGCGTGTCTCTGGCCACACCAGCGTCACGCCCAGCAATTGGTTGAAGGCTGAGCTGCCCAGGCTGTTGGACGAGATCTGTGCCCGCGCCTCCTCCGCCTTGCCTCCACCGACATCGACATCGGAGGCCCGATCCCTACAGTCTGAGCTCTCCGGGTCCAGCAGCGGTGGCTCTCAGGAGGAGTCCAGCAGAGGGGTGCAGCTGTCTAGAGGAGAGGCGAAACGCGCCTGGCTGGCAGCAGGGGGCGACATTGAGAGAGCCACTAAACAGGCACTGTGGGACAGGAAGGCCAAGGTCAGACGCACAACAAACCATGACGAGAGAAAACTGTGACTGTGTTTTCTCAATGTTTCAGTAAACAAATTGAGTACACAAATGCAAATGCAAACCCTCAAAAAAGTCATAAATTAGACAAATATAGAGATGGTTTTGGAAAATGAACTGTGATGGAGTGACCATCACTAGGGTTGTGGATGTGTTCTGACTGACACGCCAAAGAGCCTGGCTCTTTGTTGTAGCGGTCAGAGCCCCGGTTTACTGCCCCAGAAGGTCTGGGTTCGAGTCCCAGCTGGGCAACTCTACTCCCTTCTCTACAAATGGTGTCAAAAGTGGAATGGTACTGTGAGGCCATCGGAAGCGTACCGATTGTGTTTGAGCTGTAATTCCATGTGAGGGACCCCCAGGATTGGTGACCCCGGTGTGAGGGACCCCAGTGATGGGTGAAGCATTGATGATGGGGCACACTGGATGGGAGAAGCATGATGGGCAGTTGCGTGAGGGACACCATGAGTGTGTGAAGCGCACGGGTGCGCTTCCTGAAGGGGAAGGCAGTGTGATGGAGTGACCATCACTAGGGTTGTGGGTGTGTTCTGACTAACTTGCCAGCGAGCCTGGCTCTTTGGTGTAGCGGTCAGAGCCCCAGTTTACTACCCCAGAAGGTCTGGGTTCGAGTCCCAGCTGGGCAACTCTACTCCCCTTCGCTACAGGAACAATAAAGAACGCCTGACTTGGAGGCCCTTACAGTACAACCCAGTGAAACAGCATAGTGATGTAAACCATATCTCATTGAAGCGACGCCCACACTTGGGTGCATGATCCCCCACTTTTGAAAATCCTGCTCTGCTTCTGCAGTATTGTTCCTTTGTATTAGCATAATTTCATTGCAAAATATTAAAATATTTTATCATCCTTAAAGGGTACAGTAGGCATGAAATTTTGAATGGCAGTGAATTGGCATTTTTTGCAAAAAATAGTGAAAAGTGTGCTTTTTGACAAATTTGATCAGAACTACTTGAGAATCATTTGGAAGAATGCTCTGGTTATCTTTTTTCACTTTCCCAGATTTGAAAACCCTTATGCATGTTTTTTTTTGCAGCCTTACTTTAGCAGGGTTTTAAGCCCTATGCACTTATCATTTTACCCATGTTCAAACACCCATGTACCCATCGTTTAGCCATGGTTTTGGGTGCTTGATGTCCTAGGGAGGTTGAAAGGGAACTGGAGCATTCCTCCATAATAGTTTGTACTGATTTCACACACAAAAAAAACATTCACTGCCATTCAAAACTACAAGTCTTTGGTGCCACCATTTGACATGGATTGAATTTGCTAAAAAATTGAAAGGAATTTACAGTATGTTAATTCAAAGGAGCAATAGTAGTAGTAGTAGTAGTAGTAGCCTTTATTTGTCCCAGTATGGGCAATTGTTTTGCAGTGGTGGTACACCTCTCACACCCGCACACACACCCACATAAAACATTTAACAGACATAAATAACCGTTAAAACGCATAAAAAGGTGGAGGGGTTAAGATAAATGAGTAATCTAAAAGAAAGATCTACAGAGTAGGGCTTAAAATAGCTAAACATACAACTCATGGCTATCTATGCTTCCTAGTGGAATTTAGCAGCTGAATAGCAGAGGGTAAAAATGAATTTTTATATCTACCTGTCCTAGATAATGGGCATTTAAAGCGGGAACCAGAAGGTAAAAACTGGAATTCCTTATGCAGGGGATGGGAGTAATTTTCTAAAATACATTCGGCCTTCCTTATCACCTGTTCCTCGTACAGCGCAGTCATGCTTTTCTGTTGAACACCAGTAATATTGCTACAAACCTTAATAATCTTTGATATGGCATTCTTGCTCTTAACATTAAGGAAGGCATACCAACAGATCGCAGAGAATGTAAGAATTGATTCTATAAAAGACCTATAAAACAAAGTCATTAGGGTCTTGTCCACGTGGAACCTTGCCAATTTCCTAAGGCAGTATAGTCGCTGCTGCCCTTTTTTGCACAGCGTATCAATGTTGCTATGAAAAGTTAGTTTATCATTGATGATGGACCCCAAGTATTTGTACTGGTTTACTATTTCTATGTTGCTTCCATTTATCCTGGTAGGGGTAGGGTTTGGAGCTTTTTGTCTAACGTCAATGCACATGTCCTTCGTCTTGGACACGTTGAGCTCCAGCATAGCTTCTTGACACCAATTCACAAAATAGTCTATAATGGGACCATGTGCAGATACCTTGTCCTCAAGCAGACTCACAATGACAGTGTCATCTGCAAATTTGATGATGTGGCGACTGTCCATTCCAGAGTGACAGTCGTCGGTGTAGAGGATATAGAGGAGCGGTGATCAAACGCAACCCTGCGGAGAGCCTGTAGATGTAGACAATAGTTCTGAGTGGTGACCATTTATTCTTACTCTCTGGGAGCGGTTGATAAGAAAGTCTAGGATCCAACCAGATAGGCAGGGGTCCAGTTGGAAGCGATGTAGAAGCTTCTGCACTAGTAGATGGGGCTGAATCGTGTTGAAAGCTGATGAAAAGGCTACAGTGTTCTGACATGGGTCTTGGTGCCCTCCAGGTGTTTGATGATGAGGTTGAGAGGGGTTATGGTTGCATCTTGGACACCCCTGTTGGTTCTGTATGCACATTGTAGGGGGTCAAGCAGGTGGTTTGTCTTCAGGATAATGCTTTTTTTGACCAGTTTCTCAAATGACTTCATAACACGTGATGTGAGTGCGATGGACCTGAAGTCATTTAGGGTCTTGGGGTGATAATGTTTTGCTATAGGCACTATCATTGATTGCTTCCATATATCAGGAACCATCTGAAGTTCCAAGGATAAATTAAAAATATATCTAAAAATAGGGCCAAGTTGCTCTGCACAACAGGACAACAGATAACCACAGATATTATCTGGTCCAGGGCTTGTTTTCGCTTTACAATGTTTAAAAGTCTTAATCACACTGGGATTGGAAAAACATGCTACTGGCTGGGTGGAAGTTAACAGTTCATGTTTGAGATCTAAAATTTCATTTTTAAAATTATATTTTGTGTCAAATCTTGTGTAAAAAGTGTTCAGCTCTTGGGCTAGGGTGGAGTCTGTTGGATAACCATCCAAAGTCATTTTCTTCTTTGTTTTATCATTCAGTCCGACCATAGTTTTAACTGAGTCCCATGCTGAGCCTAGGCTGTTTGTGCTCAATATTGCAAGGGTCGTTTGATGCACCCTAGCCCAGGGGTTCCCGAACTTTGCCATTACAAGGCCCCCCATGGGGTAGATTACAGTCATTGCCCCCCTTACATGGCTCTGCCCTCACTTTTTTTCTTCTGCACCCCCTTTCACAACCATAGTCTAGGCCTGTGAGTCAGTGCCCCTATAAGATATATAAAATGAACTAACTTTGAAAACCACTGCCCTAGCCCACACATTGCTACCAGTACTCATTTATTTTTCGCTTGCATAAACGTTAAAATAATTTTAAACTTGGACCCTGCACCACTACATCGTTTGTAGGCTTGCTTGCATCACCGAAACACATACCCATTCTATTGACAATTCTATCGATGCTCAGATATTCCATTGACTGGTGTTTTTACATATATGCCTACTTTAGGCCACACCAATTTAATTTGTTGGTTCTCGGATTCGCCTCTTGTATTTTGTATCTAAATGGAAAAAAAAAAAAAAATCAGTTTCAATACCCCAAAAAATGAAATCGCTAAAAAAAAACGAAGACTGCATGTTTTCATGAACGGGGAGGTGTCTCTTTAGTAGTTGGAGGTCATGTGACGTAGAGAACCAATAAAACCACTCCTTTCAACATGCCGATTACGACTAGCGAATCAGGAAACGTGTTACATTCAAACATTTACAGACAAACATGCAATGGAAAGTTGAAGCCCCTGTGGGTTAGCAGTAGCAGCGGTGAAACACAGTATTGCTCTTAGTGGAATTAGTGGAGTGGGATAGCAGTTTTAAAAAAGAAAAACAACAACTATTCAACTGTTGAATCATCTCAGTTTATTCAAACCAGATTAATATAATAATTGCCCTGTGAGCTAATTTTGTGCCTGGTCTATTTGGCTGCCTTAATTCCCTTCTACACTGTCCTTCTCCATGTCCAGGTGTTTGCCTGTCTTGAACCTTCCTTTGGAGGTCCATGTGAGGCTGATATACAGGTGGTATAACCACACGACTAATTTTTTTTTTTTTTTTTTTTCGCCCTCTCGCTTCAACTTTTTCCTGAAAAAATCCGAGAACCAACAAATTAAATTGGTGTGGCCTTAAAAAAATAAAATAAAATTGGTCTCAATGCAGCACAGTGTTGATATCCATACTGTCTTGGGATGGACTTGGTTAACGTTTGCATTGTTTTCTGCTGTGTGTGGCGGCTTTGGCAGATGAAGGAGCTGAGTGCGCTGGGTTTCAGCGACGCGGCCCGCTGTGGCGAGGCCCTGCGGCAGAGCGGCGGCCAGGTGCGCGGAGCCCTGGTCATGCTGCAGCGCCCCCTGCTGGAGCCCTTCCACCAGCGCATGTGGAGCAGCCAGCCCGAGCCCTCCATCAACATCGACCTCCCAGACAAGCAGGTAAACTGGAACCTGATTTTACGCCATCTAGCTGCATTTCGCCAATCTGCACGCAAGATCATGGATATGTTCCAATATGCAACCTTGCTTCCTCCACTTGTGCTTGTGGCCTCGCCCCGCCTCCTGGCCCCTCCTCCGTGGAGAAAACAATAAAGTTTCCCAGCAGTCAGCCTAGCCACAACAACTTTTGGGGAACTGCTTTTCATTGACCATCCCAACTGCAAATGAGAAAAAGTTGACCTTTTGCAAGATATTGAAATATAATGCTGTTGTCTGTGATGTCATCATGACATACAGTCCACAAGCACAAGTGGAGGAAGCAAGGTCGCATATTGGAACGCACCCCATGTCTGAACGAATGAGCCAATCAGGATTGCCGGGTGGGAACTTCCATAGATTCACCCAGTCGGCTCCTCTGGCACGCCCATTAAACTGCATTGTTTTCCGCTCTGAATGCTTGTGCGGTCCAATCACTGCCAGTCATTTGGCATATTGATTAGCCAACGTGGGGGAAAACAAGCAGTTTAATGGGCGGGCGCCCTGAGTTGCCGACCAGGTCCATTGGCGACGTTATGGCCCTCTTCCACCTCTTGTTCTCAGCTGCGTCACAGATCGAGTTCAATGTCTGTGGCTGAAGTGGTATGTCAGCAAAGACGAGAACAAGTTGTTAATCCAATGGCAAAGATTTCTGATAAGGATAATCATTCAAAAATGGGTCGTTTGTGCTGGGTTCTCAGGTGTTACTGTGAAGACGAAGGTCAAGCATACCAGCTGCCGAGTCAGGTTAGGTAATCTCCACAAGATGTACTGTACATGTATTTATCCACTAAAACTGTTTTCTATCTTGGCTTTATTTCTGTCTTTTATCTCTCTCTATGGTTTCTTTTTTTGCAGCACAAAGGTTCATATAGAAACGTAGTAGGCACGTGGTGATGTTTCAATGGGTGACTCAGTTCTTCTTTTTGAATGGAGGGAAAAAAGGAGACATTGAGAAAGAGAGACCTGGCACGACTGATAACAGTGACCTTCTATCTGCCATGTGAACTGTTTTTTTTTTTCTTTAAACATGAGCTTAAACGACAAAGAAATGTGTCCAACAAATAAGAGAGTGGAAAAATAACAATGGAGACCCCTAGCATTGCCCTCAACTGTATAAATTGTAAAAAAACGGTCAAGCTCTTTTCAAAGATGCTTGTAGCGTATTGGTGTGTGATTGAAACATCCATGCGGGTCTCTGGTTGAAGATGTCTGCCATGTCGTACCATGACGGTGGTCTTTCGTCATCAGCGGTGTCTGCTCTGCTCTGCTGGCAGGCTGTGTGGATGTCCTCCTTTGACAGGGGTCCACAGCACTCTCCAGAGGCCTTGGGATCTATCTGGAAACAGTGGCACTTGCTGCATTACTTGAGCAGAAAGAGAATCTTGCTGTCTGCTTTCGTGTTACTTTTGCCCCCTTATCTCTCCCTTATTGTGTCTTGCCATCTTCCTCTTGCTTGCCCCCCCTCTCTCTCTCTCTCTTTCTTTCTTTCTTTCTTTCTTTCTTTCTTTCTTTCTTTCTTTCTTTCTTTCTTTCTTTCTTTCTCTCTCACAACATATTACCACCCTACACCCCCCCCCCAACACGCACGCTCTCTCTCTCTCTCTCTCTCTCTCTCTCTCTCTCTCTCTCTCTCTCTCTCTCTCTCTCTCTCTCTCTCTCTCTCTCTCTCTCTCTCTTTCTTTCTCTCTCTCTCTCTCTCTCTCTCTCTCTCTCTCTCTCTCTCCTTATTCCCTCTCCCTGCCTCCAGCGGGTGTGCCGGAGGCTCCTGGCTGTCTATGACTTGCCCAGCTGGGGCCGCAGTGAGCTGGCCCTGTCGCTGCTGCAGGACCCCACCGCCCCCTACACCCTGGAGGACGTGGTGCAGGCCGTGCGGGAGTCACATGACCGCGACTTCATCCGCCGCGTGCTCGCCAAAGAATGCCCCATCTGCCTCTCTGTCTTTCCCCACAGCAAGGTATTGCTGAGAGAGAGAGAGAGAGAGAGAGAGAGAGAGAGAGAGAGAGAGAGAGAGAGAGAGAGAGAGAGAGAGAGAGAGAGAGAGAGAGAGAGAGAGAGAGAGAGAGAGAGGACAAAAAAATTGGAGAGAAAGGATAGAGAGAGAGAGAGAGAGAGAGAGAGAGAGAGAGAGAGAGAGAGATTATGCCAGTGTATGTTTACCAACATACAGTAGGTTTGTTGTCAACTATGTTTATTGACACACAAGGAACTTGGGTTTCATTTCAAAATCCTGTATATCCATCTTGGGAAATTTACATTTTTGTATAGGGCATTCCATTGCATTGCTTTGCAAATTGCATTTTATATGGGTTGAAAAAGTATGTTCCTCAAAATATTAGATTGGCATAGACGATAGGAGTTCTGAACAGTCATTTCCAATAATTAAATGCAAAAGTTAAAAATGGCGGATACACCATTTTGCAACTTAACTCTTCACATAGTCTTCAATTAACAAACCTCAACTGGTATTAGCTACTTGTATTTTGGCTATGAATGTATTACTTATTCTAACATTGTTTATACTACTGTGGTGGCTATAGTTAGCAGACATGCAGGCAGCATATGCAGCAATACAGAGGGTGATGTTTGGTATGGAGAGCAAAGTGAAGTGAGAATGTGCAGAGAAAGAGAATATTGTGCTAGGACTGTCTGTAACAATGGGCTGCACCACCATCAGCTAACTATGCCTCAGTGGTCACAAGGGAAAAACACACACACACACACACGCACACACGCACGCGCGCGCGCGCGCGCGCGCGCGCGCGCGCGCGCACACACACACACACACACACACACACACACACACACACACACACACACACACACACACACACACACACACACACACACACACACACACACACACACACACACAGGAACGGAATATGGCCTATTGTGGTATTTTCTGCAAGAGACCCACAGCCATTGTATACAGTAGTCCATCGAGAACACACTTCACCCTCACGTCACTTAGAATTCTGTTTTATTTTCATGAGCCATGCTCCACGGTGACAAGCGTCAATTAATTCAGCGTGGAACAATGAATAGGTACTAGTTATTTGTTTGTTTTCTTTGTTCTGTGTTTTCTTTGTGTTTTTTGTTTTTTTGTTTTGTTTCTGCAGTCTTGCAGAACTTATACATCTGCCGCTGTCATAGTGTAGTGTCTCAATTCAGTCTCCCTGTCCTGTCCTCTCCCTCTCTCTACAGATGCAGTCCCTGACGTCCTGCCAGTGTTCGGTGTGCTGTGATTGCTTCAAACAGCACTTTACCATAGCGGTGAGAGACAAGCACATCAGAGACATGGTGTGTCCCGTGTGCTGGGAGCCGGACATCAACGACCCAGAGCACCTCAACAGCTACTTCTCCACACTTGATATTCAGGTGTGATATTACACTTGCCTGCAAAAGTCATGTTTGTGTGTGTGTGTGTGTGTGTGTGTGTGTGTGTGTGTGTGTGTGTGTGTGTGTGTGTGTGTGTGTGTGTGTGTGTGTGTGTGTGTTAGGGCTGTAAATATATTGTATCTAACCGAGAAATCGTGATACACAGAGTCACGATACTGTATCGCGATACAAGGAGCCAGTATCGTGATATGCCCTTTCAAACTTTCGTTACCCACATGATATGAAGTGATAGTGCTTTCAAGCTTCAAATCATCATGATTATTATACAGTATTAAAACTTTTTAAAATTGTTATCAGCCTCTTGTACAGGGTTCGTACGGTCATGAAAAAACTGGAAAAGTTATGGAATTTGAAAATTCAAATTTCCAGGCCTGGAAAAGTTATGGAAAACGTATTTTTGGTCAAAAGTTTTGGAAAAGTCATGGAAATCCATCCAGTGTTTAATCAATTATCTTTATGAAGTTGATGCCACGGCGTAATAAAATCTAAATGTCCGAGTTCTCGTGGAAATGTTGTCTAGTGCAGCTGCGTCTGCCTAACCATGTGTTGCCAAATTGAGTGGGTTTCAAATAACGCATGTTGTAATGGCTCCAGGCGGGTTTCAAGCGTTTTTGGCGCTAGAAATCAGTCACACCTGGCAACCCGCCTCGTAACGCGCGAGCTAGATGTAGTGTGTGCGTGGTGGTGAGAGGTGAGCTCTAATCCTAGAAAAGAAATGTGGTTCTGTACGATATTACAGCATGTCGCGAAGTGTTACTTCAACAATGCGCGGCTTAACTTTCTGAAAAGATGATCAACAATGGCTGGAGAGGACGAAAGTTGTGATGTGTCCGTCCGATATGGGCGAAGCAGCGGCACTTGTTAGCCGCCTGAAGGGCAAGATACAGCAGGCGGTTACCTCCTCAGCTACTAACAGGTTAGCAGTTAAACGCGTTTTAAAATATTTAGCGGTTCCACTGAAACGTAGCTAATGCCAAAAGGAAACAATCCTAAGACCTGTTTGGTCTTGGTTTAATTTGCCAGATAGGGCACCAAGCGAACCTTTATGCTTTCGGTAAGCCCCGAGATTTTGATATTGATAAGCAATGCACCTGCTGCCTGCGAGTGAACTTGTCCAGTGTGCTGAAAGATTACATGAAATCCGTACAGTAGTCTATGTGCAGCTGACCGCGAGCCAAACGATTAGGCTACCAATGTCTGCATGACGCGCCTGTTTTGAAATACGGTATAAACGGCAGCGTGACTAGAGTTTGAAAAAGTCATCTGTGGCTTTGTTTTCAAATCGGTCAGATCGTTGTAACACAAAATGAAACTCACCCAAGCATCTCCTTGAGTGGGCGTCAGACTAGAACTATGCCACGAACAGTGCAGTCTCTCTTTTTTTTTTTTTGCTCCAGCAACGACCACAACAAATGACAACATTATCATTCTTACAGGAGCTTTGGACTGTTGTGCTTAGGCAGGTGTAGTAGGCAGGCCTATGATTTCCTACTTGGGCAGGATGAGCATTTATCCATCTCCATAGAGAGCATGTTGATACAAATGTGTCTTCATGATGATTTCACGACCTAATTTGCTATAGGCTGGCCTAGGCCTATTCATTTTCATTTCTGACTGTACATTAGACAAGCGAATTATATAACAATGGTGAATAATAGCAGAATTAATGTAATACAACATGAAGTATAATGGTTGCTTATAGCTTGTAGTAAAAGATAACCTGTAGTATGAATACGTTTATTTTTTACATATTTGTAATATAGGCTATGTAATATATATAATATAATATGCCATAGTCTATAGTGTAAATATATACAGAGTAATTACATATTTATAATATAGGCTACGTAATATAGCCTGTAATATAGGCCTAGCCTAATACGCCCCCACCCCCCGCGCGCGATTGGTCATTGGTTTTTCGGTCCTGGAAATTCAGAAAAAGGTTTTGGAAAAGTCATGGAAAAGTCATGGAAAAAAATTGGTGAAAAAGTGTATGAACCCTGCTTGTAACATATTCTACCCATAAACATTCATATTTGTTATTCAGAATTTTATTTTATAATGTTGGCAAAATCGTAATACGAACCGAATTGTGAGTTGAGTGTATCGTTAAGCCCTACCATGTGTTTGTGTGTGTGACTGTGACTGGTGTGTGTGACAGTAGTTTTCAGACAGCACAAAATGACTTTGACACATTTACATTTCACCTTTTTTAAACAGGTATCAAATGAAAATGCAACAATTTATTATATTGCATTTTGGATGGGTTGTTGCAGGGACACACTCTGTCTGATGTGATGTGCTCATCGAAAGGTCATTATAAAAAAATGACCTTTCAAAATACAATCCAAGAAAGGGGGGGGGGGGGCACACAAAAATGTGTAAAATTTGTAACGTGTCTGTGTCTGTGTCTGTGTTGTAGCTCAGGGAATGTTTAGAGGCAGAGGTGTACGAGCTTTTCCATCAGAAGCTGACTGAACAGGCCCTCATCAAAGACCCCAAGTTCCTCTGGTGTAGCCATGTGAGTACAGAGATGTGCAGTATTTCATCACTACACTACACAAGTTGTGTCAGGTACACTGCTCTCTCATTGATCTGTTTGTCGCCATCATTCACTCTCTCTCCCTCACGATGTTTTACTGGCCCTGGTTCCTTTGCAGTGCTCCTATGGCTTCATCTATGATGGCGATCAGCCCAAGGTCACCTGTTTCCACTGCCGGAACAGTTTCTGTGCCCAGTGCAAGAAGCCTGTAAGTGCATCACACCACACCACAGCACACCACATCACACCACATCACACCACTGTTTATCCCCGCTTTGAAAGCGGAATTTCTCTGATGTTGTTCCGTTCGAAAGAGTTGTATCAGTTAATGGCCATAATGTAACAATTCACATCCACATTTTTGTGTTGCTGTTTTTTTTTTAATAATAAGTTGTAATAGTAATAGTAGTAATAATAATAGATCGGTTTGATATAGTGTTTTTTTGCCGCTAACTTGTCTCTCGTTTGCTCTTTCCCCTATTCCAGTGGGAGTCGCAGCACACCGGCCTCTCCTGTGAGCAGTTTCAGTCCTGGAAGCGGGAGAATGACCCGGAGTACCAGAGGCAAGGGCTGGCTGGTTACCTACGCGACAACGGCATCAGTGAGTCAGCCTGGCCTGGCCTGGCCTGGCCCTGCCAAACCCACACTCATTTGGCCTTGCCTGCCGCTGGGATCTGGCGCTGATCCACTCCACACCTTTACCCACAAAATATTCAAAGTCTTTTGAGGCTGTTTTGTCAGGTGCAAGGCATGGCCACGTTTCCAGAACAGGGACTGTTTTTGCTCAGAGCTTTGCTGTTGGGTATAGTACGCTATGCATATGTGTAGAGTCATTTATTGAGACTATTGCACCTTCATGTCTCTTCCTATTGAGAGGAGATGCATATAGTATGCTGTATTGGTAACAATAAATAAACAATGTAGGAATTTAGGAAAATGAAGGACATTCAAGCGGAGTGTTGGCATCAAGTGAAAAGCGGTGTGAATTTAAAACCGAATGAAAGTTGGCTCGAGGTGCAGCAGTGTTTGCATCCCTTCGTGTTCTGTAAATAATACAATACAATACAACATGCATTTCTATAGCACAGTCTCACACCTATGAAGTTGACTTAAAGAGCTTTCAAAATGCACATACCGGTACACACATACACTTTCCCACATTCACACACCAGCTCTGGAGGCTTCTGTACGGCACCAATTGTCTGGGGTTCATGTAAGAGGTTGCGCACACACACAGTAAAAACAATCCTTTAAAAAAGATTAGTATGGAAACGATCATATCATAGTCTAGGTTTTGATGTTATGAAATAAGACTACTGTATGTGTAGTAGCGTAAAGGGGGAGCTGCAGGGGTGGTGCTGTGGGTCAACACGCTACAACTCCTGTGCCATATACAGTACATCACCCATGGCGACGCAGGTTCGAGTCCGGCCTGTGTCATTTCACAACTCTCCCTACCCCACGTCGCTCTACCAATACTTTATTGTCCCTCCTCACGGTCCTATAATAATAAAGGCAAAAGCCCAAAAATGTACTTAAAGGGACACTGTGTGAGATTTTTAGTTGTTTATTTCCAGAATTCATGCTGCCCATTCACTAATGTTACCTTTTTTATGAATACTTACCACCACAATCAAATTCTAAGTATTCATTATGACTGGAAAAATTGCACTTTTCATACATGAAAAGGGAGATCTTCTCCATGGTCCGCCATTTTGAATTTCCAAAAATAGCCATTTTTAGCTGCAAAAATGACTCTACTTGGACCATACTAGAAAATATTTGTTTATTACTCAGTAAACGTTCATGTAAAGGTCAAATTTGGCAATAGGCAACTCAGCAAGATATTGGGGTGGCATCAGAGTAACAGGTTTTCCAAGAGGTCTAAGGTATGAGCAGTTTTAATTTCTCATCTCAGACTATACTCAGAGATACTGTATCTAACTAGCAACAGTACCTCTGCTATACTGCACCGAGCATACTGTCAGTGTGGCTATATGTGTCCTCCTGTACTTGTTTCATGTGCTATTCTCACTTCTCACGCCCAGTTTAGCACCCAGTTTCAGTGTTTTCCAGCCATTTAATGAATTTCCTGCATCTCTCTCTCTCTCTCTCTCTCTCTCTCTCTCTCTCTCTCTCTCTCTCTCTCTCTCTCTCTCTCTCTCGCACGTGCTCTCTCTCTCTCTCTCTCTCTCGCTCTCTCGCTCTCTCGCTCTCTCTCTCTCTCTCTGCAGCGTGCCCAAACTGCAGGTTTCAGTATGCTCTGGCCAGAGGCGGATGTATGCACTTCTGCTGTTCGCAGTGCCGGTATCAGTTCTGCAGTGGCTGCAATAACCCCTTTCATACGGTGAGTCTGTGCACATCTTGGTTCATTTGTGTACATGTCTTTGTACATTTGCTGGTGTCTTCATACAGACACGTATTGTCTCTAGCCTTCTCTGTTACGTGTTGAAAGACAGACATTATTTGGATTGCAGGGTGAGGAACGGACAGTGGGTATACAGTGAGTCCAATATATATTTGATCCCTTGCTGATTTTGTTGGTTTGCCTACTAACAAAGACATGATCAGTCAATAAATGTTATGATAATATGTATTCTAATATGGAGAGACAGAATATCAAAAATAAAATCCAGAAATGAACTGAAAAGAATATATATTAATTTATTTCCATTTCATCGAGCAAAATAAGTATTTGATCCCCTGCCAACTGATTACAGTTCCGGGCCCACAGACCAGATGGGCACTTCCGATCAACTTGTCATCTGAATTAAAGACACCTGTACATACGAACATGCATAAAAGACACATTGAATCAGCAGAATCAGTCCATAGTATGAGTGAATCAGTCACACTCCAACCTCACCAGCATGGGAAAGACCAAAGAGTGGTCAAATGATATCAGGGACACGATTTTAGACCTGAACAAAGATTAAATGGGCTGCAAAGCCACAAGAAAGAGACTGGGTATTAATGACCCAGCTGTTGATGCATTTCTTCCAAAATGTGAGGAATACAAAATGACTATCCATCAGCCTGTCTGGGGTTCTATACAAGATTTGACCTTTTGTAGGGATTTGATAATCATGAGAACAGAAAGAAATCACCCTAGAGCTATACGGTATGAACTAGGCAATGATATCAAAGCTACTGACCAAAATCACTGAGAAAACAACTGGTAGCACTTAATGCCACAGAGGTTTAAATTCCTGTAGTGCACACATGGTACCTTTACTTCAGAAGGAACCTGTGCAGTCCCACTTGAGGTTTGCCAACGGACATCAGACTGATTTAGGATATGATAAGGAGGTGCTGTAGTCAGATGAAACCAAAATCAAGATGTTTGGCATTATCACAATTCAATGTGTTTTGAGAAAGAGTACTACTGTCTATGATCCCAAGAACACCCTCCTCACCATCATGCATGAAAGTGGTATCATTACGGTTTGAGGGTGTGTGTGTGGCCAAGGCACAGGACAACTTCACATCGTCAACGAATGGATGGAGGGAGACATGTAATGTGCAATCCTGAGTGCAAACGTCCTTCCCTCCACCACTACACTGAAGGGTGGGTCATTTTTGGATCTCCCAACATCACAATAATACACAACATACAGTCAAAGCAACGAAGGAGTGGCTCAATAAGAAGCATATTAAAGTCGTGAAGTGGCCTAGACAGTCTCCAAATATTAACCCTATAGTAATTCTATGGAGAGAACTGAACCTCCCATTTGCCAAGCTACAGCCACAAACAATTAATGTTTTAGAGATAATGTGCAAAGAAAAATGGGCAAAAATATGTTCTACTATATGCACAAACATTGTCATCAACTAAAAGAAGCATCTGACCTCAGTGCTAGACAACTAGGGCTTTGCCACAAAGCACTTTATCTTCTTTAGCTAGAGGGATCAAATACTTATTTGCCTAAATTAAATACAAATAAATTAAAATATATTATTTTAAGTTATTTTCTGGAATTTATTTTTTATATTCTGTCTCTCCATGTTTGAATACATATTATCATAAATTAATAGACTGATCATGTCTTTATTAGTGGGCTAACCGGCAAAATCAGAAAGGGATCAAATACATATTGGACTCACTGTATAAGACAGTGATGGCTGGGAAGCACATAAGTGTGTGCATCAGGGCTGTGTGTTTGTGAAGTCCTGTCTCAGAGAGAGAGAGACAGACAGACAGACAGACAGACAGACAGACAGACAGACAGACAGACAGACAGACAGACAGACAGACAGACAGACAGACAGACTTCTTGTCATGTGTGGGTGTGGAGTCGGTTGATGTGTGTTTATTTGTTTACTCTGGCCTGATTGACTGACACCTCCATCTCCCCTCTCCTCCTCCTCCTCCATCTCCCCTCTCCTCTCCCATTTCCTCCTCCTCCTCCTTCCCCATCTCCTCCTCCTCCTCCTCCTCCTGCTCTCCTCTCGACCTGCTGCATGGCTGTGCTGTGGCGTAGACGTGCCCAGTGATCCAGTGCAGTGTGACGGGGCTGCATGCCCATCACCCCAGAGACTGCCTCTTCTACCTGCGAGACTGGGAGCCTGCCAGACTGCAGGCTCTGCTGCAGGTATATACTGTACAGTGCAGTGCGTAGACACATGCGCACACGCACACACACACACACGTACGCACACACGCACACACACACACACACACACACACACACACACGCACGTACGCACACACACACACACACACACACACACGCGCGCGCGCACGTACGCAAACACACACACACATGCAGTGCTAGTGCTCTACCGCACACACACCGCTAACACACATGAGTGAATATGCACACACACACACACACACACACACACACACACACACACACACACACACACACACACACACACACACACACACACACACAAACATATATATATATACACACACACACACACACACACACATATACAGTATATACTCACACACACAAAAGAAGAGGACCAAATGCACAGGAACATATCAGACACACACACACACACACACACACACACACACACACACACACACACACACACACACACACACACACACACACACACACACACACACACACACACACACACACACACATGTGGATGCTTGTGCACACACATACTGGAATACTGTAACAAACTCCACTGCAGATAGAAAAGATCTGCAGACACAGGCACACCCTTCCACCCAATTATGCTGTCGTCATAGTACACCCAGTTTAACACCCAGTGTCATTGTTTTCCAGTCATTTAAGGAATTTCCTGCATCTCTCTCTCTCTCTCTCTCGCTCGCTCTCTCTCTCTCTCTCTCTCTCTCTCTCTCTCTCTCTCTCTCTCTCTCTCTCTCTCTCTCTCTCTCTCTCTCTCTCTCTCTCTCTCTCTCTCTCTCTCTCTCTCTCCAGAAAGAAGAGGTGGCATTCAACACAGACACCCCTCCAGGAACACAGGCAGGTGAGCTTCTCTCTCTCTCTCTCTCTCTCTCTCTGTCTCTCTCTCTCTCTCTTCCATTTAACTCCCCGTCGAGCTCTATGTATGTGTATCAGCAGCATAACATAACAATAAGAAGTTCAGTGCTGAACATAATGAGAGGCGTTAGCAGAAGAACATGGATATCGTTGTTGTGTTTTGCAGTTACTTGTCATTTCTACCACGTTCTGCAGATCGCACTCCCACCTACACATAGACTCGCTCACTTCACACCCTCCTTGCACCCCATTGTGTTGTATCCTTTTCTGTCTTTTCTTCCCATAGTCACAGGGTTGTTATTGTTTCAGATACGTACTCTGGCACAAATGCACTGACAGATACTGTATATACACACACACGCACACACACACACACACACACACATGTGCGTGCGCACTTGCACACGCGCATATCAACTGTGTGCACATGTCAACTGTCACATGTTTTACTCAAGTGTGTGTGTGTGTGTGTGTGTGTGTGTGTGTGTGTGTGTGTGTGGCCAGGTTTGTGTGGGGTGATCGAACAGAAGGTGGGGCAGCAGACAGACTCCGCCTGCGGAGCTCAGACTCAACCTGGCCAGGCCGGCCTCTGCGAGTGAGTGGTCTCTTCGGGCTAGCATTACACACACACACACACACACACACACACACACACACACACACACACACACACACACACACACACACACACACACACGCACACGCACACGCACACGCACACAAACACCTCACCTACACACGACACACCCCTAATGTTTTCTAACCTTTCTGTAAGAACTCACGTACAGGGTTCATATGATATGACAGTAAATCCGACTGGCGTGTGTGTTCCCACCTGACCAGTGTTTCCTTGTGTAATGTAGGAAGCACTACACAGAGTATCTGGTCAGCCTGATCAATGGGCACTCTATAGACCCCGCCCCGCTCTACAACGCCAACGAGCTGCTGCTAGCCTGCCGCAGGTACCAGGCCGAGGAGCCTCGCCGGGAGGCAGAGGACGACAGGACCTACTACTCTCGACTACTGAAAGTGAGTTGTATCAGTATGATTAGGGAAATAATGTCGACTTTGTAGTTGGTAGTCTGTTGTTGTGCTTAAAATGAGTTGTTCCGTTTGCTTCTCACAGATTCTGATGGATAATGTTCCACTTGGTGATAAAGTCCCAAGGAAGAAGTGATGATGGGAAGAAGTGATGACACACACGCACACACACACACACACACACACACACACACACACACACACACACACACACACACACACACACACACACACACACACACACACACACACACACAGAAACACACACATATTTTCTGTACTGTACTGTAAGTGTACAGCCTTTGTTGTATCCATCCTGTTGAAGTAATTGCCTCTGACAATTGCATCATTACACTACAGCACTAACCGTGGAAATGGCTCAGGATGGTGTCCATGGGCATCATTTCTTCATGTGTGGTGGCCATTCAATAAGAGTGCGCTCTTATTAAATAACCCTGGAAGATTGTGTCTTATATGCTATTGTATATGTGAAGTGGGACTGGACTGAAGCCAGAGGGCCTCGTACACTGTAATTTAAGACACTCTATGCCCTGAGAAATATGTTGTGGTTGTAAAATGCATGATGTGTTGATTTTATTTTATTTATATTTGTTTGTATGAGTGCAGAGTTATGAAGGAAGGAACAATTAAGTGTGCAATGTTTTGATGAGCCTCTTGTCTTGGTGCTCAGATCAGATCATGGTGTGCATTTTGCTGTACCCCCATTGAGTGAACAAATAAATTGTTGTTTTACCTCCGCAAATGGTCTAGTTTGTGTAAAAAAAAAAAAAAAAAAAAACGAAAGAATGTGTGTTCAGGGCCATAGCAGTGAACGTTGCAGCAGTTAGGCTTTGTTTCAATTTGTTGTGTTTCAGTTTGCCATGAATACAAATACAGTATATTCACATTAAAACGACGTGTCATGGCTATTGGGTGGTGCCGAATTTACTGTTTGTGTGGTGGAGAAGGGTTTGTTTTTATTGCTGAAGAGCAGAGGCGGTACCAATGATGAAGACATCAATGGATTTGCGAGAGACGGGTATTTTCTTCAATGGGAATTATACGCCCTGTAAGGTTTTATGATGCTGCTTAATCATTCCCCTACTGCCTACACTGATGCTTGGGAGCATCATCATGATTAACTTATTGTTTACTCTAAATGGTTTTTCAAAGTGTGGTTGTCATGGTGCAGTCACAGCTTGCCTCGGCTGTGTCGCTGTCATCTGGATGTGGAGAAGTGTGCAATTAATCTAAACAACGTCCTGAACTTGTTTTTTCCCCCACATCGCCATAAAACAACAGGGTTGGCAGCATGTGAGCTTGCTGTGCTGTATTTAATGGTGGGTTGAAATCAGTTAGTACTGGACTTGCTTTCAGCCTTTGAACACAGTAACAGTTTTACAGGTTACCACTGTAAGATTAAATGACAGCTGCAGAACGAGATCTTGCCTGTATTCCACTTGAATCCATAGCATTAACAATTTTCTTTGTGAGTTTTTTTTTTTCGTGATCTGCATTGAAGTGCAGAGCTTGGGACTGAATTAACATTTTAAAACGGCAATTGATGTCTCTGTGCAAAGCTGCTGTTATACTATCAAAAGAATGCGGGGCGTTAAAAAGGAGCATTTGAAAGGAATATCCAACAGAGAGCAGAGGCGAGTGGGAGAGAGAGGGAGATGCCGGCAGCACCCTGAGCTGAGCTCTCCTCAGTAGGGTTGGGTTCATGTCTGATGGAGCATCCAGATTAGGCTACAGGACAGGAAATTTCACAGCGGAGGGAAATTATGGATCGCTATCTGACTTGTGGTGTGGCGCGGTGGGTGGGGCAGTGTGTTGAAGTTGATCACGTGTTTTAAGCATCATCCCCACCTTTCTCCACTGCTCTGCTGTAAGGCAATACATTCAGATTTCCACTTTTTCTTAGGGTTGTACACAGGAGTGGAACTTATTTTTTTTCCCCACCAGTCACTATGGCAGGTAGATTTTAAAATCTACCAGTCACTAGCTATTTTACCACTCAAAGTGACTGGTGGGTTGAAAAATTTACCCGTCAGCCTTGAAATTAACCCATCCTTGGCGGGTGGACGGGTGCTTATTTCCAACCCTGGTTGTACATGAAGGCAGCGCAGTTCATTATTGTGTGAGGAATAATGTTTGATATGAGCATGAGAACACCTTTGACATGATCATGGGCATTTTCCAAAAATGTTGGGTGTAGAAAGAGCTCTTATTAAGGTTGACGTTTATAGTTATCTGCCCTTGAACGTCATCTCGGGTATGTGGGTCTAGTTATGTGGACCATCCCTCAGAGTGTGTTTGTGTTTGTGTTTGTGTTTACTCATTTTAATAGATGTAAGATTTCCACAGTTGCCTTCATAAAAGTCATTTGCTGGTCTAACAACAATATTTAAGACAGTACAAAGTGATGATGAACGCAGTGATGGATGAGCCAATGAACTTGAAATGTTTTCACATTGATTGAAGAGAAACAACTTACCATTCAGTGTCCCATGTAGTCTGCTTTGCCAGATGGACAATGATCAGTGTAATAATTAAGTAATGATATCAGTGGCAATGTCAATAAAAATGTCCTATCATTACAAGAGATATTCAAAGAAAATGCGATGTTCTTATTTGTCCCATCTGATTATTTTACTCGCTGATATAACCATAAAACTTCAATATTCATTTGTATGTGTACACCATAGACCAGTGGTCTCCAAATGTTGGCCTCTGGGCCTGGGCCAGATCTGGCCTGGGCATGGCAAACATTTGGTCCGCCATACTGAGGACGGAATGAAAACGTATATGTGTGCTATCTACAGCAGTGTTTCTCAACTGGTGGGTCGTGACCCAAAAGTGGGTCGCGGAGGGGTCATGGGTGGGTCGCGGAGCCTTGGTGTAAAAAAAAACGTAATTCTAAAAAAAAAAAAATCCAACTTTTCCTGCAACAATTTACAACTTTTATTTTGACAGGCTAGTGAACTTCGTGTCATCTGTCGTCATAGATACAATCTGAATGTTTATGCGAGATAGACAGCGTGCAACCAGTCATTCGAGTCTTGGTTACATTTTGAGAATTATATTGAATTGACTTGATTGCTAAAAAAATTGGATCTCGACCGAATGAGAATGGAAAATGGTGGGTCCCAAGACTGTTCCAGTTGAGAACCACTGATCTACAGTATGGCCATACGGGAGGACAATTTGTTTGGCCCTCAGCCTCATTTGCGCTATATCATTTGGCCCTTAGGGGAAAAATTACTGAAGACCACTGCCATAGACTATATGGTGCATACCAAACCTATTACAATCACTATGGTGCAGACCGTTTACAAAATAATGCTATATTGTTATATTTTGCTTTTATAGTAGAATATTGTGAAATGAAAGAACGGTTAATTATGACAAACCAATATTCTTGTCTTTGTTTAATAATAAAAAAAATAGTCCGACCATCATGCAGCACAGCAATAATGTTTCTAGTATTCATGTCAAGATGATTTGTCAATAAGTTCAGGAATGGTGCTTGAGATGATTAGACCAGAGAGATCTGTGTTACGAGTCTACTGATTACTGAAACATATTACCCCCCAACACGCACGCATGCACGATCTCTCTCTCTCTCTCTCTCTCTCTCTCTCTCTCTCTCTCTTTCTCTGTATGTAGCCTATGTATGTGCTGGGTGCTGCAGTGGTGTGGTGTCTGAGAGTGGCTTGAGGGGTAGCTGAGGAGAACTGTGGCGAGTGGCTGCTGATGCGTGAGTGTCTCCAGAAATCAGGGGCTGGGATGTCTGCAGCATGGCCTGCCTGCCTCTCTCCATTTCCCAACATGAACTCTCCGAGAGCCCCTGGGGGCCTGGCCAGCCAGGCGTGTCAATCCCTGTCCCTCAATCTCCCCCAACTGTCGCCGCAGGGGGGGTGGGGGTGGGGATTGCAGAGAGAGAAAGAGCAAGAGACACAGCATAAAGAGGAGGGGAAGTCGTCATGTTCAAAAGTGTTGTTTTTCACCACTTGTGAATTAATATGTTATTTTATATAATATTTGGTGGTGGTGGTGGTGGTGGTTGTGATGATGATGATGATGATGATGATGATGATGATGAGTACTACTGTATAATCATTGTAATTATCATTATTTCAAATAATAAGAAATCTATATTGCTTGATATGGTTATTTTTAGGTTTAGTCACATTTTAATTCTTAACCATACCCAGGAGCTTTGTGTGAGATGAAACACAGCAAAGTAAATGAACTCCACGACACTAGGAAGAATTATTTTGCATGTGAAATGCTTCCAGAATACAGGACTTCACACTTAATATATCATTCAATTTAGTCCTTGTGGACACCACTTCCACTGCATGTATCTGATGAAGATGTTTCATTTAGCGAAATGCCACTGCAATTACACTCAGGCTAATGGATTGCAAAGCTCCCTCTTGGTCCTCCTTGCAGGCTGACATATTCAACCCTGAACAGTGGCCATGGGTCATGCCAGCTCCTGCGACAATATGTGGATCTAGAGCAGTGTGACGAGTATGGTTCTCTCTCTCTGTCTCTGTCTCTGTCTCTCTCTCTCTCTCTCTCTCTCTCTCTCTCTCTGTCTCTGTCTCTCTCTCTCTCTCTCTCTCTCTCTCTCTCTCTCTCTCTCTCTCTCTCTCTCTCTCTCTCTCTCTGACTTGCTAGCAATGCACAGCCCCACAGGGGGCATGCAACGGCAGAGGGTTTCCATGCCAACGGGGGTTAGACAAGCAGAAAAAGTGACAGATTGACAGTAGAGATTTTTTTCTTTCTTTCTTAAACAAAAAAATAAAGAAACACGATGGAAATCTCAGCCCAGTGGCACTTGTCATTTAGCTTTTCTCCTTTAACAACACTTTGTATATCTCACGTTTTTGCTGTGTTCTGTCATACAGCATCGATGGAGGCGTGCTCATTGTCTTGGGTAAAGATTTTCCAAGTCAACCGAGTCCCAAATAAAACTAGATACAGTACACTGTGAGGGGTGAAGGATGAAGCGTTGAACCAAACAATTATGCAGTATGCGCTATGTGAAATGTTTTACATACATTTTATGATATGAACATAATTAGGATCAAATAGAAGCAGTAGCCTACATTTATTAGTCATTTAGCGTAAACATTTCACAAAGCTAACGTCCAAATATTTCAACTTAAGTGTACACTTTTTCTCAAATAGCTCTGCTAGGCCTAATGGTGCTTTATGAACTCATTATAATCAGTGAAAGCTGTAAAGTGCAGGGCATCTTCGCTACACAGGGTGCTTGGCTCTAAATGCATCCCAGCATGCCTGGGGATGTGTAACCCAGTTGGGAGGGAGTTTCATCATGGCGTTCTCCTCATGACAGGGCACATTTGGATCATTGGACAAGCCTAAATATGTCACTGTATCCATTTTATAGTGACTGTGTGGCTATTTTAACTCATGGAACATGGAACTAGCAGAGGCCACTGGCCCAGTTTTCAGCTTGACAACGCTCTGTGTAGGAATCACCTCCGGTGTCTGTCACGGTGGCCTGCTGCCTTCACTCGAGGCCCCCAATGCGCCAGGCCGTTGAGAACCACATTGCTTTTGTTGCTCAGCAACTATGGAATGTCAATTGCCAAGCTGTACGGGCAATTCTTGCTCAGAATCCCGATCTCAGTGGATAGAAATGCAAACATTTTGCTTTACATGGCACATGATTTCATCATTCTCTTCAGTGAAAAGCATTTTGCATTTTGCATGATGTTTGTTTTATCAAAACATACCAGGCTGTATTCTGCCATTGTGTGTCTATAATTTTCATGTTATAGTTAGTAACATCAAAGTAGAGCATGATCAAAACCACAAAGTGTGGCCAAATGAAGGCATGTAGGTAGGCGGTATAAAACTGTAACAAATAGAGAATGTCCTTTTCATTTGATTTTTAATTTTCTGTCTCTGAATTTCATTACAGGAAAATGTATGAAGATGCATGCAGTCTATGTTTTTTTTTAAACTGAAATGCGGATTCACTCGAACAGCAGTTATGGAAAATATGCATGCTTGAATGAATGTGGGCTGAACCACCACCGCAGACAGAATTATGATTGTTTTAAAAGCATTTATTTCCTTAAAGTGAATATAACAACAAAAACAATAATTTTACTCGTCTTGCATCATACAATTATATTCACAATGATTCCATGCACAAAGGCATTTTGTGTGTGTGTGCGTGTGTGTGTGTGTGTGTGTGCGTGCGTGTACACATAGCATATCCATATAAAACATTACGGGATTGCAGTAGACAGTGGCGCTGAGCTGATTAACTTCAGTATTGAAAGAGTGAAATGTCAAGGGAAGACAAACAAGTAAGTTGCCCAGGCTGAGGGTAAAGAAGGGCCCAAAATTGGGTCGCCATTACGGTTAATTGGGTCCCCATTACAGTGAGGCTCTGGGCATGGAGGTGGTAGGTCATAGTAGGTCGAGTTCCAGTAGGGATATATGACTCCTTAGGTGCATCTCTCAGGTTTCCTTTCTGTTCTCTCTGCACGCTCCATAGCTCAGTCATATTGTCCTCATTAAAGGTACACTGTGTGAGATTTTTAGTTGTTTATTTCCAGAATTCATGCTACCCATTCACTAATGTTACCTTTTTCATGAATAATTACCACCACCATCAAATTCAAAGTATTCATTATGACTGGAAAAATTGCAGTTTTCATACATAAAAAGGGGGTTCTTCTCCATGGTCCGCCATTTTGAATCTCCAGAAATAGCCATTTTTAGCTGCAAAAATGACTGTACTTGGGCCATACTACAAAATATTAGTTTGTTACTTAGTTAACTTTCATGAAAAGATCAAATTTGGCAATAGGCAGCCCAGTTTCAATGAGCAGCATAGTTGCAGTACCTTTTTTGACCATTTCCTGCACAGTGTCCCTTTAAAAGTGTTCCTCTTCTTGTAAGCAGTTTGATCACTGGTGACCCAGGACTGGTTATTGGGATTGCAGTCCACAGCCGTAGTGGGTACTACAATGTTTAGACAGAAGTTGAGATAGTCAGTTGCGCATACTGTGACCTCCTGCAACTACTTCCTGTCTTTGCACTAATGAAAAATGTTGCATTCAAATATACAGTAGATATTGTGGCCAAACGGTAATCACTATATGATACTATAACGCGTATACATGGGTTCGCCGTGTTTGTAAACACAATGTTGTGAGGAGGGGCAAGACACTGGCAGCAGCCAATCACGATTAAAACAAACATTTAGAACCCATGTATTATGATGGATGCAAATTTCCTGCCCATCTTCATGGAGCCACATTGAGTTAATTCAGTTTGTTTTGCAGCCTTAATATGTAGAACTACACAGTCTTCCTGCACTGGTAGGCAAGGTCTTGATGTAATGAAATTAGACTATGCTATGATCACTTCCAGAGTAATCTTTTTCAGGACCATTATTACTGTTTGTGTGTGTGTGTGCATGTGTGTGTGTGTGTGTGTGTGTGCACTTTCTCGCATGAACTCCGGACAAATGGCGCCATGTGGCAGCCTCCATAGCTGATGTGAATGTGGGAATGTGTATGTGTGTGTGTATTTTGAAAGTGCTTTGAGTCAACTTCATATTTGTGATACTGCGCAATACAAATACATATTGTATAGTATTGGGTTGTTTCTTTCTTTTTAAGATCAGTGTTAACACAACAAAAGCATATCCCAGTTGCAGTTTGTTTGATTCATTTATTTATCAGTCTGTGCTTTGATTTGTGCCAGTTTCTGCCATTGACCTTTGACCCTCTCCACCGATGGGCTGCCAAGAGAAGAAGGCAAACGGATACACTTGGAACGGACTCCTCCGGGCACCTCTACTGTATGTTGAGATCTGGGTTCTCTGGGGCGGAGGCTGTCCACCTGTCAGACCTGTGGTCTGTAGGCCTAACAAAGCTGGCAAGGCCTGCCCGAATCACGCGAATCACGCCAAGGCCGCCTTTACCCCTGTGCCTACTCTGCGGATGATGACAGATGGTGTGATCTGACTCTGGGGCAGTATGCAAAAGACCACTGGAAGAGCTGATGAATGCACAGCCGCGGCAGCATCCTTATATATATATCCAGCATATTTTTCCTCTGTCATTCTGATGTAATGAAGATGAGAGCCACTAGTTTACAGACCAACACAATAGGAGGGTGGTAAACGTTTGCCACAAGGTATGTCTTGGCATGATACACACCTCCTGGTAAATGGTTTGTGTGTCACAATCAATATCGCTCTCTCCCCTAGTTCTTAACAATTGGTCTTTTTGGTGTGTTATAGGCTAAGATCAATATTATTACTCATTATTATTCACCCGGCATCAGCGTCGTTCTGTTTCAACGAGTCACAGCCTATTCGTGTAGTGCTGAAGCGGGGATGGGCGTGTCGTCAACACGGCGCCGCACTCAATGGTGCCAATAAATTAAATAATGACGCAAGTTAGCCCACCCAACACAATGCGAGGGCAGCAACATATCCGTAGTGATATATGAACCTATGATGAGTCTTGATTATGTCGGTCTCCCGTGCATTATGTTAAACTGCTGTATGCGCTCCCAGGGAGTGCTATCCGCGGTGCTGAAAACGCGCACCAGAGATACTCTCTACAGAGGAATTTCTATTTTCTCTAAGCGCTCTGGGTTTTCCATATTGTTCGAAGCAAGACATATCATAGCCTACCTATAGATGACCGTGGCCAGTTCAGTGTAGTTTTGCTCCATATATGGTCACTCTTTTGCGTGACTGCTTTAGTTTTGGATATTACCCAATATAGCCAATATCAATTGCGTGTCCTATCGCTAAACATTAACAGGACAGGAGTGCGCGCGACTAAATATGTAACACGAGGCTTGCAGCATAAAATTGACTAGCTTAGCCCGATTAACTCGAAGTGTTTGGTGCATTTCGTAGTAAAACCTTGTAATTGGCCACGTCTAGGCTTGTATTTAGTCTGTAACTACACATTCATATTCGGAAAATGCCGTTATCCATCAATATTGATGAACACTAGAAATTCTAGAGTGGCTTAGCTCACAAGAATCTTTGATGAACGCTGAGGTGAGCCGCTGAGGAAGAGTTGCAAAGCAATGATGTCATACTGAGCCATAGGGAGCATATGGTTCGTACCCGCTACCAAAAGGAAGTGTTGCTTTGTTATGAACAGGCGGCGCTGTAGCAGGCGGAAGAGGAGGTCGCCCAACCCAGTGTCTCTTCGCCTGGAACACAAGAGCAAGGGAGAGAACGAGAAAGAGGAAGATTGCAAAGACGGTGTCGGTAAGCAGAATAGGCTGCTATAATGGCCGCTAAATCGGACGGGGTGCTCAAAATGAAAAAGAGCGATGTAGCGTTTACGCCTTTGCAGAATTCGGACCACTCGGGCTCAGTTCAAGGGCTTGCTCCAGGATTGCAGCCGGATTCGGGTACCGGAGAGACGGACTTCGTCAATGGGGAGTCACGCTGCTGTGGCTCAAATTCGACATGTCTTCGTCTTGGCAGGGAGCAACAAAAATATACCATTTGGGACTGTCTATGGATCCTGGCTGCAGTGGCGGTGTATTTTGCCGACGTGGGCACAGACGTTTGGCTATCCGTCGACTATTACCTCCGTCGCGATTACTGGTGGTTTGGCCTTACGTTATTTTTTGTGGTGCTAGGCTCGTTCTCTGTACAGGTTTTCAGTTTCCGATGGTTCGTCCATGATTTCAGCACCGAGGAGAGCTCTACCGGCGGTGCGCCAAGCTGCTCACACATGGATGGGAAGCTACTCAGCTCTTCCGCCTCACATGGAGACGTGGGAGCCCACCCGTCCACACCTCAGAGGCAGGCATCGACAGCCAGCAAGAGCAACACCACTACCAACAGCAGTAACAGCAGCACCGCAACCCGGACTAATAAGAAACGCTCGACATCCTGCTCTTTCTGCATTTGGCTTGTGCAGTCCATCATTCACATCTTGCAGCTTGGGCAGATCTGGAGGTACGTCTTTCTTGGATTGTATTTGCTCTTCTGTAGGCTATAATGCTCCCTCCGTTATTTAATATTTTGCAAAGGTAATCCATACCCCATTCAGAGGCTATGGCACAATTGTACCGTTAATAATTGTTGCTTCTAATTAGCCTATAACTTGTGTGCCTTTTCATTCGAAGAGCATCTCAGAATTACACATCCCGCCCCAATGTAGCCTACGGTTCACCGGCTCTTAAAATATGCAAGCAGCCAGAATTCCCTGTAAAACACTTGCTACTATATCAGGATATACTTCACATCACGTGGCTTTAGGTTTCAGAAACGCGTTTGAAAAGAGGGTGCATCCTTAGATGCAGCATCATAATTTGCACAGCAAATTGTCAGCCACGCGAGTGCATACTGTAAGTCAACGAGAAAGCATGTGGTTCCTTGTATTTTAGTAAGTCTCGTTGAGTCGACAGGGGAAAAGGGACTTTCCTCAAGTAGCATACTAAGTGCTTTGGTCTCATGGCAGACTTACAGACAGTGATTGCTTAAGACGGTGTCAGTCCAGATACTCTGCTCTCTCTCTTGTCTGTTCCTCTCTTCCTCTGGCTCATCATCAGTATAGCAATTCATTTCACATAACATTAACATTGGCCTGCTGTTAAATGTGTAGACAGCCTGAATGACTGCTGTCCATAAGAGTGATGACGGTTCCCAACACTACAGGATGTAGCTGACGCTGATTTGCACGGCTCCTATACTCATTATTTACAACTCTGTGTTATCTTTAAAAAGCTCTGTATAAAGCGTGGAGCACAAGGTCTATTAATGGGCCGCTGACAGATGATACCAGGCAAATGCTTCCCAGGTGGCATCTGAGGGAACGTGACATGACTTAACCAGACATGTGCATGGTACTTTAAGCAAACACCCATGTTCAGAGTTGAAAGCAAAGCACACAGCTTAAACACTTCCCATTTTTAACCAAGTCAGCAAGAGCGTTTAGGTCTTCTGGGAGGAGACGTTGGCCTTTGTAAAGCACTTTTATTATCAGCCGGTTTTAAGAACCACATGGTGTAGACGCTCTAATTTAAATGTATGGGTTGGCTGTCCTCTCAGCGTGAGGTAAACAAACAGACGTTTTGAGGTGGAAGCACAGTCCTCTCCTCTGAATGACTCGAGGTGCCTTGAGTCCAGCCAGGAGTAGTGCAGGGCATACTTATGAAGTCCCTTACCTTGTCTCCAAACATTTCATCCACCTGTCATGGTAGAGGCATGTCTGAGACTGCATTTGCATGTGCTGGTGTTTGGAGGCAGGTCCACTTCTTATCTCCACCACTGGGCATCGCTGGGGATTCACAAGACAAACAAAAAGCAAAAAAAAGTATCAAAAGTATAGAACCAGAAAACAAAAAAAAGAGGGCATGGGCGGGCGTAATGCCTTAAAACCAGACCTGATGTGTTTTCTATTTAAATGTTGTTGTTTTTTTGCGGGGGGGCTTTTTGCCTTTATTGTGAAGCAATGACAGGAAGCGAGTGCTGAGCGAGCGAGCGAGAGAGAGAGAGACGGGGAAGGGTCGGCAAAGGACCCAGGCCGGAATCCAACCCGGGTCTGCCGCGTAGCAGGCAGTGCCACGGTAGGGCTAGACCTGATGTGGTTTAAAGTGATACTGTCCCATTTTTGGAAATAAGCTTATTTTACACCTCCCCTTGAGATAAATAATAGGGTTATGCCATTCTCCTGTACTTTCAACGGTTCTCTGGGAATGGCAGTGCAAATTTTACCTCCATGGTAGCAGTTAACATTGAGTCCTATGAGACCAGCTCGCGACTAACTGGTCTCATAGGACTCAATGTTAACTGTTAGCTTGGAGGTAAAATGTGCACTGCCATAACTAGAAAACGGTTGGAAGTACAGGAGAACGGTAAAAGCCTATTGTTTAACTCAAGGGGAGGTGTAAAATAAGCTTATTTCCAAAAATGGGACTGTATCACTTTAAGGCCTTGGCATGATCATGTCACACACTGACTGCTGTCATAGAGGGCCGTGCTGACTATAGAGCACACTCCAAGGGAAACACAAGGGTGTATTACAGACATGCCACTCACAGTTCCCAGGGGAGTGTTCGCCCTGTGTGTGTGTGTGTGTGTGTGTGTGTGTGTGTGTGTGTGTGTGTGTGTGTGTGTGTGTGTGTGTGTGTGTGTGTGTGTGTGTGTGTGTGTGTGTGTGTAAATCTCAGAACCAACGTCCCCTCAAAAATTGCAGTGGTCACTTATGAAGATGGCCACTTCCCACAATGATGGCATCTAGAGTCGATTGCATCACACGCACAGTAAATGGTCAATGCGGTGTTGTTTCAACGATTAGAGAGTCACATTCAACACTCACGGTGTTGGTGCTGCTCTCTACTGTACGTGTTGAGTTAACGTTGCACAACTGTGAGGGACTGATAATGGCTGAAAAGGATAGGGGCATGTGTAATCGAGGTGTTCCCACACAGTCCATCTCCCCCTCAGGGGCTCAAACATACCACCTCCTGGTCACCCGCAACAGTTCGGGTATGGGAGGCACAGCACGATAGCGCTGAGCTAAAGGACCAGTCCGATAGCCCAGCGCTACCAATACTGTATGAGGCTTCGGGAGGGAGGTTTACTAACATTCCACGCCACACTCTGCTAGTTGGCCTCCGATACATGCTGTTGTGCTGGCCCACCCAAAGTACCATGGAAGCCCTACACTTCTGCCCGACTCTGGGAATACCACTTGAGTTTTTTCGTACAGCAGGTGTGTGCTTCAGCCGGCTCCTCTGAAGCCTTGGATGGTACCGATAAATAATGCATTTCAAATCCCTGAGAACACACGCCGTGTAATGCATGTGCAATAATGCAAACCACACACACACACACACACGCATGCTGCTGAACCACTCTGGATTTTTTTTTTCCCTTTCTCAACTCCTTCCTTCAGCTTCGCTTTCTATCTGTTCAAGTCTGCCAGAGCTGGCTTGGCAGCTATTCCTGAACAAGCCATGGGTGTGACAAGTATCCTTGTGTGACACATCCCTCGTGTAGGAGAAGGATTTTTTTTCTTCTTCCTTAGGGCCAGTGCTTCTCTTTCAAGGCTGGGAGAACAGGTCTTGTCTAGTTTGGATCGCGTGCCCCCTTCGCCTGAAGCTGTCCATGCCTTCTGACCTTCCCTTAAACAATACACTCTGGCAAGAGGGCCTCCGTAAAGCTTCGCATCTCTCAAGTTCACATCTTTTCCCTGCCAACTTTGAAGAGGCTGTAAAAAAAAAATGACAGCATCCGCCTACATTTTATTTCCTTTTGTTGTCAAGGTGCAGAAAGGCAGAGTGCACCTTTGCGTTTCTCAGTGCCCAAACAACCAGCACTCCTTAAAAGATATACAGTACATCCACCAGTGCTGTAGTGTAGTGTTTAACCGTATGACTTGCTGATCGTAAAAACCAGGCTGCTTGCTTGCTGCTTAGTCTGGTAAGATTTGCACAGGGTCTTGTTTGTGGATGTGGATTGCGAGGTGATGATTTTTTCACCGCTCGGGCCTACATGATTTCACTGCAAATGAGCTTATGCCGAGGCTTGGATCTTTAACCTCTCCATGTGGACCATGTGTTGCCTGCTCTGCACACACCTAGCTAACCAAGCACATGGATCTAAAATGAAGCATGAAGTATTTATGGAATCGCGGGGGGTAGGATGCGAAGAACATGCCAGAGCTGGCTTAATTGGTGTGTGAGGCCTCCTTTTTTTTGAACACTCTCACTGCAGCCACGGAATAGGGCATGGTCTGGTAGAGGCCGCAGTAGCCGCCGCAGCCTCTCCTACGTGAGCTCACCAAGACAAGGCCTATTCAGGCAAGCATAATGCTAAGTGTATGTCAAATTGATATTTATTGAATATATGAGTGGCTTCAGTGGCTGTGTGGGGAATCGTTTAATCAATCATCATCTACTTGACAGAGAGAGGTATGATAGGGCTGATATATGGATGAAGAAAAGGGAGGGAAAAAGCAGACTATTTTTTTCTTGGAGGAAATAAAAACAGCATGCTCCCTGCTTCTGTAATGCAGGGACACGTCAACTTGCATCACACAGCCTATATTACATAGTTACTCATACACATGTATGCTAGCGAGGGTTGACCTCATGCATATAAATGCATGCAGAGATGTTCGGAATAAACCACACAGCTACATTACATGCCAGCCAAGCTGCTAACCCAACACTTATGCAGCCGCAGCTGCGAGTTTACATCATCATGTGAAGCTAATGTGAGTTTTAGAGCTTATTTGAAATGAATTGACTGGTCTTGTTACATTTACAGCATTACCAGCGCAGTACACACAACACATACATGTTTTTCATTTATTTAAAGGGACACTGTGTGAGATTTTTAGTTGTTTATTTCCAGAATTCATGCTACCCATTCACTAATGTTACCTTTTTCACGAATACTTACCACCACCATCAAATTCTAAGTATTCATTATGACTGCAAAAATTGCACTGTTCATACATGAAAAGGGGGATCTTCTCCATGGTCGATATTGAATTTCCAAAAATAGTCATTTTTAGCTGCAAAAATGACTGTACTTGGACCATACTAGAAAATATTTCTTTATTACTGAGTAAACTTTCATGTAAAGATCAAATTTGGCAATAGGCAGCCCAGTTTCAATGTAGCCTGAGTATCATCCTCCGTAGTGACCGCGCTGGCTCAATACTTTCGCTTGCTGACCACGGAGTCTGACCCTGCAGCCACCCCCGGCAGTTGGAATTCAGATATTCGTTCAGTATCTGAATAGCCAATAGGCTCGCTGATAGTCTAAGCCCCTCCCCAAGCCCTCTTACATATTCAACCGAAATACAACAACTTGATGATGGCGATGTGATGTCTGTAACCAGGACATTTGATAGTGCTTGGTGTAAACTGGGACATTGCCGTCCGCCAAGACCTTTGACGGGCTTTCGGCACTGACACTGCGCAGCTCTTGGGCAGTCACACTGGGCGTTTCTCTTCTGTTCACTTTAATGGTTTTAGTTGACAGTTAATATCTTCATAACAAGGTTGGAACAAGCGCAGCCCCATTTCAGTGTTACTTTTTTTGCTGTCACACTCGACGCATATACACAGACACAAACCGGGAAGGAGAGAGGGTGGGGGCTGCTCCGTGGGCTGTGCATTTGGCGCATATTAAACAACGCAACTAGTAGTTTCCCAATAAAATTTGAATCATAATGCCGTGGATCCAATACTATAATATCATATAATATTGTCCCTAAGTCTGAGCGATGCATTGATTATTTGTTTAGGGTACGTTTTCTGCCAGCTAAATGCAAGGGGGAAGGGGGCTATATTAGCAAACAAGACGATTGCACAGTTAGCCTGCTAATTTTAAATATGATCACCTGGAGCTAATAGCCTTCACATGGCTTAATCCATCCCTGTTATCAGTCCGCTTGAGGTTTTTGCTTCGGGAAAGTGAAAAAATGAGGTCCTAATTAATCTTCAGATGGTGTCGGACCCTGACGGTGCCATAGGCACACGTTGTATGTCTCCCTGAAATCGTAGGTTTTTGACGGACCTCGACAAGTTTTACACTCCTTAGTTACCGTTGCTGAGCTCGGATTGGTTGGCGGCCGTTTGTGGGAGGGGTTTTGCGAAAGGCTAATTCCCTCATTAAGTGAGATAATTTCCAACTGCCGGGGGTGGCTGCAGGGTCAGACTCCGTGGTCAGCAAGCGAAAGTATTGAGCCAGCGCGGTCACTACGGAGGATGATACTTAGGCTAGTTTCAATGAGCAGCATAGTTGCAGTACCTTTTTTGACCACTTCCTGCACAGTGTACCTTTAATGTGTGTATTCATGTTGACATTTTTAGTCTAATGATTTGTACACGGTGTGGAGTATTACCAGAACCGTCATTTCACAACAAGCTGTAACCTTGGCTATGGCTTTGTATGTGACAAATAAACTACCCAAACTCAAACTCAAACTCAAACATTAAACTGGAGTGTCTTTGATATGTTTTCAGTGTAAACTATCCTGTTGTTGAGGATGAGTAGTAGCCAATAAAGGTGATGAAGCATGGCTTTGAACATGGCCTACCACTGCCTGTGTACAAATCAGATTTAAAGAGCCGTAATCTGGAGTTTAAGCTCTTTCCTGCTCACATAGGCAGAGATCTGCTCATGATTAGCATAGGCATTAGAGAGCTTGTTGTGCTACAATTGCAGCTGTGTGTTGTGTGTATGGGTGTGTGATTGAGGACATATGTGTGTAACTGTGTGCCAATATGCGTACAGGGTTGCCAGATGAGGCTGATGATTTCCAGCCCAAAAATGGCTCAAAACCCGCCTAGAAGCACCAAATCCCGCCCAATTCTATTGATTTCTATGGCAAAAATTGGGCTGGTTTTTCTGCTAAATGCCATTTTTACCCGCACAAGGCCATCCTAAGCAGCCCAATTGGGCGGGAAACAGCCCAATCTGGCAACACTGTAATACGTACAGTAATCAGCTGGGGGAGATCACATGGTAATGACGCCATACTCCTAATCCATATTTACTATGCAACTTGGATATTCATGAACTATTTAAAACCAGCATGTATGTGTATCCGTATGTGTCAACATGTGCTGATAATGGCATCACCAAAAACGATTTCAGTTAAACGAAACATCTGTAGTGTACTAGTCCAATGCAAGGCTCCAGTGCCATTTGTTAAATAAGCGGTTAGTGTTAAGAATGTTTAGCATGCGAGCCCGTTTGCCTGGCTGGCATCTGCACATACTGTAGGACCGTCAAGCCGTTAGGGGGAGAGAGGGGAAGTGTGGAAGCGCTCTCTCTCTCCAGATGTTCGCCCACCGCGACGAGTCTCTCAACTGGTGTTGCTCTCTTCCTCCACAATCTCTCTATCCAGACGCCACTGTTTCCTCTCCCCTCTCAGTTCACTTCACGCAAGCGTCCCTCCGTCTCCCTCTGTTAATTAATGTCAGGAACACAATTAAGAACCGTGAATATGGCTCATTTCACAAACAAACACATTCAGGGTGAATTAGTCAGTAGGTGCGATGTTGGCATCCGGGTTGCCTCTTCTCATTCAGTGCCATTACTCCCTAAGGTGGCATTCATGGGGACCTCCAGATGCCCCTTGATTCAACATCCCTCTTTTGTTTGTTTTTGGAGTGACGTCCCTCCAGCCACATACCAGCACTTGTAGGCCTTATTGCCTTCTAGATTGAATTGGCTGTCTTTTACATTGTATGAATGACTTGGATGACTGAATAGGCTGCTCGTTAAAATAAAAAACAGTTTTTAATATTTTATTTTAAAAGCTCTTCTAGGGAGTGGCATCGGAAATTAGCCAAGGCTATACATGCTATGATGCTATTCTGTTGGGCTTGTATAACCTACAGATTAACCCTACCAAATAAACCGAACCGATTGCCTTGTCCGTGGAACATTTGTCCAGTGAGTGCCGTTCCTCCGTGAAGAAGGATTTTTTTTTCTTTTTTTTTAGCCCACCTACCTCGACTTCCTCGCACAAAGAGAATTGATACCCTGAGGAGTGGTGTGACGTATGATCAGTGCGGTGAAGCTGTCATTAGACTTTAATGCACTCTAATGTTCCATTTTGTGCTGAACTTCATTAGATCTCTCCGTGGGTGATAAGATGTCTGCGCGTCGGTTATAAAACCTGTGGTTTTCACGCCATACTTCACAGTAATTAAGAGCTGAGTGATGTTACATTTGAATACCCCCGTTGCCTGCCAAGTCCCTGTAAAATACACCGGATCTAAACATCAGCAGAACACCTGTCCCCGCTGTTGTTTTATTTTAATAGATGAAAATACCTAAGTGGGAATCAAGAGGAAAGTCTATCATCTGAGGCAAGCCCAGGGCTGAAGTTCATACAGACTAGGAATTGAAAACAGCAATGACTTAGCTTTTTCCCACAGAGGAAGAGAGTGACAGAGGGAGAGAGAGAGAGAGAGAGAGATTAAGAGAGAGAGGGAGAGAGAGAGAGAGATTAAGAGAGAGAGGGAGAGAGAAAGAGAGAGTAAAAAGAGAGCATGTGAGAGAAAAGCGCTAAACGAAGAGGAGGGAGGTAGTCTGTGGGTGCCCTTCTGGTGAGTGGTACTCCAGAGTAGAGCTCTGGGGTTAGAAGCGCGGCAGGTGGCCTCTGTTGAACTCCACTGTAATGGAAAATGCAGTTTTGGGTCCTGTGTTGTGTGTGAGCGGCCACAGCCTGTCTCCTCAATTAAAGAAAAGAACAGTCCCGCACAAAGCTGGAGTCCCTCCAACCACTGATAGTCAATATATGCTGGAGTCATAGCGGGTCTCGCACTTAGCCAACTGCAGTCAGCGTGAAATATACATTTGTACCACTGGGGGCAGGTTCCAGTTGTAGCATCCTAATGGGCATGGAGCTTGTGTTCAGTTTAAAAGCATTGGAAAAGTGTCTAACCAATTGACGGTGGCCACTATCGGAATAATATACTTCCTAAAGGAGAAGGTGATGTATTATTCCTATATTCACAAAACTCTGTGGACACAGCAAAGAAACAATGTCTTTGCAGTTGATTAATACATTTTGTACTCGCTTTCCTCTCAAGCCTCAGTTGTTTGTTGTTCAGTGCCAATTATCCTGCAATGCTTTTGCACCACCTGGTTAAGCTACAACATTGCTTTCTCTAAATACACACTTGAAATACACCCATCACTTCGGACACACCTCACTCTGTTACCCCAACTGCCCCCCGAGCATGACCCAATCAAACTAGCCATGCTGCCCATAATGTGAAGAGACGCTCCCGATAAGTTCTGTCAGGACAAAAAGTGTTCTGTGGATGGAAGGCGGATGGAACCACGCACACTAGGCCTCATTGTGGGAAACCAAGGGGCCAAAGTGGTTGTTCATGGTTTATGATGATTTACTTCATCTAGTGTAAGCCCATCTCGCTGTCTCTCAGAGAGAAAACACGCATTACTTGGGAGTAGGGCTGGGCGGTATACCGTTAAAAAAAACGTGATTACGGCTATCACCTACTCAAGGTTCACTTTTTGATGAGAGAAGTTTTTTTTTTTTTTAATTCCAAAAAAGTGATCAAAGTAGAAATGGAGATTAATTAAGATTCAGGATTTTATCTCATTTTTAAATTTAATTTCAGCCTTTTCTTCAGAAACATTGAGATGTGGGGGCAAATCGCCACTTATGAAAAAGCACATTAATTTTCATCAAGAAAACCGTGATACGCATTTTTTCCAGAACCGCCCAGCCCTACTTGGGAGTACTCGTAGTATTCAGCCTAATCTCGGCACAGATCGGTATTTTATACGGAAGTGTGACCATGCAATAAACACAACAAAGTCATACATTGCCGCTTAATTGTAATGAAAGGGGGGGGGGGTCTTTTTTAAAAATTGAAGACCAGGCCCTATACGTGGCCTAACGGTAGTGCACTGGGTTACTATGCTGCCGATCCGAGTTCGATTCCGGCCTGGGTCGTTTGCCGATCCTCCCTCCCCCGTCCTCTCGCTCCCACTCGCTTCCCCTCACCATCTCCAGCTGTCCTATCTCATAAAGGCAAAAAAGCCCTAAATATATATAAATGTTTTAAAATGAAGACCAAAGGGAGAAAGAGTAACCGAGAGAGATAGAGAGAGGAGGGGGAGGAGGGAGGGAGGGAGAGAGAGGGAAAACGAACCAATGGGGATGCCCACCTTGGATGAATTTTTAACGTTGCGTGCTATGTCTCGGCGATGAGAGGCCTGCTTGCCACTGCTGCATTATTCACGGCCCCACTGCTCTCTGCCAGTATAAAGACGCTCATTCTTTTCTCCCCTCCCCTCTCTCTGCCCTCGGTGTCTCTGGGTATGTCCCTTTATCTCTCTGTCTCTGTCTCTCTGTCGCCCTCTTTCTCTTTCTCTCTGTCTTTTCTCATATCGAGCATACCACTGTGTGTGACACGCAAGAACAACAGACTGCAAGACTGTCAGCAATACATTCTGTTGTGTGTATGCACATGCCACTGTCTGTGGCATTTGCACACAGCAACATGATAATTCATATTTGAGTGTGCACGTGTGTGTGCATGTGCATGTGTGCCTGTGCTTGTGTGTGTGTGTTAGTGGGGTGGTGTATTTTTGGTAATTGCACATGCGCAGGTGCACATCCAGGCTAGAGTGATGGTATGTTTGCCATGGAGAAAGAGGAGAACTGCGGTACGCGGTTGATTGAGTGACAGGTAGTCCTCGCTCCTGTTAACCCCCGTCGTCAGGATGAGACGGCCACCGTCACTCTACTCTGCCAGTTGAAATGAGCTGGAAAAAGAACTGAGGACTCTCGCTGACCAACTGATGAGAGGAAGGGTGTGCGGTAGAGAGAGAGAGAGAGAGAGAGAGAGAGAGAGAGAGAGAGAGAGAGAGAGAGAGAGAGAGGGAAAGGACGAGAGACAGAGAGAGTTTGGTAGGTCAAAATAGGGCCCTTTAGACCTGGGCCTGGTTTCCTGGTTTCACAGACCTCGCTGTACTCTACTGCCACAAATCACACCTCAATGAAATGGTCCACTAGTAGGACCCTTGCCAACAACTCTAGCTAGGCCTCTCTCTCTATCTCCCTCTCCCTCCCTCTCTCTCTCTCTCTCTCTCTCTCTCTCTCTCTCTCTCTCTCTCTCTCTCTCTCTCTCTCTCTCTGCTATTCTTTCTGTGTTAGGCCTGATGCCAGGACCAGGGGTTTGGGCGGTTGGGTGGAGGATGGAGGATGGAGGGAGGGGGGTAGGGGGCACCAGTAGGCAGCAGCTGGCCATTGCCAGTGGCCCTGCACTGATCCGACAGAGTGATTCCAGGGCACTGGCACTGGCATTGGCACTGGTGTGTTTGCTGAGTCCTCGTCTGTCCACTGAAGTGGGCACCAGCCCAAACCTCCAGCTCTCCTCTCCTCTCCTCTCCTGTCTCCCCCATGGGCATCAGGAACATGATCCCCCACTTCCTATTATACACACACAGTCACACACTAACCCACACTCTGGACTCTACACACACACACTAACCCACACTCAGGACTCACCGCATACACGCACGCACGCACACACGCACACACGCACACACGCACGCACACACGCACACACGCACACACACACACTAACCCACACTCAGGACTCACCGCATACACGCACGCACGCACACACGCACACACGCACACACGCACGCACACAGACACACACACACACACTAACCCACACTCAGGACTCACCGCATACACGCACGCACACACACACACTAACCCACACTCAGGACTCTCCACACACACACGCACACACACACACTAACCCACACTCAGGACTCTCCACACACACACACACACACACACACACACACACACACACACACACACACACACACACACACACACACACACACACACACACACACACACACACACACAGGACTCGCACACACACTCACTCACTGGCGCATAGACTTTACTCTCACTCTCCCCCTCTCATTTTTCTGTCTCACTTACACACAGATGCGTGCGCGAGACACAGACACACCCACACACACACACCCACACACACCCACAGACACACACACACACACACACACACACACACACACACACACACACACACACACACACACACACACACACACACACACACACACACACACACACACACACACACACACACACACACACACACACACACGTCACACACACACACCCAGGCACGCTATACTGTACTCATGCACACACAAAATCAGCAACAGCATAAAGCTTGTGCATGATACACAACAGCGCTAAGTTATACGGGGGGAAAAAACATAGTTTTATGAGTAGGTATCTGCTTAGCATTCGAATGAAATTACATTCACCTGAGGCAGTGCGACATACTACAACCTGTCCTGGGGCCTGTGGTCTTGAACTGTATTGTATTATGCTCCTACCATCTACAGTATGTTAGTGATTATTTTCCCCATCAACAAATAAATGTCAGAGAAAATTGTTTTTTTTAAAGAACTGTAATAGCCCACTGCTTTTTAATTCTATTTCAAGTTGGAAATTGGCCCGTTATTGAGAAGAATTTAAGAATGGACAAAGTCTACTAGCTAGCTTACTCAGGGGAAGAGTATGTTGATCTTGGTCAGCAGAATTTATGCTCATATTTACACTTCATTATTTTAGGGCATATTCTTTGGAGCAGGTGCTTGAGGGTGCATTTAAATATATTTTGATCTCATGACTTTTACAGAGGTGCTGTACCCCATTGTAGCCATGACAAAACAATTGGATAGGACAGAACTGATGCAGAAATGAGCCAACGTGTAATAATAATATTGTAATAATGTAATGTTGGACCTTTCTTTCCAATGCATTTACACTTACTGTAATAATTATTATACAATTTAAGTGAAGCTCTTTACCTCCATGTATTTCTTCATGAGGATATCAAAATTGCACACATGCCAAAAAGTGATTTTAGTATGTTTCCTTCATGTCCTTCAGACTCAATGTCTGAAAACAAATCGCCAACACTGAAATTTTGGTTGTTATTTATTAGCTTTTTATGAGCTTGTTATACTCACTTAATGTAGTGGGGTTGTTTTTATCTGTCACAGCCATCAACTAATTGGTCTCATTAGGGTGTTTACTGCTTGTAATGAGTCAAATCTGAAAGGTTTTTAAGTGAGCAGTTTTTCCCCTTCCCAGCACCATCAAGCACCATTTCAACAAAATTAACCCACACACCATAAAACTGCTCTATCATTGTAAAATTTGTTTATCGGATGTCAGAGAGAGAAAGTTGACTGTTTGGTTTACTTAGCAATGCTGACAGAACATGTGTGCACACCCACACACACATTAAAACCAATTCAAAAACCTTTCTGCCCAGAAAGCTGAAATATCTAGCTAGCTGGCATTGCTACTAAATTGCTACTAAATCCTTCAACATTGTAATGACACAAATAATGTAGCCACGAGTAATGCATTGGGTGACAGTAGATGTAAAACAATCATATTGGAAGCATTATCTCATTATCTCATCAATCTTTTAAATACCCCTATGATACAACATTTTACAACAGTGTGTGTGCGTGTGCGTGCGTGCGTGTGTGTGTGCGTGTTTGAGATGTTTGTAGTACATCTACTTCAGGTGTGCATATGTGCACATGGGTGTGTGTGTATAGGGTGGGGGCCTCTACTGTATGTCATTGTCCCTGTCCATGTTGGAGCTCTGCATTGTCAGCGGGGGGTGACGGCAGCAGAATCCTGCCAGCTGAAGTAGATGAATCCGCCCCGAGCCGAGCGCCTTCCTTCCCCATGACACAACAATGACAGCATGGCAGCTACTATAGCCTAGCCATGCCGGCCGGCCTGACCTTCACTCTGACAAGGTCAGAGGCAGAAGAGAGAGAGAAGGGGGTTGAGAGTGAGAGCGAGAGGTCTTGGGAGAGATACAGTACAGTTACAGCCGGGAAAAAACGGAGGGAGTCGAGACACGTGTCAGGAAGCTGTTAGAGGAAATGGCAAGATAATACTGTATGTCTGGCTAGGAATTACAGCTCTATAGCGTATAGCTTAGTTGCAGTAATTGCCCTGGTGTTTGTTAAAGGAACGGGAAGCTGCTGTGATGATACTAATTTGCATACTGTTCATAATAATTTCCGGATGAGTTATGGTTTCTTAATTTTGCAGTCTGGGTATCTTTCAACCGTACATTAAAGTGTCTTCCCCTTATCAAGTAGTGATTAATTGACAAAAAATCTGTAAGACGTACAAGCCAGCCTTCACATACAGACACTCGATCACATGCACACATACCCTCACATGTATGACATTTAGAAAAGGGAGAGCATTGTCTGCTGTGCTTTGAAGAGGAATTGGTTTATTTCCTCTGCTCTCTCAAGCCACAGCCTACCACGGTTGCCGTGGTCCCTGGAAGCCTACCATCGTTGCCATAGTCCCTGAGGGCAGGCAGGCAGGCAGCGCAAGCAGTCAGCTCAGCCGAGGTAGCTCCGACATTAATTGTGTAGGTCAACTCCAGGACTGTTCATGAAATACATTTCCAATCCTACAGTTTCAGGCCTTACAGCAAAACCACTTTAACCCAGGTCTGTCTGACCTGTTTCAAGGAGTACCATACACTTACTCTACTCCAAAGCAACTCACTCGTTATGTTGATGTGCTGTCATTTTAGGCCAGTGGTTCCCCACCTTTTTTGGGACAGGATGCCATTTTGATATCCCACATTTCTGGGGACCCCATCCACATTTTTTTCACAACGAAAATTAAAAACATGACTGAGCTACATAAGTTGTAAGGTGTTACTGTAAACCTATAGATATGCTACCATACACTTACTCTACTCCAAAGCATCTCGCCCTTTATGTTGATGTGCTGTCATTTTAATGTAAGCCATTATTATTGTCTACATATCTCCCTTTTTGGACTGAAATCTGTAAGGTTTCATTTGAGCCCTGAATACTGCTATTCCCCAGGGACACTGCCAGCAGACGTTCACCTAATTTTTTGAGGTCTGGAAATCTTCCACTGGATTTATTGGGTGAGATAGATATATGCACAGCTCATTAACATCAGTTCAAATTACACCAAAAGAGGCTGGATTGCCTCCCAGCTCCCAAGAATATTATATGCTAAAATGGTTAAGTAGGGAATATTTAGAGCGAACCTGATGACGCGTTGTTCGCTCCGAGAAATAACGTAAAGAAAAGTAAGCAGTGTGCGGTGTCTCTTGAATTTTGTTCATAGGGAATATTTAGGTCCTTATCAGTTGTGTAGAACGTGTGTGAACCCAGATGAATAAGCTACAGAGTTACGCTAAGCTTGAAGGTTATGTTTGCAAAAGAATGTGGCAGAATATTGCCATTAATATAGTTAACAGTGATCTAGGCCTGTTTCAGGAACTGCTCGACACTGTTGTAATTTAATACCTTTTGAACATACATATTCTCTTGAGGCAGCGTAGCTTCTATCCTTTTTCAAGTTCTACGTCTTGAAGCCAGGGCCGCATACAGCTTTGGCCGGGCCCATGACAAACTCATCTGAAAGGGCCCCCCAGCCCAATATATTCAATGTGAAGAGGACCCAATGTTGGGCCCCCTTTTTCCCTGGGCCCGAGACAACTGTCCCCTTCACCCCCCCTATCGGCACCCCTGCTTGAAGCAGCAGAGACACATATTACAGGCTCAGATAACAGTTCAAAATGAATGTGTTATCTGGTCTACTATGAAGATGTCTCCTCTATATTTTTTGGACTCATCATTGTTGTCATATCTATGAATTGTCATGTGAATAAGATGCTAAGGGCTGAGTTTCTTCAAAGTAAGCATTTCGTGGGCACCTCTTCAAGAGCCTTACATCTCCACAAAAGGATGTGGATGGTTTTGAATTCAGCGGAGGAAACTGCTGGTAAACTGAGACGATTGTCGACCATCATGACTGAAATTGTTTGTCAGCGGCGCATAATGCACAGCCTCTCCAGTGTGTAGTCACCGCTCTGAAAGCACCCCGTGGTTTATACAGGATGCAGCGTTTATTAAAGGTAGTGCAGTCAAGCAGCATACACTTTGTAGGGAGATGAATGTGCCACGAGAAAAGGATTAGGGAGTGGCTGTGAGGAATGACAAATCACAGATTTCCCGTTTGATATCTGGGACGCAAAACCTGTTGGTTGTTGCTCTCTCTCTCTCTCTCTCTCTCTCTCTCTCTCTCTCTCTCTCTCTCTCTCTCTCTCTCTCTCTCTCTCTCTCTCTCTCTCCCTCTCTCTCTCTCAGTGACATGTTTGATGTACATTAAAATGACTCAGGAATCAGCATGAGCATAAACGTCTTATGTCTGAATGACAAATAAGCGTGTCTGCTTACGATACCTTGTTCATGTGTCTATAACGGCATGATCGTCATATTCGCTTTAAAGCTGAAGGTGACAAGAAAATCTCTGTGCATCATGTAGCAGTTGTTTAAAAAAAAAATCTGAATGGATAGTAAGGAAATCGTGTCTTGTGTTTGCCTGTAATAGTGATGGAGTGGCGTGTCCCAAAGCAGCCCTGTCACATGCTCCTGTGCGTACCTGACTCGCTTTGTGGCGCCGAAAAAGCGAATGATATCACTCTTCCGGAGCGAGGGGAGCCACCCTCAGCTCCTAAAGGTAAACAGTCTCCCGCCCCACGGATGGGGATGAGCTAGCCTCCTGTCCTGCCCCCGAGTGACCGGGGAGGGGAGGGGAGAGCCCGAGCGCTTGCTGTGTCTAATGGAGAGTGGAGGCCATGGTTATATATTTCAGCCTGTCTGGACTGGAGGTATTAAACACCATCCTCCGTGTCTGCCCACAGCCCATCAGCTCTCCTCCCCTGGCTGCCTGACCGTGCAATGGGCCTCCATTCATCACTGGTGACTAGACTGTGGTTTCGTGAGAGCAAGGGGCTAGTCTGAATCTATGGGGGATTACAGTAGCATTTAAGACTTTCCCAGACAGTGTTTTTTATGGACAGCACTGTGTATATAACATATATATTGAGAGCTCTTTTTCAAAACGCTATATCCACCGTTTTTGACTTTTTGCATTTTGATATTGTAATTGACTGTTAAGAAGTCCTATCATTTATATGTGAATTCTTGCCATTCAAATGTCTGGAGAACATACTTTTTAAACCTCTATAAAGTGCATTTTGCAATGCATGCCCAATGCCCAATACCCAACAATTTCCCAACATTCTATAAAATGGATATATCTCATTTGGGAAAAGAGCTCTTCATATGTTCCCTCATGTATAATACAGTTCATTTTTGTTCTTGGGCCAAATAATAAATTAGCAGCAATCCGAGAAAAGTAATATAACGGCCAAAATATACACTCTCGTAAAGTTGTTATGACTGGTACTAAACCAACAGATGTGGAACCATACATTCAAGCTACCAAGCAAGGCTGTGCAGGGGGGGGGGTGCTGCGCAGCTAATGCCTTCCTGTCTGTTTGTTTGTGTGGCTGGACTGAGCCCCCAGCCACTGTCCCCGCTTCACACAGTGCGCGGTGTGCGTGTGTGACAGCTTGCAGTTGTGGAACACAGGAACCCAGCTGTGTGTGTTTGTGGTGTCACTGTCAAGATGCCAGAGCTACAGTAGGCCCTGCTCAGACTATCACAACATCTCAAATCCATGGGCTGCTAAGCATTGCCTCTTCCTGAAATCAAGACAGGTCTGTGTGTGTGTGTGTGTGTGTGTGTGTGTGTGTGTGTGTGTGTGTGTGTGTGTGTGTGTGTGTGTGTGTGTGTGTGTGTGTGTGTGTGTGTGTGTGTGTGTGTGTGTGTGTGAGAGTGAGTGAGTGAGTGAGTGAGTGAGTGAGTGAGTGAGTGAGTGAGTGAGTGAGTGAGTGAGTGAGTGAGTGAGGGCGGGGGGGCAGACAGAAATGAAACAGACAGACTGAGAGAGAGGGACAGACAGACAGAAACAGAGAGATGGGGTGAGAGGGACAAAAACAAAAATGCCCCTCAAGATCACACAGCATTGACATCTCTGTCTGTGAAGCAACACACTGTCTTGTCTCATGGTTTCTCTCTCACCCAGATCTCATTTTCAAATACTCTGGCAATGACAAAGCTTCATTTCACGGCCCATTAGGTTTTATGTGGCATGGAAATAAGGGGGGAATCGATGATGGTTTGGGATGTCACCTCTCCAGTGCCCTTTCAAGCAGGACATCTGCCTCTGTACTACTTGGCCAAAGATAAAGGCCAAACATGCCACAAGCGAAGAAAAGGAGAAACAAAAAAACTCAAAGAAGGGAAATCCTATCTCAATTCCTGTGCTTGGAGGGTTTTGAAAGATTTGACAAAGTCCTTGGTGGTGAAGTCCACTATGACAGTGGCTGAGAAGTAAGATGTCATCAGCGCTGTGTATAGTATACTATATGTAATAATAACAAATAATAATCATCAATTTTGTGTAGCACTTTTCTAAATACCCAAAGACGCTTTACAGAACATGTAACATCAAACAAAAACATGAACAGACATTCGAAGACATAAAGAGACTAAAACACAACACAACGGCAATGGAAAGTTCTTTTTTTGTCCATAAATCATGACGGTATGGAGCGTTCACGTTAGTGGAGAAATATGGAAGCCCATGCATTTCCCAAAAAACAATAGAGAGGAGCATTGTCTAGAAAATGTTTGGGCCAGACAGTGCATATCATCCTCATGATCTGGTCCGATCGATATGCCCAGACAGTAGTCTAATCGTCTCCCCGAAGACGCCCTCAGATAGGATTGGAGGCTCTCCTAGACCAGCGAAGACTGTGGATTGGGTGGAGGACGGAATGATTTTATTTAACCAATCGAGGAAGGGGTTGGGGGGAAAGTCTGTTTAAAAGTTGAAAGTCATTTTATGATCCATAATTGGTGGTCTTATACTGTAGTGGATGCTTTAGTGAGAAAGGATGCATAAAAAATAACGGTCAGGATTTGTGTCATTTTAGACAATGGCACAGGCTTATGACAGCTTAGGAAATAGAAATACTGTTAGGAAGAATCCTATGCACAAACAAGAGCCAGCAAATCAAGTTAATTCCCTAGATATGGAATTACTCACAAAGCAAATTAAAGATTAAAAACAATCCTGGCCTTTGAAGAGAACAACACAGGGTTTATTTGGATTGGCATGTGCTACACTTAGTTGTCTGCTAAATCCCAAGTCAGCTGATGTCTGTTTTCACTACACACACACACACACACACACACACACACACACACACACACACACACACACACACACACACACACACACACACACACACACACACACACGCATACACATACACATACACATACACACACACACAAACACAGGCATGCGCACACTCAAGCACAGGCACACACGCATGCACGTACGCACACACACACACACACACACACACACACACACACACACACACACACACACACACACACACACACACACACACACACACACACACACACACACACACACACACACACACACGTGTGCTTACAAAGACCCAGTTGCACACAGCAGCCCAGGGAGAGGGGGAGAGAGAGACTCATTTTTGTCATGCAATTTTTTCATGACTGTGTTAAATCTCTAGCAGCAGAAGACAAGGGACGGTTATCTCTAATCAATGTGGCAGCCAGGCAGGCAGGAGCAGTGGGCCTTTGAGGGAGCTGGAAGCGCATGTGATGATGTGCTCATCTATTGAAATCCAGGAAGCAGAGGCAGAAGCATCAGCAGCAGCAGCAGGCCCCCTCAGAGCCCCAACCAGATACATATATCTCCCTCTCTCTCTCTCTCTCTCTCTCTCTCTCTCTCTCTCTCTCTCTCTCTCTCTCTCTCACTCTCTCACTCTCACTCTCTCTAACTGTCTCTCTAACTCTCTCTCTCTCTCTCTCTCTCTCTCTCACTCTCTCTAACTGTCTCTCTAACTCTCTCTCTCTCTCTCTCTCTCTCTCTCTCTCTCTCTCTCTCTCTCTCTCTCTAACTGCCTCTCTAACTCTCTCTAACTCTCACTCACACACACACACACACACACACACACACACACACACACACACACACACACACACACACACACACACACACACACACACACACACACACACACACACACACACACAGAGAGAGAGAGAGACGGAGAGATGCCATCTCCACTCACTCCAGTTATGGCTATTCCAGCTTATTGGCTTTGGCTGAGTTTTTGGGCTCCGACCCCAGTGCAGTTTTGTACAATGCTTTGGAAAATAGGCTGAACATGCCACTTATCAGCAGAAGGGGGACTGTTGGACAATTATTTTACCCACATAACAAAATTAAATGCTTCATTTATTGGGTATTCACTGTTTAAGTAAGTAGCTACTTGACTAACAACAGAACTATCATTAAATTATCTCTAATATGCAGGGTGCGATTTGTCAGAAAACCTGAAGGGGGGATATGTTTCAGATCGTAAGCAATATCAATGGAATTACATTGAACTGTGATGAAATCATGTAGAAAAAGTGGTGATATCAAGACCAGAAGGGGGGACAATCCCCCCCCATCTCCCCCTACAAATCGCACCCTGCTAATATGTTCTGCCATTTCTCTGAACTCTGCATGTCTTGCTTGCAATGCCTTGGTTATGTCCTGCATGTTTTTACATCTTAATCTTTTGTGCCTTGCTTTTGCGGATGTGTTGTCTTTGTGAGATGCCTGTTCGTGTCTGCATGTAACGCATTTTGCCTTTTGCTGCTTTGGGCAGTCATGGGTAAGCGGTTAGGGCATCAGACTTGTAGCCCAAAGGTTGCCGGTTCGACCCGCCAGGTTGGTGGGGGGAGTACTTCACCAGTGCTCTCCCCCATCCTCTTCCATGACAGAGGTACCCTGAGCATGGTACCGTCCCGCCACACTGCTCCGATTTGGGGACCATTGGGGCATAAATGAGGCATAAATGCAATTTTGTTGTGTGCAGTGTTCACTTGTGTGCTGTGGAGTGTTGTGTCACAATGACAATGGGAACTGGAGTTTCCCAGTGGGGATTTCACTTTCACTTTCACTTTCTTGGCTAGGTCTCACTTGGAAAAGTGGCACCAGCCTCAATGTGACCACCCAAGTAAA
>NC_085872.1:23834501-23842001 GCF_034702125.1 Engraulis encrasicolus | reverse complement strand
GGTGACCTATTTTGTACAGTTCCTTCTGTGTGACTGAGGAGGAGCGTGGTGATTTCATTGTGAGATGTCCTCAGGAGCAGCAGACGATCTCATTATCCCTTTCGATATCTAATACCAAATTCAAGGTTTATTTTAGATAAACTGAAAAATGAAAAAAGGTCGCACCATGCATAGGTTTCTTTATTACACAGACGCGTATGCCGAAACGCGTCTGAGTAATAAAGAAACCTATGCATGGTGCGACCTTTTTTAATTTTTCAGTTTTACAATATTTTGGTCAGCACCCTTAAAAGGAAGAAAAAAACTGTTGGGTGACGCCTGCTCCAACCTTGAACTTTATTTTAGATAAATACAACATCTGGATGCACAGCCCATACACAGTGCATGTATTGATGCTTTTTTGTCCCTCGTTTTGGCCTATGTTGTTCAGTTCCCATATGCAACAATAACAATACATCTCCAGATCCAGTTGAGATGTGGTCGGTGGGTAGGAGTGCTGTTACATAGCTCTCTCTCTCTCTCTCTCTCTCTCTCTCTCTCTCAGAGCACAGTCTGTCTGTGTGCAGGCCCATCACAGTGTCCCGCATATAAGAAGGAAAAAAAACAAGATGTGCTGGAGCAACATGTTCCATCGTCCATGTCTCCAGGGCTGGTCTGGCCATCTGGCAAAGCGGGCATTTGCTGGTGGGCCCGGCATCCTCGTGGGCCCCTATTTTCAGATTTTTTTCAAAAAGAAAAAAAAAACATATTTTCAGAATAGGGGCCCACGAGTGTGCGTGCCCACCCGGTGAGTCAGTTCTTCGCCTCTACACCGCATTCCACATTATTACGCAACTGACATTTTTCGCTGTTTCCCCAAATAATCAATACAAATGACAGTCGTCATAATTTTCAAGTCATCAGCCATTAGAGTACAATTAAAACGTTTTTGAATGAACCTTCCAATGATAACGGTATTTTTTAAAATAATAAAAAACTTAAAATGCTCTGTTCCACATTATTACGCAAAGTAGTTTTGTAGTGTTCAAATACAAATTTCTTTCTTTGTTTCCCATTTACATCAAAACAGTTGGAATTTGGTACCTTCTAAATTACATTTCAATGTTCAATACTTGATGATAAACTCTTTGTCTTAGTAACTGGAATGCTTTATTAAACATTGAAGTCAATGGCAGGGCATTGCATGGGAGTTATGAAAGCCCAGATATCCTTGATGCTTTGCTCTCAGCTGTTTTTGTTTGTTTGGTCTGGTGACCCACACTTCACTCTTCAATATACCTGTAGATTTCCATGCCACGTTTAGGTGCTTTGGTGGTATCGACATTTTAACTCACCAAACATAAAACCCCATTGAAAATGAATGGGATGTTATGTCTGGTGAGTTAGAATGTCATCATCTCCAAAGCACCTAAACGTGGCATGGAAATCTACGGGTATATTGAAGAGTGAAGTGTGGGTCACCCGACCAAACAAATAAAAACAGCTGAGAGCAAAGCATCAAGGATATCTGGGCTTCCAGAACTCCCATGCAATGCCCTGCCATTGACTTCAATGTTAAATGCAGCATTCCAGATACAGCTTATAACAAAGTTTTGAACATTGAAATGTATCAAAATGCCAACTGTTTTGATGTAGATGGGGGAAAAAAAGAAAGAAATTTGGATTACAACACTACAAAACTGTTTTGTGTAATTAATTGGAACAGAGCATTTTGGGCATTTTAAGTTTTTTATTATTTTAAAAAATACTGTTATCATTGGAAAATTCATTCAAAAACGTTTAAATTGTACTCTAATGGCTGATGACTTGAAAAATATGACGACTGTAATTTGTATTGATTATTTGGGAAAACTGCAAAAAATGTCATTTGCGTAATAATGTGGAATGCGGTGTAATTACGAGGGGCCCCTTAAGCCAAAAGTGCCCGGGCCCTATTTCTCCCCCAGCCCTGCCCTGCATGTCTCTGTGGGCATGTAGGCTTCCTCTCCTCTCTTAGACTCAGCCTTGGATAGGAGGCCGCCCTGCACTTTACATCCGCCCGTACCACCACCAACCAACCAACCAACCGCCCACCCACCGTCACCGTCACCACCACCACCACCACCATCACATCACCACACTACTATACTGTGGGAGTCTGGCCCACCCACCCAGCTCAGCTGTACCCTGCTGTAGCGCTTCAGAGCCCCGACATGTAAAAGCAAAGGCATGTTCAGCTGACCGTTCCCTCAGCTCCATTATCGGGTCAAAGCCTCCCAACCGTGAAAACGTGCCTCGGCTGGAGGAGTTGCTCCTCAGCGAACCGCCCCCCCTTCAAGTGTGGCTGTGTTAGGGTAAAGCATCGGGATGTAGGGGGAGGGGCTGTGGTCTGTCAGTCTGTTGGTGGATGGCTGGGTGGTAGTAGCCTCGCCTGAGAACAGGAGTAGATTCGGCTGTCATCTTGCAAGTCAGTCAGGTGGCCAAATGTGTTGTTGTGCTGAGTAGCTCCCTCTGCTGGTTGAGTTTTTAAATGTCCTCCGCCTGCTGCCTGCCGCCAGTGTTGCCGGATTGGATTGTTCCCGCCCAATTGGGCTGCTTTGGATGGCCGTCTGTGGGTAGAAATAGGAAAAAAGGGCATTTGGGCGGGTTTTTCCGCATTTTATGGCCATAGAAATCAATAGAATTTAGTTCAAATTGGGCGGGATTTAGTGCTTCCAGGCGGAATTTTGAGCATTTTAGGGGGGCTGGAAATCATCACTCTCATCTGGCAACCCTGACTGCCACCCTCCACGGTGTTGTTTTCTCATGCCGGCTTTTCCACCTCTGACCAAATTTTTTGCAATTCATATTAGCCCTGAGGCATCAACACTAGTCTTCAAAAACAACCCACAGCATGATAATGATAGGGCAGCGCGAGCACACAAACAGATAGAGAGAGGGAGGGGGAGAGGGAGGGGGAGAGGGGAGCGGGGAGAGAGAGGGGAGAGGGAGATAGAGAGGGAGAAGGAAGAGGCGCACAGATGTGCATGCTTTCTTCAAATCTACTGTTGCGAAATCACACACTCATACACTGATAGTCGGCTCCTCTCTCTCTCTCTCTCTCTCTCTCTCTCTCTCTCTCTCTCTCTCTCTCTCTCTCTCTCTCTCTCTCTCTCTCTCTCTCTCTCTCTCTCTCACACACACACACACACACACACACACACACACACACACACACACACACACACACACACACACACACACACACACAAACACACACACACACAAACACACACACATGCCGCTCGCTCTGCACCCCTCCTCGCTGGCCACAGGGTTTGCAGTTCTGGGGTGCATTTCTCGAAAGTGTAGTGTTGTTAGCCAGTTAGCAACTTGGGTAGTTGTCAATGGGAAATTGCGTTGCAAACAAAAGAGTAGCTAATGTAGTTAGCAACTATGGTTTCAAGAAATGCAGCCCTGCACCCCTCCTCACTGACCACAGGTTTGCAACAAGGCGTCAAAAACCACAGAGAGGAAGGCAGGCAGCAAAAAAGCTGTACCGGTACTCGGATTGAAAGAGAGCGAAATGAAACCAAGATGAGGGCAGTTGGAGAGGCCAATGATGCTTCTTGTGTGTGTGTGTGTGTGTGTGTGTGTGTGTGTGTGTGTGTGTGTGTGTGTGTGTGTGTGTGTGTGTGTGTGTGTGTGTGTGTGTGTGTGTGTGTGTGTGTGTGTGTGTGTGTGTGTGTGTGTGTGTGTGTACTTGTCTGTGTCTTTGTGTGTGTAGGCCATTGTTGGCAGATGTCCTGTTGGGAGTGTGCAAAACGAGACAGTGACGAAGAGATCAGAAATGTGATGCAGTATAAAAAGAGGAAAAGGGGTAGCGAAAAGGAGAGAGTGTGTGGGGGGGCTGGAGATGCAGAGATATAGAGGGTAGGTAGGTGTCTAGGTGATATAGAGCGTAGGTGTCTAGGTGATATAGAGGGTAGGTGTCTAGGTGAGGTGTTGATTAGCTGTTCTGTGCCACCCAACAGTGACCTGCATTCCCTGTCAATTGTTTCAAAATTGCAACATGGCGGCCCTACCATGGCGCTAACTGTGTATGTGTTCGTCATCGTTTTCAGCAAGCCTGTCGTTGTCATCAGGACCTGATCTTTTCACTGAAACATGCTGTATGGTTGCAACTCGGTTGCAACTCGTTTTTTTTTTTTTTAAATCGCGTTGCGATGTCATCTGGCCGGGGCTTCAAATTTGATTCCAGCCCAGGTCCTTTACCGACCCTCCCCTGTCTCTCTCTGCCCACTTGCTTCCTGTCATGTCTTCACTATAAAAAAAGCAAAAAATCTGGCCCTATCACGGTAATGGTACGACCCTCATCTACTATGTGGCCGACCTGGGTTCGATCCCCAGCCCGAGTCCTTTGCCAGCCCTTCCCTTCCGTCTCTCTCTCTCTCTCCACTTGCTTACTGTCACCATCTTCACTGTACTATCATAAATAAAGTCAAAAAGACCACACAAAAAAATACTTTAAGAAGCAGAAAGCCCCAAAAATTGTTCCACATCCAACATCCCTGAATCTTTTTCTCTCAGTCGCTCTGTTTCTCTGCCTGCCTGCCTGCTGTCTGTCTGTCTGTCAGTCTGTCTGTCTGTCAGTGCATCGTCTGTCTGTTTGCATCACACTCTCACACTCTCTGTGATGTGCATGTCAACAATTTTTTTCTGCCGTACTGTGGATTCATCTTAATCTCTGTGTGTGTGTGTGTGTGTGTGTGTGTGTGTGTGTGTGTGTGTGTGTGTGTGTGTGTGTGTGTGTGTGTGTGTGTGTGTGTGTGTGTGTGTGTGCGTGGATTCATTGGCTAGGAAATGGGCAGGTGTGCATAGTTATACAGTGACTATAGGTACGGCACATTCCTTGATGTGCGAGGCCAGCCCAGGTGTGTGCTTGCTGAGTGCATTAATGCAGCTAGTGTCAATAAATGGTTGTTTTTTTGTTTTTGAAGCCCTCCTACTTATGCATGTGCATTTGTTGATGAACTCCCACTCATATCAGAACAAGGCCAGCAGAACAGAATCTCTACCACTTCAACGTTAACATCCCTTACATTGTCAGTCTCTCTCTCTCTCTCTCTCTCTCTCTCTCTCTCTCCCTCTCTCTCTCTCTCTCTCTCTCTCTCTCTCTCTCTCTCTCTCTCTCTCTCTCTCTCTCTCTCTCTCTCTCTCTCTCCGTGTGTCAATGAGAAGGATACTAATGGGGTAAGGCAGGTGCATCATTAAATTGCGGTGGGTTCCAGTGCCTTTCAGTCCAGCTCTGAATGCAGGTGTGCATTACCATAGCAGCGGCCGTGTGTGAAGTGGTTGCCCTCTCCTCATCCTACGTGTCAGGGTAAACGAGATGTGCGCACACTTCACACAGCTTCACACTCACACTGTGTGGATGGGCTGGTGGTGTGTACATTTCATGTCAAGCCAATTAGTGTGCACATGTGTGTTTGTTTATGGATACCAGATGGACTTCTTATCATCATAGCGCGCGCTCTCTCTCTCTCTCTCTCTCTCTCTCTCTCTCTCTCTCTCTCTCTGTGTCTCTCTCTCTCTCTCTCTCTCTCTCTCTCTTTCTCACTCTCTCTCTCTTTCTCTCTCTCTCTCTCTCTCTCTCTCTCTCTCTCTCTCTCTCTCTCTCTCTCTCTCTCTCTCTCCCCCTCCCTCCATCTCTCTCTCTCAGATGCTCTCTTGACTAGCCTTGACTTAACCACACCCGTAATCTCATCAGAGCAGGGTGATGCACATCAACATCTGGCTAATCCTATTTTCAACGGGGATTACCGGGATAGTAGCGCCGCAAAGCCCTCTGCACTCCCGGCTTCGTGCGCTAGCATGATATGGCGCGCCGTCCTGGTGGATGGGCAGCGGGTAGCCAGCCAGCTGGCGTGTGGGTGGGAGACGTGGCGGTGGCACGGGTACAGTGCCGAGTGAGGCGCTGATGTGGTCCCACGATGGAGTCTCCCCACCCCCCCACCACCCAGCACTCCCAGTGGAGAATGTGGAGGAGGAGTACAGTATGAGCCTGCCCAGTAGAATTCATCAGAATAACACACACACACACACACACACACACACACACACACACACACACACACACACACACACACACACACACACACACACACACACACACACACACACACACACACACACATTCACACTCCCTCATACAGTACAACAGACAAACACATGATGAATGTACTGTATGAGGAAGGCAATTGGGCAATAAATAACTTATGCTCATCACATGTCGTATATCTATAAATTATGAAGCCACAATGAAGCGACAACAGAGGGGGGCCGTGTTCATTTTCTCATCAAATTCACGAGTGTTGTCTTGTGTAAACATAGCCCTGCTCTGGGCTTTCTCACAAGTAGCAATAGACAGCAGCCAGAGGACAGCTCCACCCTGAGTCTGTTAGCTCAGTCGACAAGCGGGCCAGGCGGTCGGCGACAGATGTGTTGCGGTGCAGGTGCTTTGGGATGTCTGCCTGGTTTGGCCAGTGATAAGGTCAGAAGGATGTGGCCTGTGTTCAGCCACACTATTAGCAGCCACCACCAGCGCGCCGAGACACCGTGAAGCCATCTTTTCTCTCTAGGATAATGTCATACCCACAGCCATCTAGCATTTATGTGTTAAAAAAAACAAAAAACATTTGTGGCATCCTCGCTGACAACCACCCTCAAATATCATTTGTTGCTATGATGATTTCAAATGATTTTCATTCGGCTTGCTGTGAATAAGGGGCGTTTGTGTGCTGTTACTGTGTGCTGTTGTGTGCTCAGGATAAAAAGTATCCAAGGACATGAAAGACATAAAGAGATTCTGTGAATCCAGTGCATTTTGATGCAGCATTATACACGTTTTGGATACATAGTTTTTTGGGGAGGATTTTTAAAATCATTTTTTTATATCGCAATGAAGCCTGTACCAGTGCCCGGAGGCTGGATTTATGCCAAACCGTAGCTCACGGCCAAACCACGAGGGCCGCTCTTCTCTTCTGTCACTAATTGTTTTCAATTAGCCCAACATTCTCTGTCCTCTTATCAGCAATCGTGGGGAATTCATAATCAGGTGTGTAATTAGTCTTACTCAGTCGTCGCCGTCGAGAGTAGCAGCCTCTGCTGCGGAAAGCAACCCGAGCACGCTGAGGAGCATGGTAAATACTCAGGTGCTGTTTCCACATAGCTGGATATTTTTATATGTGGATATTTTTTTCTCCTGGTTGCATTGGTTTTGCATTGGTTTTGGCCTTCCATTTCCACGTAGCAGATATTTAAAATCCAGGTATAAAAAGCAGGAGAAAAAAAATATCCCGTTAAGGGGGCTGAAACGAATTTGTTACAATGGAGGATTTATTTTTATCCACATGTTGCGTTTACACCTAACCAGGAGAAAAAAAATACCCTGCTAAAAAAATATCCTGTTACGTGGAAACAGCACCTTCAATTAAATGGGCTGCGACCATGCAAGTGCAGCCAGAGACGGCTGCTTTTTTT
>NC_085872.1:23817001-23827001 GCF_034702125.1 Engraulis encrasicolus | reverse complement strand
CACACAGACACTAAATCCCAGGATGATTTTCTTCTACTGTGTGCCATGAAGGTCACAAAGAAGTAATAATAGCAATAATAATAATAATAATAATAATAATAATAATAATGATAATAATAATAACAATAACAATAACAATAACAATAATAACAACAATTTTAAAATGACTTTTTAGCTCAAGAATAATATTGGCTGTTTAGTAGAACAAAATATAACATCCCTATCCAAGTGCTAACTGTGCCAGGCTACTCCATGCTATATGGCATCATGTGATAGATCAAATGATCAGGCTGCGGACATCAGAGGGCAGAGCTGAAGGCATTGATGTCATTTGCAGCCTTGGATCAGTAGAAAGAGCATAGTAGAGCATAGAGTCCCTCAAAGGGGAAAAAAACGGCCAAATCCAAGGAATTTTGCACACCCTGTTAACACACTGAGGTGTGTCAACCCAAGAATGACATTCCCTCCCTCCACGCTATTCTAAAAACATGTAGTCACATCATTGGCTGGAGCAGAGACCAGGGCTGTGTACACCGCATGTCTCCTCATGAGACGCTGTGTCACCAAGCTGTTCTCCAGAGGTTGTGTGGTCCCCACTGCATACCCTGCGCTCCTCTCCTGTACAGGGGGACAGGTCTTTTCGTCAAATTCATTCTTCCGAGGGGACCATTCGTATGAAACGTGGGACCTTTCGTAAAAGCCATGGGATGTTTCGTCGAAGACGTTCCGTACGTACCGCAAAGACCTACGAAATGTCCGGAAATTTTAACTAAGCATCCTTAGGTTTAAACTAAACATCCCTTCAGGCTGCCTATTTTCTGTTAATTTCTGTTGATTTAGAAATGTAAATCAGCTGTTTTTAAAGCTCATGCTCATAGTGCATGCCGCTCCACCAGTGGGAACGTTGTAATAGCCATTGCAAAGACTTAACTGCCATAGTGCTACTCTACTATGACATTACACAGGACCTTTAATAATATATTATGACTTGGTCATTGCCATTCTGGTAGCAGCAAACAGGGATGCATTAAGGGCGCATTAGCCTACTGTACTGTAGATAGAGGATTGGTGGGTACCTGGGGGGGGGGGGTTGCTAGAGGCCTTTGGACCCGACTGCAGTAGCCATGTGAGCTCTGGACTGCGGCAGAACGGGTGAACCAACGGGAAGGAGCAGCGGCAGTGGCAGCATCAGCATCAACATCAGCATCAGCATGTCATGTGTGTCTTGGTCCCCTGTGCCACAAGGCATGGTGATGGGGGACTCTAAGCAGACAGGTGTCTCCCGTTGACTACTGCCCAGGTCACGTGGCGTATGCATGAGGAGCCACGGGACTGAAGTGCTGCTGCTGCTGCCGCTGCTGCTGCTGCTCCCGTCTTCCTAACCCCGCCATCCTCCGCCCTCGCTCCTCGCTTGCTTTGCCACCCTCATGTCTCCACCTCTGTTTCTTTCTCTCTCTTTTTCTCTTTTTTCTCTATCTCTCTTCCTTGTCCCCCTCCCCCTGTCTATGTTTTCTGTCTTCCTGTCACTCTACTCCTCCCTCCCTCCCTCCCTCCTTTCATGCTCTCTCTCTCCTCTCCTCACCCACCCCTTCCCCCAAATTACTGCAGCCTCCCTGAGCAGCAAGGGGATGACATCATTGGCTGCGTATCACAGAGCCCAGCACACACACATGCACACGCACACACACACACACACACACACACACACACACACACACACACACACACACACACACACACACACACACACACACACACACACACACAAGTACGCGCGCACAGTGGTAGAGAGAGAGAGAGAGAGAGAGAGAGAGAGAGAGAGAGAGAGAGAGAGAGAGAGAGAGAGAGAGAGAGAGCGTGAGAGCAGAATTGAATCCATGGCAGGTTCCCAGGGTGACTGTCTCCTCAGGATACAGCGCACGTGTAAGGAGGAGGGAAGGAGTGAGATAGGGAGAAGAGAGAGAGAGAGAGAGAGAAAGACAGAAGACAGAGAGGGAGAGAGAGAGAGAGAGAGAGAGAGAGAGAGAGAGAGAGAGAGAGAGAGAGAGTGTGTCGGGTGGCGGGTGGCGGGTGGTGCGGCGCGGGGCTGGGGGGTGGATGCGCTCACTGTCATGTTGTCAGGAAGTGTGGAGAGGAGGGGTGAATGGAGCCATGGGCGAAGTTGCTGCTGCTGAAATAAGAATTATAGTGTGTCTCTACCAGTTAATTACCCCACTTTACAAAGCAGTCATTAAATGGCCCTGATCACCATCTACCAGCTAATAGGCTGGATTTAACCAAATGAGTTCAGCACATACTGCATAGCACTGGGGGCCAAACATGTGCTATCTGCATGTGTGGATACATAGGCGTCATTACACATACAAATATACATACATCCAGCAGTTAAGATGTGAATACAGCGTGCTCTGCATGCCGTTCAGAATGCAAAGACGTCAAAGCCTGCAGCTGAACAAAATACTGTACATACATATTTCATACAATGGGGTACAAATGTCCTGTATGGTGAATGAAACAAAATGGCCTCCTTCTTAAGGCTGTCTTGTGCTGACTTGGCTGATTTTTAACCGAATTCAATGCTGGCAGCCTCTTTAGACAATAATCAAGACGGATTCCATGTCACGGCCAATGAGCAGCCTGCCCAGTCACGCCTGTCTCCCTCTGTAGCCGTCGAACGGAGAGACAGGGAGGGCATCGGGCAAGGGTGGGGCGGAAAAGAGAAGAAAGAAAGAAAGAAAGGAGGAAAGGAAGAAAGACTGATAGAGGGCAAGAATAGGAAGTCATAGGCAGAGAGTACGGTAGACACGGAGGCTCAAGGTAAAAGCAGAGGCGACGTAGAAGAAAGATTTTCTTCAAAGCCTCGTTGGAGAGAGTGAAGGCGAAGCAATTAGAGAGCATAAGCCTCAGCCATATGTTTAGGTGTGATAACAAATGTAATTGACTGTAATGGTCTCTGGTGCTGTAAGGGCAGGGGAAAGGAGATTACTGCAAATGAAGTTAGAGTTTGGCCCATACAGACTATTGACTCCCCTTCCACCCTCAGGGCCCTCTAGTTCTATTCTTCCCCTTTCAGAGGACTTCGCACACTCACACAATGCTTGGCCGGGTAATAATTGAATGTTTCAGAGTATCAACATCAACAGTATCAACAAAGTTGGTTGCCAGCATTATATCTTGCCTCCTACAGAAAAACATAGTGCAAGATGGCAGCATCCTTTGACAAACACCCTCACCGTTTTGGCTCGTTTGTTTGTTTGTTTGTGTCTTTGTCGCATAGGCATGTCCTTGTCAGGGGTGAAAGGGGCAGGCTGTCACTTTTCTCTCCCATCTTACAGCTTCTCTGGCCATATAGGACACACACACATACTATAGTAGTTGGATTAACCCCTTAGCGCAGAGCCTATGTTATAACCTTACTGTCACCAAAATTGTAATGGCTATGTTTTAATCTGTTACTTAAGGCTCTCGGTACTGTCATAGCAATTTTGTTATGATGTAGTTGAATATTTTCAGCAAATAGTGAATAGGCCTGCTGGTGACCCCATCTGCAGTAAGAGGCTACTGACAACAAAAGGTGTTTTCTGTGAAAAACTTGATGTTTTCAATTTTGTTGTGCTATTTTATGAATTGTGCAAGAAATGGCTTCAACAGCCTTTTCCAATATAACTGCTTATCGGTTCATCTGTCACAAGCAGTTTGACTCACAGTGCTAAATATCAATGTTTAATAAGAGCTGAGTACCACAACACAAACTGAGGCATGTCTTTTAGTGCTGGGAACGTACACCGAGTTCTAATCTAGGGCTGTGGTGCAGTGAGAAGAGGCTGTTTTTTGCCACACGCCAATTTTCTTTTCAAAAATAAATGAATGTTTTGTTTTTTCTAAAAACAGAATGTTACGAATCAAATGTGCCTTACAGGTTGAGTGTATCATTTTGTTAGTAGTTTACTGCCAGAATTTATGCTGCCCATTCACATTATGTTATCTTTTGGCCATCACCATCAATTTCCAGGTATTCAGTCATGATGAAAATTATTTTCATACCAAAAAAGGTGGCTCTACTCTTTGTGCACCATTTTGAATTACCATAAAAAAACATCTTTGGCTGCAAATGTTGCTGTCCTGGTCACATCAGTGGATATTAGTTTATTACTTTGTAAATATTGATGTAAAGTTCAAATTGCCTTTACATGTAATGAAGCCTTTAAAGGGACACTGTGTGAGATTTTTAGTTGTTTATTTCCAGAATTCATGCTGCCCATTCACTAATGTTACCTTTTTCATGAATACTTACCACCACCATCAAATTCTAAGAATTCATTATGACTGGGAAAATTGATACATGAAAAGGGAATCTTCTCCATGGTCCGCCATTTTGAATTTCCAAAAATAGCCATTTTTAGCTGCAAAAATGACTCTACTTGGACCATACTAGAAAACATTTGTTTAGAAAACTTTCATGTAAAGATCAAATTGGGCAACTGGCAGCCCAGTTTCAATGAGCAGCATAGTTGCAGTACCCTTTTTGACCATTTCCTGCACAGTGTCCCTTTAATGACTTCTCATCTCAAAGATGACTGCACTGTTTAGCACTTTGGGTTCTTTGTGCCTTGATTGGTGTTATTCGCTCTGACTTTTCAGTTGTCAAAAACTGAATTGACTACATTGAACTATTGGTTATTTTAGCTTGTGCTACTTTGTACTTGAATTTGACTACTCTATAATATGAAAGTATTGTGGGACTTTCACCACCAATTGGTTCCTAGTCTGTCTCTCCATGTTTTCTACATTGCATTCAGCATTAAACAGGATTAAGGAAAGGATAATCATTTGACCGCAGATAGAGCCGGTGATGAGGTCAATGACTTTTTGGCAACTGCATTTTTGGGACACTGATCGGACTTTGGCTCTGTTGTGCATAATGCGTTACCTTTTACATTTGGTTTGTTACATTGCCAGCTTCACACATAGTTTTCTGAACTGAAATGAACTTTTTTTGCTGTTGGTGCAGTGATGTTTCTTTCACTGAAACAAGATGATGATGGCCATGGATGTACAATTACCACTTAGCACACAATCTCAACTTGAATTTGCTCAAGAATGATACATTATCATCATATAATCCCAAAGGGATAATCTTAAAAACTTCAGAGGCTCAAACTAACCATACACCTACCTACCTGAACCTCTGTGTTCTCATCTCCAATTGACACTTCTGGGCATCTCGATTACATTAGTTGATGCATTCTTGGGGTCCACTTGTCCATTTGTGAACCCCTGCGTTAGTTGATGCATTCGTGGGGTCTGTCGAGGGTTTTCTGAGGCCTATGTGGAAACATGCCATGCAAAATGACTGAGTGAGACGGAGAGAGCATTTGTGGGTTGTAATCTCTTTAATGAAAAGAAGACCTAGGTTTTGAATGGGCTTGCTCAAAATAGTTCTGGGCTCAGACTGAGATAGTGAGATTGTAGTGCCGGCACAAGCTCAGGCAGAGAGGCACCACCATCGATCTCAAGTCTATTTGCGTGTCCGGGAAGTCTGAGATATATTGTGAACCACCGTACAGAACAACAGTGTTGCTTTTCAGCTCAGCTCAAAGTGCTGCCAATTGTTGTTGTTTTGATGAGACACCCTTTTCTCTATGGAGAAATATACATTTGCATTCTAGTGTAGTGTCTAGGACAAAACAGCATCACTTCTCACTCAATACCGTGTAGCTCTTTAATACCACTATGCAAGAGTCTGATACTTGTAAGAGCGAGAGAGAGAGAGAGAGAGAGAGAGAGAGAGAGAGAGAGAGAGAGAGAGAGAGAGAGAGAGCGTGTGTGTGTGTGTGTGTGTGTGTGTGTGTGTGTGTGTGTGTGTGTGTGTGTGTGTGTGTGTGTGTGTGTGTGTGTGTGTGTGTGTGTGTGTGTGTGTGTGTGTGTGCGCGCGCGCGTGCGTGCACGTGTTTGTGTTCCTGTGTGCCAGTGTATGTTTGAGTGGGCGTTCGGGGATCTGTCTATCTGTGTGTGCGAGTGTGTTTTCGCATGTGATGATAAGAGGGTATGGGAACATGCAGTTGGCTCCACGAGCAATTCACACATCCTCCCCCATGATAAAACAGGTAAAACAGCTCACAACCGCCCCCCCCCCCTCCAGCTGGAGAGCCATTCCTCCGTCACTGTGGTCTCTCGCATTGTGATGGTGTATGTGTGTGTGTGTGTGTGTTGTGTATGTGTGTGTGTGGGTGTGTGTGTGTGTGTGTGCTTGCGTGCGTGTGTGCGTGCATGCGTGCGTGCGTGCATGCGTGTGTGTGTGGCTGCAGAGGAGTGTCCAGCTACAGCATTTCCTCTTAAATATGTTCTATGAAGAGTGTGCAGCAGGTAACAGGTTAACAGGTGCCCACTCGTTTACAAAACAAATCCATGAGGCTTCAATTACCTAGTAGCTTTACCAAGTGAGCACACCCACTACCTGCTATGTTTCTAAACAACAGTAACTCGCGCCATACGTGAAATCTTTACGAGAAAAACTGACAAAATCAACTTTAAGCCTTGTGGTGCCTTTACGTATAGCCTCATTTCTCGTGGTCAGGGGACGAAAGGGGGAACTGGGGTAGTTTGATTCTGGGGGGAAGAATAATGCGGACGGACGTCAACAATCAAGCGCGAGTGAAGGCTAACTGGAAACGATGGTAATCAAACATTTCAAACAAGTGATTTACGGTTAAGTTTAGGGTTAGGGTTAAGGTTAGGGTTAGGGTTAGGTTTAGGGTTAAGGTTAGGGTTAGGGTTAGGGTTAGGGTTAGGGAGGGTTAGACATGGCATGGAGCTGACACAACGACAGCGCTCCCCTCCCGGAATGCACGCACGCTGCTCGGGTCGTCTCTCTCTCTCACTCGCGCTCTCTCACCCTCTCTCTTACCCACTCTCGACCACAGCGCGCGTTGCCCAACTACGAAAAATGAGGCTATATCGTAGCGGCACCACGAAGCTTGAAGTTGATTTTCACGAGAATGGGCTCTTCTAAAAGCCTTCAATTACCTAGTAGCTTTACCAAGTGAGCACACCCGCTACCTGTTTCTAAAAGCCTTAGTAGCTTTACCAAGTGAGCAGAGTCACACCCACTACCTGCTATGTTTCTAAAAGCCTCCTATTACCTAGTAGCTTTACCAAGTGAGCGGGTGGGTGTCCCTACCTGTTATGTTTCTAAAAGCCTGTTTCTTGGAATGCTTTTGGTGTTCTAGTGGGTTTTGTTTTGTTCTGTTCAATACAAAGAAAAACCACCAAATACTGTAATCTTCAGCAACCTCTCTACTGGAATTATCAAGGCTGTAATTACATGACAAGCAGCACTTTTATGCAACACATCATCGAATGTCAGTTGGAGGTTAGTAGGTTGTTTGATAGAATTTGCTTACCTTAGTCCTCTGCTTGCATACTGTACCTGCAGATAACATACATTTAAAAAAAATACATTCACTGAAAAAATGCAAGTCATTCATTATTCAGTGAAAAAATGCAAGTCATTCATTATATTTTCAGAAAAATATAATAGTGTATACACAGCAAAACCATGGTTATTACCGAATGGTTATAACCATGGTCATTTCCGAATCCGGGCAATGAAAAGGCAGCTCCTGCAATCAGCTGTACTCCAACTGCTTCTGCCCTCAAACTGGAAGACAACTTAGATAAGGAAAACATACAAAGCGGATTCCAAAAAAGTTGGGACACTTTGTAATTTGTGAATAAAATCAAAATGCTGGCATTTTCAAAACATTCAATATGTTAACAAGGTAGAACATTATGCACAGACAACATATCAGTTGTTAAAGTCAAGCAGAATTATTGTTTTGAGGTAATTATGTGATCATTTAAAATTTCACCCTTGCAACAAATCCCAAAAAAGTTGGGACAGGGCCAATAAAATGCTTTTTATATTGGATAAGACTAAACACAACACAAGGGATGAGACTGAACAGTTAGATACTTTGACTGATAGCATAATTTTATTCAAAAATTATATATTTTGATGTGCGAGACATGATTTCAGCAGCTCAACTGATAGGTGTGTTCTTCAACTTGTTTACCTTTTTGTTAAGCTTAATATGTGGCATATCCTGACTGCAAGAAAACAATTTTGTGACCTGTTTACTCTACTATGTTCCAACAGTGTGGTCCATCATTAGAGATTGAAATTTGCCATCTTTATGGGGCAATCTCTAAAGGCGGTGCTCCAAAATATAATGCCTTGGTAGCTATGTTTGCTGTTTAAAGTCTGTATGTATCATTCAACATTCATTTTAATGCTTTACATGAGTAAGAAGACCCTAACTAAGTCACTTATGCACCCCCTTCCCATCATATATGCTGTCTTTCAGACTGACCACTAAATCAAGCTGAAGTATTCATTTTCTATAAAACCTGAAGGGTGCATGACTCCATAATTTTCAAAATGGATTAAATATTTACCATTCTGTAATCAGAGGACAGTTTCACATGTCTCCTAGGTCCATAGAATGAGCTTTTCCGCACGCAACACTGTTTAATGTCTGCATCATGTGCATTAATCAAGTGTTGTGTTTATGGTCATTTTTTCGAGAGCTGTCATTGTTGGAGTGTCATAGTTTGCTTATTGACCACGAGTATGTCATGATCTCATAACTCGTGCAATGATTACACAGAACTCTATATTACGGAAGTAGGCCTTATATGCCTGCAATTTTGATAATTCAATCTTTCTGTGTAATAGATAAGTAATTAGTACCTCAAAATCTTCGCCCCTGAGTGCCATAGCCTCTATGTGATGGCATTTTATTTGTGCACTCATGTTGGCAGTCAATATAGTTCCTTTTAAAATATTCTTCCTTGTGTAATTTTTAGAATTATCCAACTATTATAACATGTTTTGGCCCTGTCCCAACTTTTTGGAGATTTGTTGCATGGGCCAAATTTTTAATGATCACATAATTACCTCAAAACAATAATTCTGCTCAACTTTAACAACTGATATGTTGTCTGTACATAATGCTCTACCTTATTAACATATTAGATGTTTTAAAAATGCCAGCATTTTGATTTTATTCACAAAATACAAAGTGTCCCAACTTTTTTGGAATCCGCTTGTATCTTAGCTGCTCTCTGTGTTGTGAATTCACTACTAGAAATAATAGTCTCAAAGAGTAAAACCTAAGTGAAAATTACGAGCTAGGAAGGCCAAAAATTGTTGCGCAGAAGAGTCGTAATCTGTATGTGAGAGAAAAAAACTCTCTCTATCCTCTCCCGTGGCTTGGCTGCTGAGGACGATAACTATGCTGAGATCATGGCTTTGAGTCCCAGGAGGCATGCGTAGGCTACCAATGGTAATGCACAGCTGCACGGGACAGTCGTCTTGGATAAAAGCTGCTCAGTGACTAACTGTGCATGTCAATACCCACTCCTTCCCCTCCTCCTCCTCCTCCTCCCCCCTTCTCTCTCTCTCTGCTCCATGCAGGTATGACAGCGGCTGCCTTACCAATGGTAATGCACAGCTGTACGGGAAAGTTGTCTTGGACAAAAGCTGCTGAGTGACTAACTGTGCATGTCAATACCCACTCCTTCCCCTCCTCCTCCCCACTTCTCTCCAGAGAGAGTAGAGAGAGAGAGGTTCCGTTGGCCCATTGTTTCCGGGTTCTATTATTGCCAGGGGGAGGGGGGGAAATCTCCCTTTAGGCAGACCTAGGCAGACCTAAGGACTGTTCTATTCAGTGCTAGGAGTATTATGACACGCCCCTTTAGGCAGGCCGGAACCTGGTCATGTTAGGTGCCCATAGCAACCTATTACATTGGCATATCTCTATATACTTAAAGAATCTCTGTTCTCTCTCTCTCTCTGCTCCATGCAGGTATGACGGCGGCTGCCTCGCTGGTCTCCCTGGCGTGGGCCCTGGCCTCCTACCAGAAGGCCCTGCGCGACTCCCGCGACGACAAGAAGCCCGTCAGCTACCTGGCGGTCATCATCCAGTTCTGCTGGCAC
>NC_085872.1:23739501-23812001 GCF_034702125.1 Engraulis encrasicolus | reverse complement strand
GTGGTGTGGTCGTGCTGGAAGCCTTAGTTTTTAACCATGGAATTCTGGATTGCACCTAAATGTCACTACTGTGATCGTGACATTGCCTCTGTGCACAGCGTATCATACATAATGCACCGACATTTCATTTCCAGTGTCATCTCGTGAAGACTCATCCTGATTCTACCGCACTGTGTCACGACGCCAAGGCAAAACGATAGGCCCGGCTCTCGTTTCAGATCGTTTCTAATGCAGCGTATTCAGTGTTCTGTGAATTCAGCCTTTTGCAACCAATTTGTGATGTCAGCTTGTTGACTTCAAGTAGTCAAATATAATCACGGGTGGATGGTAAAAAAAAATGTGCTCAAGTGTTTGTGAGACTGTGTGCTCATGGTCAATCTCGGGTGTCATATCCACTCATGATGTAAACAAGAAAGTGACGCATCGTCAGTCACAGGGGTATGTGAGCAAGCCTGTGTGAGCCTGCAAGGCAGTAGTCACTCTGAGAAGTGAGCTATTTATGACTGAAATAGCATGGCACTCTGATAACTGACTAGGTGACCTTTTTAAAACCCAATCGATATTTCCATATGTTGGGAAGTGTACTAATCGGTTCAGTTGATGCTGTCCATGCTGTTCTTTTTATTAAATGTAGTTCTCAGTGTATTCATTTAATTTTTTCAATCCGGTGCAAATTCTTTGTATACACCTACCTCAGTATGGTTTGTGCAACATAAACACTGTTCATCTTCAGTGTGTGTGTGTGTGTGTGTGTGTGTGTGTGTGTGTGTGTGGTCATAACATCTCTCTTCTGCAATGGATAGTGCACTTCTAAGGAGATACATGGTTGAGTCTTTCAGCACACAGTGGTAGGGAGGGAGGTACCCTAGTTTTACAATCATGCGTCCATCAGCAGAAGCAACATGCAGGAGAGGAGATTCCATTCCAACCCCTGTATCACGACCACCCTACAGTCGGGCCGGGAGGAAGAGCATCCATTGACATTGTGACCATGCAAGCTGCTTATCTGAGTTTTGTTTGCCTTAAGAAATGTGTCTGCACTTGTGTTGTGTCTGATTCACAGGGAGGGACTATATGACCAACCTTTTGAGGCCAGTAGGATTAGGGTCAAAGAGATGCGGTGATGAGGAGGTCGGATATCCCATCTCAGTCCATTCTTGCTTTTTTTATTCGATGATACTTTTGTTATAGTTTATTAACTGTGCTTGTGCGATGGCCACGTCACTTAAGATAGTAAGAATTTAGTCAGCTATGACTGTACTCACAAATTATGATCCAGTTTCAGATTCTAGTCACATTTTGGCATCAGTCACCAACAGTACAGTCATACGTATGTTTAGAAAAATAACCATGCACCATTTACACATTCTGTGTTAGTAAGCTGTTTCCATTCAGGCTATTTGAATTTTTAGTTTGTATTCGATTGTAATGGTACGAGACTACAATGATCGTTCATCTATGAAACCCCTAGAGACAACATTGGTTTATTATCATTTCTACAAACGTCCACATACAATTATGGTTTACTAATGGCTATGTCAGCCCAAACACAGAATTAGTATAAAAGCACAGTAATTGATGAATTTGGGAGTGACGGTTTTCTGTACCTTTTGATCTACAGTAATAGCATAATGTACAGATGTACTTGGTATTTCAGTTGCAATGGAAACTCACAATAACAAATTGAAAATGGCTATTTAACTGTAAATAAATGTATGCAAATGTACATGTTAAAAAAAAGAACATTCCTCTCTGAGTCCTGATTGTGAAGGGTGTCTATTGACTAGAAGTCAGAGCCACAAGATGGCGGATACATATGATGTAATACAGATTAAAAATAGTGTGGTGTATGTGATGTACTAAAAGACGAAAAAAAAGCAAAAATATAAAAAACTGTTTATTATCGGTCTTTAAAGTAAGTTGCATTGTGTGATGAAAGTCTGAAGTGCTTCAAATGCATTCAAATATGTTAATCGAATTTTATTGTAAATTAAATGAGTAAAAAATAAAAAAAACAACATGACATTTTTGTATATATTGGATTTTTGTAAATTTTTATTTGATTCTAATGCAACACAAAGTACCAAAATTCATTGAATAAAGTACACTGTGGTCATTTTCTCAGACTCTGTTGTGAAGTTCATCGGGGTTACACTCATTGTAACCCTGTACGGGACTGTGGAAGTGTGGTGCTATGTGTCTGCAGTGCAACACTGCTGTGTGGTGTGTGTGGAGTGCATCATTGCATCATGTGGAGTTCTATGCTTGGACAATGGAGCAGAAAGAGACTTAATTTGAGAGACAGAAGGTCAGATGGGACTGCTCACCTCAGGCACTAGCTTGGGAGAGAAAAACCCCAAGAATCACACACACACACACACACACACACCGAATGCTCTCTTTCTCTCTCTCTCTCTCTCTCTCTCTCTCTCTCTCTCTCTCTCTCTCTCTCTCTCTCTCTCTCTCTCTCTCTCTCTCTCTCTCTCTCTCACACACACACACACACACACACACACACACACACACACACACACACACACACACACACACACACACACACACATAGAGAGTAGGTGAAAATTACCTCCAATACCATAGGGCACTACATTATTGCAACACATTACATTACACTTAGCTGACGCATTCACTGCAGCACAACACAACCACTGACGTACAGTATCAATGAACACAACAATGCTGTGATGGAGTTTGAACTAGTACATCATTATACTTATAGATCAGGGTCAGTTAAAGGTGTGATGCTGACAGTAGGCCAATGCATGGCCAGCACCAGGATAGTGATAGATATGGATGTGCTTTGCAGTATAGATGTGTTGAATAAATCGATGGGCAGTAACAGTGTGCTGATTTTCTTTCTTCTTTGCAGTATACGTACACTCACCAGACACTTCATTAGGAACACCTCTCTAGTGCTGGGTTGGACCCCCTTTTGCCTTCAGCACTGACTGAACTGTCTGCAACAATACTCAGGTAGGCTGTGGCATTCAGACAAAGATAAATTGGTACTAATTGGCCCAAATTGTGCAAAGAAAATATCCTTATGCCATTATATCCCCAACCTGAAACGTTGATGTAAGGCAAGGTTGACTCATGTTTTCATGTTGTTGACGCCAAATTCTGACCATTCCACCTGAGTGTTGCAGTAGATATCAAGACTCAGATATCAGACCATGCAACATTTTTCTGATCTTCTAGTCTCGTTTATGGTGAGCCTGTCCAAATTGTTGACTCATTTTCCTGTTCTTAGTTGACAGGAGTGGCACCAAATGTGGTTTTCTGCTGCTATAGCCCATTTGCCTCAAGATTTGATGTGCTGTGTAATCAGGGATTCTCTTATGGATACCTCGGTTGTAATTAGTAGTTATTTGACTTAAATGTTGCCTTTTTATCAGCTCAAACCTGGTCTGGCCATTTTCCTCTGACCGCTGCCATCAACAAGGCATTTTTGCCCACAGAATCGCTGCTCATTGCGTTTTTTTTTCTTTTTCGTACCATTCTTTGTAAACCCTAGAGATGGTTGTGTGTGAAAATCCCAGTAGATCAGTATTTTCTGAAATACTCAAATCAAGTAATATCGGCTTGACAGCCATGCCATGTTCAAAGTCACCTTTCTTCCTCATTATGATGCTCGGTTTGAACTGCATTAGATCATCTCGACCATGTCTACATGCACAAAAGAGTTGCCACTATGTGATTGGTTGATGAGAAATTTGCCTCAATGTGCAGTTGTAACAGGTGTTCTTAATGTAGTGGCCGGTGAGTATAGATGCCTAGTCACCAGTGATGAAAGTCTCCATTACATATCACTTTACTTCCAGCTTGCAATCTATTGGGACTGACATTAATATGGGTTGGATTCTACCGCCAGGTGTGCTACACCACACACAATGTAAAGTCCTGGAGACATTGACCAACACACACAGACTCGAATGAGGGGCTATTCCTCATCCACCAGCATTATTACGGCACAATTCCTCCTGTACCAATAGGAAGACTGATTAGTAACGGTTCTCCCAACTCAACATCAATACGCAGGTGGCCCTTGAACAAGTACTATCCTAGTTTCTTGTGAGGTGACTGTTTATGAGCTTAATATTATGGACCAATTCTATTCCATTCTAAACTGCAAGTCTCTATGAACGAGTCTGCTAAAATGTAATGCACCTATGATGTGTTGCATTTACATTCTCCCACTGCAATACTTCCAGTCTGAAGGCCAACCACAAGATTGTTAAGCATCTGTTCCATACATTCATCTGTAAATTCAGGCTCTAAATGAGGGCCTTAACAACCCACAACTGAGTGGCAGCTAAACGAAAAGAACAAAGCCTTATGTTCAAACAATATAATTTCTTCAATATGGTTCAAATGACATTCATCATCACTCATAGTTTTATCTGCTACTAAAGTATATAACAATGAGCCAACACACAAAGAATATTTGTAGAAAAATATTTGTTTTTATTCTTTAAGTTTTGAATGGTTTACAGTTAATGCACTGAGGTTTACAGTAATTAGCAGAGAATCATGAGGGCCAACACTAACTTCTCACCATACAAAGACGTAATTAAACCTGCAATATGCATATCCAAGTGCGAACATTTACACAGTGAGATGTGTGCTTTAGATTAACATATGTATAGTCACCATGACATCACAAATATTCTGTTCAAGTGTGATGACAGATATGCTTGCCACACAAGGCCAAACAGTGTCAGGATCAGGATCTGCTGGCAAAGAGGGCTCATGTTACACTTCCAAACTCCGTTACCATTACCATTGGGCGGTTCAAAAACCAGGTTATAACAATTTGAATACATTTCTTTAAAGGAGCACAATGTAGGATGGCGTTGGATTGCACGGTGCCCATGGCATGCCCGTTTCAAAATCTACACAGTCATGAAAAATGCTGTTCAAATTAACCCGCTTTGAGAATGTTTTCCATCACGGAATGCCAGCAGTTGATACAAATCTGAATGCGGTGTTTCCCACCACGACAATCATAGCAGACCGCTCTCATAAAAGTTACATTAGGGGTTTTCTGACAGCGGACCGTCGCTTACTAGTGACTCAAATAAGCATCAGCTGACTCGGGACAGTGATTAATTAACCTTTGAATCCTACATAGAGCCCCTTTAAGGACTGATTATTAGTGTTTGGTAGGAATGCAAATTTACAACAGCAAAGCTGAACACACTTATTGGCTATTGATAAGCAACAGTCTGGCACCTCTGGGGCCAAGGAAGTGCCTCGTTCATGGCAGTTGAATGACTCACCACCATCATAATAATAAAAAAGTCAAATTCTGTGAGAAATGAGTTTCACAACAGTTTCTTATCATGGCATCAACAAATGAGACATTATTGAAGTCAAAATATACAAAAGGTTAGCGTTTCTTTCTTTTCTTTTCTTTTTACATATAAGGAGAATTTACAAATAGGCCACATGCAACCGTAACAACTGACTCTTGGTAAAATATAAATGATTTCTATTCCAAAACTTCTGACAGTGAATCAGAGACTGAATGTTTTCAATAGATATAAAATCATGTACTTACTACATAATAACTTAGCATTAATTAATTTCAATGTCAACATGATGACACAGTACACTGAAGGATATTTCACAAAGGTACAATACAGTTCCTCCAATGCAGTTACGTAGATAAGTCACATGACATACTGACCTCTTTTGCAATTGGACATTTTAAAAAATAAAGATAAGGCTCTTCACAAAATAAATTAATTTGGCAGTGGTCCTTTGAAGAAATCAAAGTGTGCAAATGAAACAAAGACTGATCTCAAAATGTTGAAACACACACTCTGTCTCTCTCTCTCACACACACACACACACACACACACACACACACACACACACACACACACACACACACACACACACACACACACACACACACACAATACATACTACCAGCTCAAATGTCTTTATGGTGCAACAGACACATCTTATTTAGATATGTGCATTCGTGACACAGACAACTGTGTATTTAGTGCCAATGTGTCATCATATCAGTAACTTGTTTTAATCCTTCCCGCCAATCCACACTCTCAGGAATGAGCACAATTTGATTCATTGGAAGTGACTAGGCTTCTTTAGGTCGTCTGTGAAACCGCTCAAGAAGAGCTCTGAGGACGTTACCAGGGATTTTTTGGTGCTGATCGATAAGTGCCTGCACAGCATCCTGCACCTACAAGAGAAACATTCAGCAAAATGGAAAACACGAATAAATGGTGATTCACACAAACTGTATGCATATAAACAAATAGTGAATTGATGGAATACTTTACATTACACTTGGCTGATGTTTTTATCCAAAGCATCTTGCAGTTATTAAAGGGACACTGTGCAGGAAATGGTCAAAAAAGGGACACTGTGTGAGATTTTTAGTTGTTTGTTTCCAGAATTCATGCTGCCCATTCACTACTGTTACCTTTTTCATGAATACTTACCACCACCATCAAATTCTAAGTATTCATTATGACTGGGAAAATTGCACTTTTCATACATGAAAAGGGGGATCTTGTCCATGGTCCGCCATTTTGAATTTCCAAAAATAGTCATTTTTAGCTGCAAAAATGACTCTACTTGAACCATACTAGAAAAATTTTGTTTATTACTTAGAAACTTTCATGTAAAGATACAATTTGGCAATTGGCAGCCCAGTTTCAATGAGCAGCATAGTTGCAGTACCCTTTTCGACCATTTCCTGCACAGTGTCCCTAAGGTAAAGTGAATTAGCTACATTGCCTGGAGCAATGTGGGGTTAGGTGCTTTGATCAATACAAGGACAATTTAGCCATGCATAAGGGGGTAGGGAGAGATAAAGGTGGGATTTGATCCTGGAACCATCTGATTCAAAAACCAACTCCCGGACCAATTTACGTTAGAATACATGAATAAGTTAACCATTTACCTTTTCTGCCAACTCTGCCGCGCTAAGTTTGGGATCATAAGGAATGGGGTCACCCAGAAAGGTTCGGAATTTTACAGGGAAACCTCCATAGACCGGCGCCACTGGAATGCGGAACCTTTCGTATATCCATCTGAAAAATTCTACAAAGACACACATAGGAGAGAGAGATTAGGTCCAGAACACATCTATTTATGTGAGAAAGTGTGGTTGACTGCACATTATAAAAAGCCATTGTGGTTGACGGCAAGATAATTTACTCACTTAGTGTTCCAAGAGAACGAAATCCTTCTCGGACATTCTGTGTAAACATAGGAATTATTGGCTGGAGAGACAGAGAAAGAGAGAGGGAGAAAAGGACAGCGTGAATTAAACTAGATAGATCACATTTCAGCTTATACGTATACATTGCATATCTACAGCAAGTGCAATGAACACACTCACAAAAAGATACAGCACACAAGATGACACTTTCATGGTCATAAAGACCTTGAACTTTAACCTTTGACCCTCAGTCAATATTGCAGTGCTATTGAACTGTTTATATTTGAAGGACATAATGATGCATTCTCGAGCAAGTGCTCACAGGAAAAAGACTGAGATGGTCACAATGGCATTGAACTTTGACATTTGGTCTCAAACACCATTAACCCTAAAGCACCTGCAAAAAACGCCCGCTGAATGCCCAAGTCCCTTGTTGGGAAAGTTGCCCTCAGCCTATAAAAACCTTAATATATTAGCCTCTAATGCACATAAAAAACATGAAATGAGTTGCATTTAAACCCTAAGACCCCCATCTTGTATTAGAATGTGTTCATTCAGCTGTTACACACACACATTTTTATTAAAAAAGCCAAAATCTCAAGAGCCTGAATGCAGCGTATATGTGTCTCCAGGCACCAAAGGTCAAACAACTTATACGAGTCATAAGGCTAAAATGGGTTAAAAGAGTCAGAGATGCTAGGTTTTTGCAAATTCTTCATCAGAATACAGTATGTTTTGAGAACACATGAACATTCGAAACAGAACTTTGATCCTTTCAGCCACAATGTCCTTGAGGTTTTAACCTCTGACAACCATCTGCTGTTCAATATTTAGTTTTGCCCTTTTAGTCCACCCTTTTAGTTCAAATAACTGAACTAAAGAAACAAATCTGGCTGCCGGTGCAATGAACTGCCATTCTGGCTGTGTGAACGGAATGCTACGATTTCTGTTGACAAGAGTAATCGAATGTACGAAAGGAAACCTACCGGTATAGACTATGGCATCCTCATAAACCAAACAATAATTCAATAACAGAATAGATATTCCTTGTCATGTTAGCAGCATGACAAGCCGAGACGAACAGACAAAGACAGCATTACCAATTCAGCCTGTGAAAATGCATTCACAATTAAAAAAGTGTACAGCAGTGTAAGGATTATGCATGTTAATATTCAGATGCTAGCAGTTCTAGCTATCATCTTTAATTTTGATGCAATGTACCATGACCGCCAATTTCAGATAAACTATCCCTCTGCAACACGAAGTCCCCTGAAAGGGCTTCTGGATAAAAACCTATCCTCATGTTGTGTAGTGTCAAATTGATGTCAACATAAATGTACTAACAATGCTATTTCAGTAAAAGCTGAATTGCTTCCAGATGCATGAACAATGCTGCCAAATAAATCAGCACATATCAAATTATATATATTTTTTATATTGGGTTGACTGCAATACAGTCCACACACCTGGCTCTTAAAATATATTTAGGTCTACAGAGAGAAATTAAGTGCTTTGAATAGGGGGTACTACTGGGAGGGAAGATTTCAATTCAACATAATTTGTATTTAATATCATAATTCAATATAATTAAGGAACATCAAGGAACTCTGACCAGTTATAAATCCAACACCTTTAAAGCATCTTCGCGGAAGCTGTAAATTCAGCAAATTCACTGCCGGCAAGCATCTTCAACTCACTGTGTTACTGTAGCAAAAGGGAAACAAACTCTGTATCAAATCTGAATCAAATGCTTTTGATGTGTTCCTTCAGATTATGGATATAAAAGCCTGTAAGGAGAGCCATGTGCAGGCAGACGGACAACCAGAATAGCTTCTCTGTCTATTGTTAGTGCATAGCACATACAGTATAGCTTAAGCAACCTTGGCCCAGAGCATGAGTGGGCATGTCTCTGCTTGCCATAAAACTGAATGTTATGAACAAGATGTGACTTTCACCTTTGGCCCAATGACCTATATAAAAAAATCACATCAAGCAGTCTTCCATTTGTGACACTGTCTGAAACTCATTATGGGCTACAAGTGCAGTGATTTAGGCTGTGCATGACACTTTCAGTGAAGATGCCAGACGTACACACCAAAGTTAAACAGAATTATCTCTGTACAGCTGCATACTGTACATATAAAAACCTGCAATTCACTTTATCCCCAAGGGGTTCCCAACCTTTTCCAACTTGGAGCCTACTTTAAATTGTTACTAATTTTCAGGACCTACCTCTGACTCAATAACCAACACAACTCAAATAGTCAACAGCAACACACACACACACACAAATATTAGTTCAAGTTCAAGTTCAAGTTCAAGTACTTTTATTTGTCACGTACATGGTAATTGTAGTGAAATGAATTTATTATTTGAATTTGTAGAAAATTATTTCAAGAGCCACATGGATTACCTTCAAGGCCCACAGTTTGAAAATCACTGCAATTATAGACCTTTAACGGCGGTTAATTGCACATGATATTCTATTTGGACCCCATCCCATCAGCTCATCAATCCTTTTTAGCTATTATTAGCTGCAACACATTTAATACATCTGCTTGGTTACACTTCATTTTAATGGTTCACTATTACCAATTTTGTACTTACATCTAGGGTTAGGGTCAGGATTAGGGTTGATGGATGGTGTTACACTGGTATTACATGGTATGAAATATTGTTACACTGGTTATTACACTGTACCTGATGTGGTAGATCCACTGTAATAGTGAACCATTAAAATGAGGTGTTACCATCTGCTTCAACCTCACAGGAGTGGCTGTAAAAACGGTGGCATTCAACTTAACACTGCATATGGCATCCCAGAGCACCAAAATACACCATTCAAGATGTAAATCAAGATGCGGTGTACAGCTCCAGATCAGACCTACCACTTTGGCGTCGATGGCCACTTGCGCGAAACCCTTGCGTCTGCCCCAGAGCAGTGGGTAGGTCTCGTCGCTAAAGAGTGCCTCCCGTACCCCGCCAGGGGAGATGGCCAGGAGATGGCCACTTTGCAGGGCCTTCACGCACTCTTCCTGGGGTCCGTGCATCACACTGAACACCTCCAGCAGCAGCTTAAAACCTGCAAAAGTAACAGACACGCCGCGTGTGTGAGAGTGACCAAGCATGCATTTGTGACCGAGTGTGTGTTTGTGTGTGTACCAACAGCAAAGTACTCAAAGCACTTGATTCACTTAGAGGCCAAAAGCTGAGGCTGCTTTCAGAGTTTTTACACATTAAATAGCAAAATAACATGGCTGTAGCAGGGCATTTCTCATAGCTTTAACCTGGCCATGCTTGTCGATTAATAATCAGTGTATAGGTAGACTTCAATTCAGCAGGCCACTTTGTCTAGTATAAACATTACATAATTACTGTAGGTCTTCATGACTAGCTTGTAGTACTACTAAAACTCTATAAGAAGCATGTACGGATAACTTCTGCCAATTTCGACATGCAGTTGTAATGCTCACACTACCCTGGACTTGTCAATACCTGAGATTTTTCTCCCTTTTCTTCAGCCTTTTCTAAGATCCTGGTCATTGTAATGGGGGCAGGCGTTTGTTTACATTTCAAAAAAACATCTCGATTTATTCCCAATAACATCTAAAAGGTTATGCTACATTAGCAGACAACTAGCAAACAGCGATACCTTTTGGGATAATATTTGGAGTAGGCCTATGTTAAGAAAGTTTTTAATGTAAGCAAAGTCTGCCCCCATTAGAATAGCTCAGATCTCGGAAAGGGCAGAGTCGACAAATGCAGCATCACCGGGTACTGACAAGTCAAGGGTAGCGTCAGCAATACAACAGCATATTGAAATTGGCAGAAGTTATCCTTCAAGTCAATTGCCAAATGGAGACATTGCTTTTTTTAAAAAACAAAATCAAATACTCAGTTCAATACTTACCAGGAACTTTGAACAGGAAATGATCTGCCACAGAATGACAGGTTCGTCCTTTCTGAATAATAACATTTGCCAGGAAGTAATAATAATCGATTGGTATAGCTCCGTGGTAATAAACTATGAGGGCAGGTCCTTCGTCTGGAATCTTTTCCAACCCGTGTATCTCATAACCTGGATTATCAAATACACAAATGCTACCAATTAAAATCAGATACCCAGAAGACATCACAGAAATGATTAGGCCCACACCTGCTGGCCATACATGTGCATAAAGTGCAAACTGTTACAAACTGTAATAATGTTTTTGTTCTTTATCATTTTAAAACAAATCACCTACTGGGTATATCATATTTTACATACCCTTATCATAATTGTCTGCATACACGCACTCACGCAAGCACGCACAGAGAGAGAGAGAGAGAGAGAGAGAGAGAGAGAGAGAGAGAGAGAGAGAGAGAGAGAGAGAGAGAGAGAGAGAGTCAACACCATGCCATATGAATCCATGTCCATCCCACAGAGTTGCCAGGGTTTTCCTTGCACCGTCCCACAGGTTGTTGGAATAGGCCTCCCTGAGTTGATTCTTATGCTTGTACACATGCAGGAAGAGTATAGAGAGGTACAGGAGGATGACGATGAGGAAGGGCAGCAGGAAGACGATGGCCAGAGGCGTGAAGACCCACAGTAGGTACTCCAGGTAACTCAGGTAGTCCTCCAGGTGTCCCAGGCCGGCCCACTCCTCCCAGGCGAGAATCAGACATGATATGAAGCTGATGGAGCCGTCCCCCGACAGACAGGACTCATTCCCATTGGTCATGCTGCGTCAGTGTTCGCCGGCACTCCCAATAGATGCCGGGTTGAGCGAGATTACCATCTGCCGCCAGGCAGACCTGAAAATTCATGTTGAATAGAGAGACAGTTATTCTACAAAGCGTGCACAAGGCATTGGGTCTGATGCCAGAGTTATTAGAAATCATATTACACACTTTACTCACATTTCATAAAACAAGACAAGTTGAACTTGCGGTCGATAACACCAACACAAAGGAATTTGCACACTCAGTCTCAGTTTCAAGGGTGCTATGTTGCACTCTTAATTTGAATTTGAATATTTAGGCCACTAACTGTGCAACTGGGTAAAATGACACATGGATAAAACAGTAATTCCTAAAGGGCTATAGTTGGGTGTTGCAACGTATTCTACAAAAAATATATCCAATAATTATCTAGGTCTTCTCTGCCAAGTTTAAAATAAACACCACACATGTAGCCTAAAGAGCAGTGCCAGTGTAGTGCACAACACTGATAGTGTTCATTTTAAGGCATGGGAAACGCAAGATGATCGCCTACTTGGCCTCAACACTAGTGTGTACGAGCCAGCTGCTTGTCATAAACTTATAGGGTTGGTTTATGTGTCCAGAAGGTTAAGCTTACAGGTCTTGAGTTGTCGGTTCAGCGATAAATATGAATTAATAAAAAACATAATGCACAGTAGGCCTATGGATGGAACAGCATTTCAATAGATCCTCCAAGCCATATAGGCTATGCATGTTTTGATAGATATCTCAATGAGCAGCATACAGTATTTCAATAACGTTTAGTCATAGAAAAGTTACCAACCTTTTGCGGACTGAGTGTGTTGTTAAACAATACATGCCAGTCTTTCACACCTTGACCCTTTAAAGACGGACATGAAACATGGTTCAGTATCAAAGGCACCTTGACATCTATGGCGATGCGAACTGTCAGAATGTATGTTTCAGAAGAATTATGAAGTCGCCTTGTATTATGCTTTTGCAATGTACTGCTATCATTGACTTAAACGATACAGCCTATCTGGTGGTTGCAAGGGAATCTGATAGCCCACTCTACCGCCAACTATTTAAACACATTTGTTCAATGAACATCAGCGGTATGTTGACATTCTGATCACTGTTTGCAGATGGTTTTGTTAGTGGACTTTGGCGTGACTAGAACTACTTGTCTTTTGCCAGTGACCTATCCTGTGCTAACGAATAGCATTTCATGACTTCATAACAATGTTAGCCAGCTATGCTAAGAGGAAAAGAGCTCTAATACTATGCCGTACGATAACATTACCCACAGCTAACGCTGCTAACCGTTAGAGAACTCAAAAACATTGAATGCTGTCTTCTAAATTAGCCAACACACCTACTATGTCAACCTCTATGCATGAAATAAATCCAAAGAAAGACAATTTCCTGTCTACTGCAGTGGTATTATTTGCATCACCTGACATTTAGAGCAGTAACTAATTATACTATTTTTCGCGCAGAATTTACATACATTGTTGTCGTGGTAAAGTCCTTCCTCGTTTACGGATACGGACGCAAACGGCGGTGTTCTGCTATTTCCTTGGGTCTCTTTGCATGTGACACAAACAGGAAAATCCGCAACTATGTTACCACGCAATTTCCGTTGAGGATTTTCTTGAATGACAAAATTAGAAGTTTTGGGTGGATCATTGAAGAGAAAGCAAGAGAAATGGAGATTCACAACCTAGACGTTTGCCCTACAGTACCATACCCTACTGTACCTTTGTGGACCCTAGAACTGCCTTCAGTTGACCTTGGCATCCTGGAAGTGAAAGAGGAGATGGAAATAGATAAGGACTATGTGCATTGGTTTATACAGAATTTCTATGGGGACAGGTCTGTTTTATTTACAGATGCATCCAAGAGGGATGATACACGAGTGGGGGCAGCATTTGTTATTCCCAAATTAAAAGTGGCTGTTTTGAAAAGACTAAGCGATGACTTGGCTGTGTACACAGCGGAACTAGTGGCCATACTATTGGCTTTAACTTGGGTGGAAAGCAACAGGCTTCCAGGGAATGTTGTTATTGCATCAGACTCTTCTTCAGCATTGTGCAGCATCAAGAATGTGCAGTCTCAGTCAAGACTTGATATTGTTTATGAAATTGTTCAACTGGCAAGCAGTCTGCAGAGATCTGGTATCAGTGTAACTATGTTGTGGGTGCCTGCGCACATTGGAGTTACAGGGAACGAGCTGGCAGACCAGCATGCCAAGAAAGCAACTGATCATCCTACAGTAGACATGAATATTAAGTACAGTAAAACTGAATTTAAAAGTATTATCAAGTGCAGAACTAGGGAAAAGTGGCAGCACATCTGGAATAATGGACTAACTGGCAGACACCTTTACAGTATTCAGGAAACAGTGGGTCGAGGCAGAAATACGTTCAGAAGCACAAAAGATGAGGACGTTGTTTCTAGAATGAGAGTAGGCCACACAGGCTTAAATAGCACTTTGTTTTTAATGAAGAAGCATGTGGATGGAAAATGCAGTGAGTGTAACACCCTGGAAACCCCTGAGCATGTCATAGAGGAATGTGCGAAATATCAATGGGCCAGACTGGAGCTGAGCAGAAGCCTTGAGGGAGACAAGCATAAAGTACCTCTAAAGCTGAATGAAATTCTACAAAGGCAAACTGGAGAGCCATGCTTTCAGCACTTGTTTCATTTCCTAAGGGAAACAGGTCTCCTATGGAGAATATAGTCTAACTTTTTTTTTTTTGTTTGTTTTTTTTCTTTTTCCTTTTCCTTTTCTTTTCTTTTCCTTGTCTTTTTTCTTTCCTTTTCTTTTGTCTCTTTCCTTTGATAGAGTAGTTTAGCATTCCAGACCCACACTCCATTTCAGAAGGTGGCGGTAATGCACACCAATCAGTTGCTTGCCAACCGCCAATAAACAGCATTAAGAAGAAGAAGAAGAGGATTTTCTTCTGGTTACAAAGTGGCCATGCATTTGCTGAAATGAGTGGTTGTAACGAATAATTATTTACTAACATTACAGAAACGTGCGTTGGTAAACAAATTCGGGCTTAAGTTCACCTTCTTTCTTGGAACATTTAGTTTATGGTTTATTTGATAGGGACAAGAGATAGGCTACATGAAGGCTAGACAGCAGACTAACAGAACAGGCATCATAGCAATTAGAGCTAATTCCCAATGCCCGTCTCTAGAAGGGATTTTTTTTAAAAAAAACGTTTTAAAAAATTAAAAAAAAACTGTTATAAAACTAGGCCCTTTTGTGTAATCTGTTTTGTTTTTTAACAGCTCATCTGGACATCATATATCATGGTGATGCACCGTAGGCTAATGAAAAAAAAACACCATGCAATACATTGAAAACTGCATCCTATCCTTAACCCTAACTAACCCTAAGAAATTGAATGTCATTCCAAGGCCACCAGCAGCTGCCACCTGTACTTTTCTATGTTGTCTTGTTGCAATCCTGGGTGGGAGCTCTGCAGGCTTGACTCCTTTTGCAGGCAGTCTCGGATGGTCCACAAAAAGGGGCAATTTTATTTCTTAAGGCTGCAGGGCTTAGCTAGCTGCGTTCCCATTTTATTTTATCATTACCTTGAATTTCTTTGAATTTAATCTAGCCTACACCACCCATTGAGAGTAGCCTAGGCCTACATAGAACACCACCACCTAGTGTTCATATAATGGAATTACTGTGAATTTAAATTCATCACTGTGAATTTCAATTGGGAATTTCGTACAAGTCTGCTCACCACGGTCTTCCCTTGCATTCCCCTCCTTCCAGTTTTAGTATATTTTGGCTGTCCGGTTTGTCCAATCCAAGTCCATTAACATGCTCTCTGTCTGTGTCTCTCTCTCTCGCTCTGTTTGTCTGTCTCTCTCTGCTTCTCTCTCTGCTTCTCTCTCTCTCTCTCTCTCTCTCTCTCTCTCTCTCTCTCTCTCTTTCTTCATCAACTCAACACAGCGAGCCACTAAGCTGCATATCATCCACTGAATGATTGCAAATGCGATGGGGAGGCGGTGGACTGCAATGGGCAGTGAAGAGGAGATTGTGTTGGCTGGAGAACAGACTGTATGCATTTTATGAGATTTCTTTTTCTTTGATGGTGCATAGTCTTAATTGCCCAGGCACACATTGCTGTGATGCTCAATTGACTGCATGTTTAAATTCTGTCGACTCATTAAGGACAAGTACTTATTCACCCACACACTTAGCTTCCCTCCCTTTACAATTTCCCTTGATTTGATCAGGGACTTGTTTGATGTGATGTGTGTAACCTTGTCTAATCCATGGTGACATAATGGGACATCCTCCTCCCACAGCCATGAAACGGTTGCTGATTAGAGTCCCTCCATGACGGCTGCAGCTGCATATGATGCATAATGTCTAACAGAACCCTACAGCCGTAGGTGATGTCATCCAGTCCAGGAAGTACGTCCTGTTGTAACTTAGGGAGTAATCATATCTTTTCCATTATACCAATTATTGCTCATGTTCAATTAAATATTTGCACTAGCCTAGTGATTCCTCTGTCTGTAAAATATATTGTCTGTGTAACCACCTCCCTCACTGTATTTAGCTCTCTCCCTCTCTCTCTCCCTCTCTCTCTCTCTCTCTCTCTCTCTCTCTCTCTCTCTCTCTCTCTCTCTCTCTCTCTCTCTCTGAGAATGTCGCATTAGCTTGCATGTGTATTACAAATGCGTGTACCACTCCCCTCCCTGTAGGACATCTACACCGCATGCCTCACCCGAAAAGCACTGATGATCATCAAAGACACAAGCCACCCTGCACACAAACTGTTCAGCCTCCTGCCGTCTGGAAAGAGGTACAGGCGCCTCCGTTCCCGTACCACCAGGCTTGCAAGCAGCACGATGCATCAAGCAATCAAGATACTGAACACTCAACCCACTCTCCCTTCACTGTCAGCCTCTAGCCAGCCAGGCCACTGACAACGCTCCCCCCCCTCATCCCCACCACCATATCTGCGACTGAACATTCCACCTGCACTACTACATCTGTGACTGAACTTTCAACCTGCACTAACTCAAAACATACACACACACACACACACACACACACACACACACACACACACACACACACACACACACACACACACACACACACACACACACAAGCACACTGCACTTTCTGCACTAAACCCAAACATACACACACTGACACACAACTCATACTCACACACATACACACACACACACACACACATACACAGGTACACACACACAGACGCACACCGCACTTTCTACCTGCACTAAACACACACACACACACACACACACCCACACCCACACACACACACACACACACACACACACACACACACACACACACACACACACACACACACACACACACGCACACAAAACACATACAAACACACACACACACACATACTGCTGCTGGTGTATTTAATAAAACCTTTTTTTAAATTATTTATTTTCTTACTATTACTATGTCAGAACGCTATAAAAGACTTTTAGAAAAAGCACAACAAAATACCTCCTCTTAATGTATGTTCTCTACAAGTCTTCTGTTGTCCAGTCTTGCACTTTAAATGTCTGTATGAGCAATGTCTACGTCCATACTGTCTATGTCCATGTATGAGTACTGTCTATGTCTATACTGTCTATGTCCTTAACTAGATTAGTCTATGTCTGCATGGGAGAGCAAGAAACGCAATTTCAAATTCTTTGTATGACCAGTGCATGTAAAGAAATTGACAATAAACTTGACTTGACTTGACCTGACTTGACTTGACTTGTGTGTTGTTCTCATATTATCATAGTTTTAATCATTTTATCTGCACTTCAGCATCCAGTTGTGTCCCAGGAGGACGTGCCTTAAAGAGAAGTGAACTGCAGAGGCGTAGGGTGGCGTTAGCGATATTAAGCTCTTGGGTGTGTATGTGAAGAGTGAATGGCTGGCAGTGTGAGAGGAGAGCCAGCTGTCAAGGAGACTCCTTCTGTACTTACACATCTGTTCGCCCACTGTCCCTCCCACAGCCTGTCACCCTGCATCTGCTCTAACTGATGGCCCATGGACCATGGTTATGTTCACTCTCAGAAGAGGTTTGTGTTTGTTTTTTTTAGGTGAAGTTTCATCAAATGTTTGATAATCTTAACAAAGGTTTTCCTATTTGTTAAGACAGAGCTGGGTATAGCAAACTTTTAATATCAAAGGTATTATTCAGCTCACCTGAAATGCAGAATAAAATTTGACCTTAGAAGACCTATAATCTCAATAACTATTAGAACAACTGAAACTATATTTGTCAGGATAATGGGCATTACAAATCCTAAGGTGTAAGAAGAGAGCCACAGAGCTGTTGTCTATATTCTTTTCCTCATAGAAACTCATGTAAAGTTGAATGTTCACGTTTTTTTACCCATTTCCCACTCACACTGTATCTCACGGTAATTTACCTCCTAATCCTTTGCTTCTACCTGTATTTACCAATCTATCTACAGTATGTCTTCATGTCACGCTTTTCAGGTTCAGAGCTTCTTGAAACTAGTTCATAGTGGAACTGAAGGCAACAGGGAAGTTGTCTCAGTTCCTGAGGCTCGGCCCGGGGAGCTCCAGCAGCACCCTGCCCCTGTCCCCGCCCCCTGCCCCCTTGCAGCTCCACATCATGGGTAGGTGCAGCAGCACAGTGCCCCTGTAGCTCAAGTCTGGAAGACGGCCACTCTGACCCATGTCTTCACAGGAGCATTCAGGACTCCACTGAAGCAGAACAAGAGGAGGAGGAGGAGAAAGAGGAGGAGGAGGAACAGGTAGAGGAAGATGAGTACAAGGATGGAGCAGAGGAGGTGTGGGTGGTGGAAGACAGGATGGAGAGGAATGAAAACACTCATCTCATGGGAGAGCTCTGTAGCCTGGAAATGTTGGACTATGTGTTCGCTGATCCTGCTGCCAAAAGTGATGAAGAGGTGCTGGTTCTGGAGGTGGTCAGTTTACTCCTACACTGTAATGCTGTGCAGTGCACATTATTGAAGAGCTTGCTAATGCCTGTGGAAGGGTTGGGCTGGTTATCTTAGAGTCGGAGGCTTTCTTTGTCTGTACTGTGAAATTGCAGCCAATCTCAACACTGTTTCCATTGAATTACTTTTGGAGTGTTTGGAGACACTATATATCATGTCCCCTTGCAAAGTCCTGCAAGTTCATCTAAGAGGTTTTAGAATAAGGTATTTTATTTTATAGGTCTATACTTATACTATATGTTATATATGTATTTTTTACAGCTCCAGACATGAATGGAAGCAGTGAAAAAGGAAGAAGAATACAAGGGAAAAAGGTCTGATAGTAAAGATACCTCTTCAGATTGTATCAGAACCCTAGCTGGCCAGGTATGGGACATTCTAGGTTTGACTAGGTCATCAAGGTGTTGAGTGAGTTGTTTCAAGGTGAACTCAAGATCTACCAACCTTAAGAGTTCATTGATGATAAAAACTAATTCGAGAATAATAGAAATGCTGTGTGGTGTAGTAGATTTATACAAAATATTTTCTTAGGGATTTTTTGCCATTATTTCTGACAGGATAGTGAAGGAGAGACAGGAAACGAGTGGGGAGAAAGAGATGGGGAAGGATCGGCAAATAACCCGCGCTGGAATCGAACCCGGATCACCAGCGTAGTAAGTAATCCAGTGCCCTACCATTAGGCCACAGCAGGTCCTCAGTTGATGTATTAAACCAGTGTTTCTCAACCAGGGTGCCGGGGCACCCTGGGGTGCCGCAGGCCCCCTTCAGGGGTGCCACGGAAACATGGCTGATAAATAAATTATGTACTATTATACATACTTGTCTAATAAATTAATGCTAAGTCAGTGGAATCTGTCATCTGTCATTTACGCACAATTAAGTTAATTTAGGTTGCCCTAGTAAGCTGTAACTTCGAACGTAGGTTGTTTGACGTCTCCAAATGTGTTACTTTTCTAAGCTTGTGTGGTATCGGATGCTATGCCATGTTGCGGCTTGTTGGTTTAGGGGGCCTTGACATTTTTAATGAATTGAAAGGGTGCCTCGCCTAAAATAAGGCTGAGAAACACTGTATTAAACACATGGCCTTGCAGTGCAGTTCATTTCTGGGAACTAGAGTCTATTTTGATTTAGCATTCCCATTCTATTTGTCAGAATTTGATTCCGCAGTGATTAAGCAGTGAGCATTGACCCTTTTGACATTCCTGTTGACAACAATGGTGTAGGCGCGAAAAGGATGGGGTGAGAATCTGTAGCCTAAAAATAACCCGCTGATATCGCACATTCAACCCCACTCCTCTCTTTCCTGTCCAGTATACAGTATACTTGATGAATTATTTTTTCTTGTTTATTCAGTTGCACCCATAACATTGTATCTGTCTGTGAACAAAATCTCTGAAGGTTATGTCAAGGTAAATGCAAATAATGCCTTCTCTGAGAGGAGGCGCTACATAATGTTGTTGTCAGGGTAGGCCCACAGCAGCTGTAAGTGCTGCTGGGTCAGGTCTCAGGCTGGCTGGCAGGCGGGTGGGTTCAGAGGCAGGCTGAAAGAAATGTGGACGCGCGGGCAGGAGAGCAGTGGAGTGGGCATGTTAAAGTGGCATGCTGGACTTGTCTCGTTGTCTGTGGGACGAGAAGTGCTGACATAGGCAAACATTTGGTTCTCTGGCCTCGGTGTGATGGTACTCTCCTGCTGGCGTCTGCTTCCCGTTTCCAGATATCCTCAGGTGTTCTCGCCTGACTCTCTTCCATCATGGCCAGTGACCTTCACAGGGCGGGTCTTAGGTTGTTGGCTTGTCTAGAGATAATGTGCAAATGGTGACTTTGGCATTGGCCAGAACGTGTCTTTTGTTGTGACTAAAAGTAGTCAAATGCTCCCTTACAAGTCTGCATAAAACTTATGGGTATGTAAAGAAGTGTTATTGCAAGCAGGTACACTTTACGCTTTCAGAAACACTTTAAATGCACATTTTGTTACATTTGATTTAGCAAAAACAAATATTGTAATGTTCCCAGCAGAAAGAAAATAACAAGCATAAGATGTCGATGGGGATGGTGGCAGCAAGCAAGACAGCGAGCATTATTTGCTCATCAGCTAACCTCACTTTATTTGCACACAACACTGTTACCTACTTCCATGTGCAACTAAAGTGTTGTTGGCTGGTGCTGTGTGTCAGCCCGAGGAGCCTGATGACCTTAACGATGAAAGCATGTCATGAGTCTCCGTGGCTGTGCTGCCAAGCTCCCGTGTCACTTGCCTGACTGGAAGTGGCAGAACAGCTGGTGTGCAAAGTGGTGGTGGTCCGTGATAACCCAATGTGCCCGCCTGGTAATGGAACAAGCAATAATACAATTTCATTGTGGGTGTTTTTTTTTCCTTTTCTCAGAGATTAGAGAAAGTGGAAACTGTCAGCAAAACACATAGACAGACAGATTTTTATGCAAATCGGACAAAATACCCTTCCACAAATATCTGTCCGGATCCGCTTCTGTTTTGACTTTTTAGAAGTTCTCTCTCTCTCTCTCTCTCTCTCTCTCTCTCTCTCTCTCTCTCTCTGCCCATGTCTCTCAAACACACAGCATAAGTCATTCTCATTTGAAATTCTGTTTGAAAAACAGATCTGAGCTTTCAAAACTACTCCCTTATTCATACAAACATAGACGGCAGTCGTTTTCAGACTTCGTTTTCAGGATGCTACCCCTCTTTTCTACCACAGCTGTTTTTTTTTTCACAGGCTGTAGCAGGGCTACGCTGGCAAAGGGTACCCTCATTAATTTTTGGGCACCACTGGGTGTGCCGCATGAGTGGCTTTAAACAGCCGTTTTATAATCATGAGGTCTAAAGCACTTAAACCCAGTGGAATGAGAAAACACACAGCCAGAGTTCAGTAATATCTAAACAAGCGGCCAAGAGTAATTCATGCTCTATCAGGAATATTATTATACCGTAATACAGGAAGGCCAGTTGTACAGTAACTCTTTACTAAGTGGGCTTTTAGATCGGAATGAACATTTGCACATTACAGCTTTTGTATTGATGTTTTATGTCTATAAAGGCTTGGATTTTCAGCCTTGGCTTGTTTTGAAAAATGACACTTTCCTCCATTTGCAAACATTTGCAACATTACATCACATACATAAAAGATTTCTTTAAAAAAAAAACTAGATTGCATTCTCACAGAAAATGCTGGAAGCGGGCTTGCCTTTTGGGGCAGAGATGAAACAAAGTACTATTGAGAAAACAAAGCTAAAAGAAATGTTGGAAAAAATCCATCCACCCAGTCAGAAGTTATGGGCCAAACAATTCAGCCATCTTGGATTCAGCCATCTTGAAAGTGTTTTAGCTCTGCGTTTTGGGGATATACTAAATGACATACATGGTATTTTAAGTTGGCTAAGGAACACTGCATATGATATAATTTTGAAAATCAACATGGCTTCGAGCGGGATTCGAACTCACAACCTCCATATCTGTAATCCAGCCCCTTTGCCATTGATATTAAGTGTATACAAATGTAGCAAATGCCTATAGGGCTCAGACACACCCCCACCTGGGTCAGTCAGACCACCTCTCCATACTGTTACTTCCGCGTTATATTCCCAAGATCAGGAGCGCTGAGACTGCTGTTAAAAATGTGAGAGTGTGGCCAGAGGATGCTATTCCTATGCTTCAGGACTGTTTTCACCACACAGACTGGGATGTTTTTAGAGAACAGGGCACAGTCACTCATGCCGCTTTGGACAATTACACCTCCGCTGTTCTAGATTACATTACTTTCTGTGTGGACAGTGTAACAACATGGAAACAAGTTCGTGTCTTCCCCAACACACCACCATGGATGACACAAGAAGTTCAACAGCTGCTTCGACATAGGAATACTGCATTTAGGTCTGGTGACCAGGGGGCGTACAGGAGTGCCAGGACTGCGCTGCGGAGGGGCATCAACACTGCAAAGCAACAACACAGAAGGCGCATCGAAGCCAGATTTGCTGACACCACAAATACCAGGCAGGTGTGGGAAGGCATCAGGGCCATAACAGGAAACAAAAGCAATATTCATCCCCCCTCTGCTAATTCTCCTACATTGGCTGAGGAATTAAATGTTTTTTGCGCCCGTTTTGACAGGGAGAACACAGACCCTGTCCTGCCCACCCTACCTAGTACAGATCCAGCTCCTGTCCTGACCACACATGAGGTGAGATGTGCACTTAGCAGCATTAACACCAGGAAGGCACCTGGACCAGATGGAGTGCTGGGCCGGGTTCTCAAAGACTGTGCTGCAGAACTCACAGACATTTTTACCTCCATTTTTAACACCTCACTGTCCACTGGTTGGGTCCCAGCCTGTTTCAAAGCCGCCACAGTAGTTCCCCTTCCCAAACAGTCCCACATCACAGGTCTCAATGACTACAGGCCTGTTGCTCTCACCCCTATTCCTGCTAAATGCATGGAGAGACTGGTCATGAAACATATTAAAGCGGCCACTACACCATCACAAGACCCCTTTCAGTTCGCATACAGGGAAAACCGCTCCACAGAGGACGCCATCGCCATTGTGCTTCACACACTCCTGGAACATCTGGAGCAAAAGAACACCTATGCACGTCTCCTCTTTGTGGACTACAGCTCGGCCTTCAATACCATCCGGCCTTACAGTCTTCGTTCCAAAATACACCAGCTGGGACTAAACACCACCTTGTGCAACTGGATTGTGGATTTTCTGACTGATCGCACACAGAGGGTCAGAGTAGGTGATCACATGTCATCCACTATTACCATCAACACCGGCGCGCCCCAAGGATGTGTTCTAAGCCCTCTGCTCTACACCCTGTTCACCCATGACTGCTCTGCCTCTTTCCCCTCCAACCTCATAGTCAAGTTCGCTGATGACACCACCGTTCTTGGACTGATAACAAACAACGATGAGACGGACTACAGGAAGGAGGTACAACATCTGGCATCATGGTGTGACAACAATAACCTGGCCCTAAACACCAAAAAGACCAAGGAAATTATTGTAGACTTTCGGAGGAACAAGACCCCTCACAGACCCCTCTCCATCGGCTCAGAGGTGGTGGAGAGGGTCAACAGCTTTAAATTCCTGGGGGTGACTGTGGCTGATGATCTGTCCTGGGGTACACAGATAGCCTCAGCCGTGGGTAAGGCCCAGCAAAGACTTTACTTCTTGAGGAAGTTAAGAGGCTATCACATCCCCAGACCGCTGCTGGTGAACTTTTATAACTGTGCGATCAGCAGCGTTCTGATGTATGGGTCTTTGGTGTGGTACTCGGGCTCCACAAAAGCAGACCAGCAGGCACTCCAGCGTGTGGTAAAAACAGCACAGAGAATCACTGGGACACCTCTCCCAGAGATAGGTACAATCTACACCACACGCTGTCTACGAAGAGTGCAAAACATCTTGCAAGACTGTCACCACCCTGCTTACCACCTGTTCCAACTGCTTCCCTCAGGCAGAAGATACAGGTCATTACAGGCACGAACTACAAGACTTTCTAATAGCCTGTACCCTGAAGCCATTAGACTGCTTAATTCTAGTGCTCTTACATAGGTCTCTGGTCATGTTGTTCTGTGTTTTTTTTTCCTTTTAAGGGATGGCACTTAGGCCTACTGTAACATCCTATTGATTTTGTGTATTCATACATGTGTGCATGTGTGTGTGTGTGTGTGTGTGTGTGTGTGTGTGTGTGTGTGTGTGTGTGTGTGTGTGTGTGTGTGTGTGTGTGTGTGTGTGTGTGTGTGTGTGTGTGTGCGTGTGTGTGTGTGTGTGTGTGTGTGTTGTGTGCACCTTAAAAATATCAACAGCACTGGGTTATTAACTTTGAATTGTGGGGAGAGGATCACATTTTTATATTTTACTGTTTTTGATTTACTTGATTAATTTGTTAATACTCATATTATTACTATTATTTACTTTAATTTATTATACTTCATGATATACTTCATGAATTTAAACTTTATTTGACTAGGCCTACTTCTTTTTGGTTACTTCTATAGGCCTTCAAACTACGCAGTGTTGTTGCTCCACCCACAATTTCGTTGACTTCATTGACAATGACAACTAGACTGCCTGTGCAGTCGCCTTCGACTGCTTAAGGTATATCCCCGAAACGCGACGCTTCCAGTCCCCCATCATTCCTACCACTCCCGTCCACCATTTCGTAAACGTATAATATACATACAGACATGATATGACGTGCATAGGCTTAAAACCAAACGACTATTGTGAAAATGAAGCAAAAAATGGGGCAAATGGTAATACTGTTTTAATGGTTCAGTGGATAGGCCTATACCACATTAGGTACCGTGTAATAACCAGTGTAACAATATTTAATACAATGTAATACCAGTGTAACATCGTCATTTTTTTACTTACATCATGTGTTTGTGTGTAAGTGGTATTACATGGTATTGCATATTGTTACACTGGTATTACACTATATTACATGGTATTGCATACTGTTACACTCGTTATTACACTGTACCTGATATTGCATATTGTTACACTGGTATTACACTAGTATTACATTGTATTAAATATTGTTACATTGGCTATTACACTGTACCTAATATGGTAGATTCACTGAAATGGTGAACCATTAAAATAAGGTGTTACCGGGCAAATCAATCCACCCAGAAGTTATGGGCCAAATGAAAATTCCGCCATTTTGAAAGTGTTGTCTTCCAAACTCGAATCAGTTCATGAACCTACCCTAGAGCATTCACACACAAAATCTGGGACAAATCCATCCATCCGGTCAGTAGTTATGGCCCTAACAATAATTCGGCCATCTTGAATTCAGCCATCTTGAAAGTGTTGACCTCCAAACTCGAATCAGTTCATGAACCTACCCTAGAGCATTCACACACCAAGTCTGGGACAAATCCATCCACCCGGTCAGAAGTTATGGACCAAACAAAAATTCGGCCATCTTGAATTCAGCCATCTTGAAAGTGTTGACCTCCCAACTCGACGCAGTTCATGAACCTACCCTAGAGCATTCACACACCAAATCTGGGACAAATCCATCCACCCGGTCAGAAGTTATGGACCAAATAAAAATTCGGCCATCTTGAATTCAGCCATCTTGAAAGTGTTGACCTCCAAACTCGAATCAGTTCATGAACCTGCCCTAGAGCATTCACCCAAAAAATCTGGGACAAATCCAAACATCCGTTCAAAAGTTATCGTGTTAACACGAAAGACCTTACGCGGCGGACGCGGCGGCGGACGCGGCGGACGCGGACGCGGACGCGACGGACGCGGACGCGGCGGCGGACGCGGACGCGGCGGCGGACGCGGACGCGGCGGCGGCGCACGCAAAACCATTACATCCCCGACGCTCCGCGTTTCGGGGATATAATAAACTCCTTGAATCTCTTGAATCTTGAATCTTGAATTAAATGACATACAATACATGATATTTGAAGTTGGCTAAGGAACACTGCATATGATATAATTTTGAAAATCAACATGGCTTGGACTGGGGTTCGAACCCCCAACCTCCATATCTGTAATTCAGCACATTTGCTTCTTTGTGCCCATGGAATTCCAGCATTGTGCCTTCTAAGTAAATTGAAGTACAACGTTAAAGCAAGAGAGAGCATGTCTACAGCAGGTGCACTTGCAAAGCCTCAGACTGAGATTAATCTGTGAGCAGCAGATGGATGTAATTGGAAATGGGAGCTGTTTCATCAAAAAACTAGGTTTTCAACAAAGGTTTTTTCAGGTTATAGAGTTGTGTGCATGCAACATGACTCTGCAAGTTATGTTCATCTTCTCAGTGAGGAAACAGACCTGTGTTTGTATTGATTTTGTGACTTTCCAACTCTCACCAGTCTTCCACTGTGGAAAACAATCAGGGCATGCTTGTCAGTCCTGCTCAATACCAACACCCATGCAGGAGCACCCCTACTAATTCCAAGCTGAAGCCCTGGCGTCCTTGTGAAGAGGTAGCAGCGAGCAGTATGGCTAGTGCCAGATAGTGGTAGCTGAGTTTTGCAGTTGTGTTGGCCAAGCTGAGATAATGTAGCTCAGTGGTTCTACTTCTTTGAATAGACGCCCCCTTGGCCTGCCAACGGATAGACGCCCCCTTAGCCTGCCAACGCCCCCTTGACCTCATCATAAACCTTACAACGCCCCTTTCAGTATTAAAAGTAAACAGACTAATGGCCCTCGATGGCAACTAAGCTCCGCCCCCTTTCAGCTGTATGCTTCTCAACGCCCACCTAGACGCCCCGGTTGAGAAACACTAGTGTAGCTGTTAGACCACTGTGACGTTAATGACGGCTCCAGACGCCCAGACATCCACAGCAATTCTCAATCTCCACATAAAACTACCTGTGACATTGTGGTTCAACTAAAACCTGCAAATATGTTACAATTTCTGTATTCTGGGTATTTCTGTGTTTGTTTTGGATGAGTTTTGTTTACTTCATCTTAGTCAAACATAAAAAAGGCCCACTGTTTCCCTCTAGAACAATGTTTCCCAACCTTTTTTGTCTTGCGTACCCCCTAAGCCTCTAAGTTGTGCCATGAGTACCCCCTAATTCATGTTTTCCCAACCTTTTTTGTCTCGCGTACCCCCTAAGACTAATTCATGTTCTATATCGCTTTCTCTATCCCAGTGTCCATACATTCGTTATTGTAGTAACATTTTTCCAAGTACCCCCTGCAGTGTGCTCGCGTACCCCTGGTGGTACACGTAACCCTGGTTGGGAAACACTGCTCTAGAAGACACCATAGACAATATGTCCATTGTGATACAGTATAGGCACCATGGTACTCCGCTATATCAGTGGAAGCAAGTTTGGAACTAATCTTTCATTAAGTTTCCACATCTGTATACGGGGCATAGCTCAAATGGAATCTGTAAAATTTCATTTCAAGGGTTGTGATTTTTCAGAAGGATGAACACGATGATGATGATGGATGAGGAGGGTAATACTCTACCCCATATGCTCTTTTTCCATCTGTCTCTCATTTTTACTCCGGAGGTGTTGGATGCTGCAACCATCCAACAACCACACCATGGATCTTAGATGCTGTACTTTATAGTTTGGTTTCTGGTCTGACCCAGTGAGCGTTACTTGGGCAGGTGTTTTATTCTCAGAGGACAGCGAAATACAAGAGGCGTAAAAAGAAGTGAAAGTTGGTGTATCCTGCAGCAGATGGCGAAGATCCCAACAGAGTAAAGGAAGATATGGTCTGTTAAGTCTGCAGAGAAGCATGCACAAAGTGTCAGAGGGAGGTGGCGGCGGTGGTGGTGGGAGGGGGATGAAGGGCAAAAAGATTTCCCAATATTTACAGTTTAATATCAAGTGTAATACATTTTTAACAGTGAGGTGGTGGGTTTTGAGTTTATTAAGCATACTGAATCATTGCTCAATACGATGTCTGTATGTGGAAAACAACATGGCTATTGAGGTGTGATATAAAATGCTGCTTTTTTTGGTTCAAATAGCTCTGTAGACATGGAAAATGATGAAATCAGTCTAGACTACTTGGTGGCTGCCCTCACTCTGCCAAAACACTGACGCAATTTACAGTACCCCAAAAGTGGGGAGGGGCCAAGGGGGACAGTGTGAAAAAGATGAGGTAATTGCTATCCTCCTTTTGTGGCACATCGGAATGCAGAAGGGCACTGCCCCCTGCTGGTCATTGTAAGCATCACATTAGGGTTCTGCGTAACAGTTATTCTGTCACTCTTTAGACACTTCAGGTAGCCAGACTGATAGGTAGCATCCAAATCATCTGGACCATATGCATGACCATGTGCAGCTATAGAGGGAGTGTTTCAATACTTGACATTTTAATTTGGAGTGCCTTAATCAGAGAATTTATTTTCAATTTTTAACCTGGAAGTACTATACTTTGGACTAAAGAGCACCCAAACCCAAGAAGCCAACAAACAACCTGGATAAGAGCACGCCATACTCTATAAACTTATAGATGGAGCATGTTGGTAATCGGACATAATGCTTTCTCCTGGCAGAGTTGCTGGTTTGCTGTCTGCATCATTCAAGCTTCAGGCCTTGACAGCACGGTGGATTTGTCTAAAACAACTCTTACACAGCAAATAGGACATAAATAGGATAGGACGTAAATGACAGACGTGTTGTCATTCGACCTGCAAATTGTATTTCTGTTTCTACCACTATCTTTGTCTGCCACTGTCTCACTTTCTGTCTCTGTTGTACTGTTGTCTATTTCTTTCTGTACTGTCTCCCTCTTTCTAACTTCTTTTCTATTTTTCTATTATCGGTTTCTGTTGGTCATAGCGATAGCCTCTGACACTGGTGCAGGCCACCTGGCCCTGGCTCTGCAAGCAAATAGGGCCTGAGTGTGACAGACGTGTTGTCATTCAACCTGCAAATTGTATTTCTGTTTCTACCACTATCTTTGTCTGCCACTGTCTCACTCTCTGTCTCTGTTGTTGTACTGTCTATTTCTTTGTCTCTCTCTTTTTTCCTTCCTTTCTATTTTCCATTTGTGTTGGTCATAGTCAGGGTGCGATTTGTCAGAAAACCAGAAGGGGGAATATGTTTCAGATTTTAAGCAACATTACTGGAATTACATTAAAAGTGATTAATATTGTTGGAGCCATATTTGTGATTCATGCAACTTTTGCCTTATTTTCTGTTGACCTGTAAATTAAGACTTTTAGTTAGTTAAATTCTTACCTGATGTTTGTTTATGTTTTATATACTTACCTTTTATGTTTGGAATCACCCTGCGTTTGTATACTTAGTTCTTATTTACTTACCTGGACCTGAACACACTCCGTCTCGCCTACACACCTGTGAAGTGATTTGGCACTGAGAACCACTCCCTCCGACGCGCATTGGTGGCGCGAGTCACAGAACTTTAATTAATTGGTACACTCACAGGTGGCTGGCAGACAGAGTGTGGGTCAGGAAACAGTTTTCGACCGCAAAGAATAGCGTTATCAAAGCTTTACTGCTTATTTCTTTGTTTATTTGATGAAATGGAAAGTCAATCGGATTGTAGACAATAAATGGAAACAACATCTCAACTTTAATGTCACTCTCCGGGCGTGCTTACTCAGGAATGCACGTCTGAAACGCCATACTCTGTCTCACGTGGCCAAGGAAAAGTTTGGTTAGAAAATTGGCCCTTGCAAATATCATGTAGATAAAGGGGCAATATCAAAACCAGAAGCCCCCCCCCCCCCCCCCCTTACAAATCGCACCCTGGTCATAGTGACAGCCTGTGACACGGGTGCAGGCCACCAGGCCCTGGCTCTGCAAGCACGTGTGTGCTGCGCGGAGCGGCTGCTGCTGACCGCAGTTGAGTTCCTGCAAGCCGCCTCCCTCCCTGCAGATGGCCCCCATGCAGCCCTCGGGCCGATGTGGTCTGACACTGTAAACCACGTGTTGACTCTAAATACCTCACCTCATTCTAGACAGCACAAACAACACATCACAGATGTAAAAGGTTCTGTATATTCACATTGAAATTGAACAACCTTTGGATACTATTGGTTTTGGGAATTCTGTGTAATACGCTCATTGGAATTGTTTTGGTGTGTGTGTGTGTGTGTGTGTGTGTGTGTGTGTGTGTGTGTGTGTGTGTGTGTGTGTGTGTGTGTGTGTGTGTGTGTGTGTGTGTGTGTGTGTGTGTGTGTGTGTGTGTGTGTGTGTAGAGTAGAGCACTGTTATTAATCCCGTAGGAAATTAAGATGTCTGTGAGCTTACATACTGGACATTCACAAATGCAAAACATGCACAAAGATCTTAGACATTATTGAACATTACAGTAAAAATATAGCACACACTTGAGTACTTGAGTACTCCAATGTAACCGGTTGGAGTTTCACTCTGCGTTGTGTAAGTTGAGATGTAATAAAGACTCCAGACAAGATTGTGGATCCAAAGCTTTAGTGATGCTTCTGTAATTTGTAACAGACAGTACACAATCACCATGGGGCTTGGGGCTGCACTCCCACTCCTCTTCCCACAGCATACAGAGACAGGGCAGTTTTTACAATAAACAAGTAACAGTCATCAGCCATAGCAGTTCACATACACACATGCTTTCCCTTTCTCTCTCTCTCTCTCTCTCTCTCTCTCTCTCTCTCTCTCTCTCTCTCTCTCTCTCTCTCTCTCTCACACACACACACACACACACACACACACACACACACACACACACACACACACACACACACACACACACACACACACACACACACACACACACAGGTGTAAAACTGAGCTGTAAAAAGTCCTGGGTTATTGTCCTGTGTTGGGAGTCGCTCAGTTCAATAAAAATAAAAATGCAAGGCGGTGTGTGTGTGTGTGTGTGTGTGTGTGTGTGTGTGTGTGTGTGTGTGTGTGTGTGTGTGTGTGTGTGTGTGTGTGAGAGAGAGAGAGAGAGAGAGAGAGAGAGCGAGAGAGAGAGAGACAGAGAGAGAGAGAGCGAGAGCGAGCTGTGTGTGTGAGAGAGCCAGATACGCGTGTGTGTGTGTGGGGGGGGGGGGTTGGTGGTGGCCGTGTTGGGTGAGGTGTGTGTGCCTGCAGTGCATGCGGTTCTGCATTCTGGCCTGCATTTGCGTGTGTGAATGTGTTGTTTTTTTCCCTCTTAGAATAAAAGTGGATTTTGACTGTGGCCATGGAACTTCCTGCACCTGTATTTAGCAGGTCTGTGCTGTCAAGTCTGGCAGTGTTTCTGTTCCTGTTCATTACAGCTCCTTAGGCTTACCATTAGAGACCACCAGTTGTGACAGACAGCATAGGCCTAGTTGTAAAATGTAGCTTGGTAATAGATCTGTGCTGCAGTAAATGGGTTTGTTGATGTTTTAATGTTGAATTGTAACAGTGATACTGTCCCATTTTTAGAAATAAGCTTATTTTACACCTCCCCTTGAGTTAAATAGTAGGCTTTTACCGTTGTCCTATACTTTCAACCGTTCTCTGGGTACGGCAGTGCAAATTTTACCTCCAAGCTACCAGTTAACATTGAGTCCTATGAGACCAGTTAGCCACCAGCTGGTCTCATAGGACTCCATGTTAACTGCTAGCATGGGGGTAAAATTTGCATTGCCATACTCAGAGAACGGTTCAAAGTACAGGAGAAAGGTAAAACTCAACTATTTAACTCAAGGGGAGGTTTAATATGAGCTTATTTCCAAAAAATGGGACGGTATCACTTTGTAACGCATAGATATGTGTTCACCAATGTTGTGTATGTAGTTACATCTTACAGCCAATTACCGTTTCTTTTTTGCATTGTACTGTACTGTGATTTAGCTCCTCAGCCACTTTAGCTGAGGCTTTCAACGGCTTCCAAACTCTCACATGTGATTCTCACAGCGTGTGAGTGTGTTGTTGTGTGTGCATGAATGCATATGCAGCATGCGTGTGGCCATTTGCAGGTGATGCAGCACGGTGCTGGGGCTGTGCATTTCTGAAGTGCCGTTTAGTCTTCCGCGGTTTGGTCAGCTGACTTTTGTGGTGGTGAGCTTCGGCCCAGTCTATTGTAGGCCATCTACTGTTGTGGTTGGATTGATTCCGGCCACCTGTGTCTGTGCGAGGTGAGAGAACCAAGAAGGTTTACCTCAGTTGGAGACTGAGATCATTAGAAATAACAGATGGCTCTGCCACGCAAACACAACAATTGTGTTATTTGTTGCAGTCTCTGCTGGTCTTGTAGAATTTTATAAAGTACTGGAAAATCACACTCAAGTAAAAGTATGGGTATCCTACCAACATATGACTTTGCTAAAAGGTCAAGTCTCTGACACAAATATAAGTTAAACTACCGGTATTAAAGTATCTGGGATTTCTATTGTGTACGGTATATTAGGACTGCAAATGTACAATGTATTGTATTTGTACCGAACCGAACAGACATGTACCGAACCGAACAGTGCTGTACCGAAAGATAGAGTGACAGGCTACTCTGTTAATTTTTTTACATTTTGCTGCCACTACATGCTGTGGCTCCTCATGCAAAACGCTGAGAGAGAATGCAAGAAAAAAAACAGGTGTAGAGGCTTGTTCTTTGTGAGACCTTGAGAAAAGTGCTATTTCTTACACTGATGGAATCTTCGACCCAGTAGCAGTTTGAATGTATTTTCCTTTTATATATACTGTACCGAAGTTGTACAGAATTGTGACCCCAAAATGGAGGTGCATACCGAACCGTGATTTTTGTACCGTTACACCCCTAATTGATATTCAAATGCTGTCAGAATTAGTCAGATTCCAAAAATGTTCAAGCATTTTACAACTTGGAAAAAGACAAAGTTGAAAGCAAAGAAGCAGAAACAAGGTTTTGAACAGGATGGCTACTGCTGTACATACAGTATAAAGAAAGGCTGCGTCACTGGCACCGTAGCCTTAATGCAGATGGGGTCGCCAGCGGGCCTATTCACTATTTGCTGAAAATACTCAACTACATCATATCAACATTGCTATGATATTGCGGAGAGCCTTAAGTAACAGATTAAGACATAGCCATTACTATTTTGGTGACAGTAAGGTTATAACAGGCTCTGCGCTAAGGGGTTAAATCATGGGGCCTATCGTTTATTCGGCATAATATGGTACAGTAGTTTATAACTAGGTGAATTGCAAGTCAAGGTGAAAAATGGTGCTTACATCGCAGGCAGACGTCTTGACTACTGATATTAGAATATTAAAGAGGGAAAGACAAAAGACAAAAAAATAAGGAGAAAACTATTCATGTTTTTTGTAACGAATGACTATTTGGCAAATTCAAAATGTATTGCCTATGCAATTACCGGTAAGTTCAGAAATATACTGAAGAAAGTGAAAGTCAGAATTTTTAAATCTCAAATAATGGACAGTGTTCCAAAGTATACTTAAGTATTGAAGTGTTTTACTTCAACACTGCTTTACAGCTCTATAGTATACTGCAATTGTAGACCTGTGCCAGATGATTCAGATAAAACACAAGGCCTACCTGACAGGCCAACAGGTGTACTATTCTATTGTGTTGTATTATGTTAATACACTTTTTTTGCAGCTGGTTGTAGGAAGAAGTAGGGCTGCACGATTATGGAAAAAATCATAATCACGATTATTTTGATCAAAATTGCGATTTCGATTATAATCACGATTACACCCCTGCCCCCCACCCCCTCCCATTCCAGAGTAGCCTATCAAAAAAATAAAGCCAATTTTTTTTTTTTTATCTGTTTCTTAAAATTTCAGTAGGCTAAAGTTGTGTAGTGAATATGATAAAATATGCCATAGGCCTACAGTGGCAAGATCTTATTGGCTCCTCAACAGGCCAACTGAGTGGCATCACACTGTATTTTCCCAAATCACTTGCAAAAACACAAGTAGGGCCTATTAAAGGAAGTGGGGGTAATCACTGCGTTTGATTTGTAATATGACATTGGCAGGGCAGGGTGAGTGAAGACCAGAACATGTGTGTACCTAGGCCACCAAGAAGCTGTGGTCTGCATGATGGTGTCTACACTCACAAAGCAAGGCTGCATAACCAACTTGATAAGCTTAACGTTTGTGCTGTCTATTGTATGATTCCCAGCTAATTTCAATTCTGGACTGGAGGTAGTGCACCTGTGAGTAGGAGAGTTAGAAGGAGGTTATCTCTGTGTTTTAACTAGGGAAAGAGAGAGTGAGTTGAGAAATAAAAGGGCTGTGATGAAGAGCTGTCACTTTTGAATTTAATATGCTCTGGTCTGTAAAGTAATACTTCATGACTTGGCATGGAAACATAACCATTTAAATAAAACATAGCTTCATGATGTGTATTATTGCCTAGGGTTCTGTTAGGTTCTGCCAATTTGGACTGCAGTGCATTTGTCAAGCTAGCAAGCTAACACATTTGAGAATGTAGGAAGCAGAAGCAACTATGGCAGCTACAAATTGTGTTGAATTTCACTCATTGTAATTTAACTCACTGCACCAGTTTAACTTTACATTACTTGTCCACCAAAACAGCTATGGTATCTACACGCAGGTTGGTGTTAATGAGTAGTGAGTAACAGCCACTCTAATTGTTGTAGACAACAAAATAGCTTATTTCGTTTGTGTTAGCATGCTAACTAGCGATTTTTTTTAGACCAGAATAAAAGCTATTTCTCTTGGTTTTCCATAATCACAAACAGTTTCTGGTCAAAGCACATAGTTTCAAAACACCTTCAGAGACTCCAGCATCATGCAATGGCTGGTTTAATGTTTGAACGTCTCATATATCCACCATTAGGATGAAACAACTCCCCTCCACTGCCCAGCAGTGAGTGCACTCACCACAGACCTGTATTAATACAGGTCTGTGGCACTCACTGACACGGAGATTGCTGTCTCCGACTCCTCCCAGCCAGCCTGCCAAAATGCTGCCGCCCGCCCCCTCTCAGTACTGTCTGCTTATTGGTTCACAGACTTATCCTCCAACCAGAGACAGTTGTCAACAATATTACTATTGGCTGAAATGTCTTTGTGTTGAGAACGTGCGAGCAGTGCACAAGTCTGCAGGTGCGCGCAGCTTAGATGGAACACTGAATTTCCTCCCATAAAATCGCGATTTTCATGTTTTATGATCGTGGCGGCCAAAATCGCGATTTTGATTAAAATTCGATTAATTGTGCAGCCCTAGGAAGAAGCATAATTAACAGTGATAACTTACGTTGACTACCGAATCAGATGTGAAGACTTTATGATAATTCAATTCAAAATAAATGTGCATTTTTAATTTGTCTGTTATTTCAATGTGCACCCAGTGTCATTTCCCACAGGCCTACAGTGACCCTTTGTTTAATTACCAGTAAACCTAGGCTACAAACCTTGTCTTGATGGTATTTTGTATGACCAAGAATTTAAATGATGAATTTTTGCATTGTTTTAATTATTTAGGGATAAGGGCATTGTTTGACTATAGGCCTAATATAATGTAGCCTAGGTTATTAATATTAATGCAGGCTATAGGTTTGCCTCATATAGCCTACTGGCAGGCTATTCAGTAGAAATACACCAGGGACTTTTGCGAATAACAGGACATCCTGATTTTCCAGTCTTGCTGCAAATCTTTTTAAGGCTATTTGTGTCATGGCATGGTCATACGGTCAGTGTCCTATTATAAGCTGCTCACTCGCACCATCTTGCTGGCTGCAAGTTCAAATCCTAACTCTACACACAATGAGGCATCCGCGTTACAGGCAAATAAAAGCAATTCTATTCAATGACCGTCACACACCTCGCTCCGACTGTGGGAGTAGTGTATTATGCAAAGAAAATGTTAGACGTATTGAACATTGTACCAGGAAGTAGTTGCTGAACCGAGAGAACAGTCCTGCCAAAGAGTCTGGTTCCTCATTCTGTGGCTTGGGTGAGGTATCGAGAGACAAATGAGGCTGACAGCAGTGTAACGGGAATTATCCTCTCAAATAGTGTGCTGTAACTCACGCTGTACGGTAACATCTGACAGGTAAGTAACATCACAAACCTCGTGCTTATATGCTGATAACTTTTATGCTCCCAATTTAAATGTTGTTCAGCAAGCGTAGTAAAACGTTTTTAAGACTGCCAACTTCCACGCGTAAAACAACTTTGGCGTGTGCGTTTTAATAGTGATACTACAGTAAGAATGTGAAGTTCTTACTAAGTAAGAATGTGAAGTTCATCCAGAGTCAACACGAATCTGTCAACTAGTATATACCTACAATCGATAACCAGATATTCAACTGACAAATTATAGCCAATGAGTAAAGCTGTATTGCTAGTCACATATGTGGGCAAATATGCCCGAATCTGCCGTGCGCCTTATTGGATAGCCAGACCGGCATCCCAAATGTTTACCAAAAGTAGTGTACCCTATCCTCTGGGCAACAACTGTTCTGTGCTATTCCCAGTTGCCCTTATAGATTAGATGATTCAAATTAAAGCCTGGACTGTTCTGCAAATATGCTTACAGAATAAGTAGTATACTAATGGTAGGCCCTATATCAGATTTAGGTTACAGGACTCGGTGTAGGCTACATTTTCATGCCAAATTGGGGGAAGACTATACTTTTGTTTTCCAGCATGAGCTAACCAACTCTAAAAAAGTTATATATTAATTTACTTGCTTACCCTTGGTTATCAACATCTCTCAAGGTAACATAGCCAGCTCCACTAGCTATCCAGGATATAATAATAGTAATAGTAATGCTGCTCTTTTAACCCATTGTGTCCTGGAGACACATATGCGCTGCATTGAGATTTGAGCTGTTTTATGAAAAATGTGGGTAAGTTAGAGCTGAATGTACACATTCTAAGGGAAAACGAGGGTCCTAGCTTTTAAATGTAACTCGTTTCATGTTTGTATGTGCTTCGGAGGCTGAGATATTTAGGATTTAATAGGCAGAGGGCACCCTTTCCCAAAAAGGGCTTAGGACAAAATGGATTAATAAACTATGTCTATGTGTAATAAACTCATGGTAGCTGAGCTTTCGTTTTGGTAGTCGGATTTTCAGCCACAGCTTTGTTCTCTCCCAGTGTATACCACATACAATTGCAGACAACTGCATTGTCAAACTCTTTGCCCCTGCTCCTCGGCTTCCTGTGTTGGTTAAGACCTCTGACTGGTCAGAGGAGGAAGTGTGCAGACACAGAAGCCCACTTTTCATTTCCCTAAACAGGCCTGCCTAGCCATAGCCCCACTTTCTTGAGCTTCTTTTTTTTCCAAAGATATTTTTTTGATGTCAGGATGGTGTGAGAGATGGACAGGAAGCGAATGGGGAGAGAGATGGGGAGGGGTCGGCAAATGACCCGGGCCAGGAATCGAACCCAGGTTGGCCACATGGTAGACGAGTGCCCTACCGGTTGGCTACGGCAGGGCCCACTTTCTTGAGCTTCATATAAAAATACAGATGGTGTGTGATCCAACAGCTAGAGTCTGTCTGAATAGTGGCTCTCTGCTGTTTGAAAAGCACTTTCTGTTTCCACACTTCAGCCACAATGTTGCAGACTGTTAGTGGTGGATGCTTATCTGGCTGTGTCCCCACATGACAGGGATAGGGATTTGTTTTTGGTTAAGAATGAAGGAGGCCCATGAGGATGTCGGGTGAAATCATTGAATAATGAAACTATAGTCCTGGAATAAAAATGAATTGAATGGCCATTCTCTCTCTCTCTCTCTCTCTCTCTCTCTCTCTCTCTCTCTCTCTCTCTCTCTCTCTCTCTCTCTCTCTCTCTCTCTCTCTGTGCTGTTTGCATTTGTGAGCGGCGCAGATTGTGTCCCTACCAGGAAGTTGCCGTTATGAACCTTTGGCTCCTAATTGTCCTGAGCATTTAACTGTTAAACATTACAGTATGAGGAAACAATGGCCGTGAAATTTCCCTACAGCTAGAGTAGAGCGAGATTAACAGGTTGTAAAATCAATACGGCAACAGCATGTAGAGATATGAGCTGATCTGTATTGCATAGTAATTATTTACCCCACTCTACAAATTCACGTGATGGCAGTTTGTAAAGGCTATGATTACAAGTATCATGTTGCGGATAAGGGTTTCATTCTTCCTCTGATAGTGCACTCACCGACACATGAGCAACACCTCTGACACATTTTCCATTGCTCCCCATTATATGGCTACAGTAAAATTCGGTGGAAAAGAGGTGTCTTTCTGTCAAATGAATTGATTGTCTGGTTAAAAGCGAAACGGAACTGACAACAACCGAATTGAAGCTCAAAGTAAACTAAAAGTACTGTATAACTTGCAGGTTTACTTATTTATTTGTAACAATGGCTTTTGCACTTTGGCTGCGCCAGGATTGTGGTGTCACTTCTGCCATGGTCAGGCAGTGGTTGTATGGAGTGCTGTGGTCCACCACTGCAGTTCCGCCCCTTTGTGTGTTTGTATGTTGTATGCTATAAGTCAAATGTCCTTGTATTATTTATTTATTCTTTGTGTAGCCCATATGTGTTTTTAGACCATATGTGTTTTTAGATGTTATGGATCATGTGTCTTATGGTTTCTACGTAAGGACAGCCATCTTTCTTTTTAAACTGCAAACCCAGTTTACCTCCGGGTTACCAATAAAGTTGAACATAACTGAACTGAACTGAAAGTAAACATGTCTATGTGCCATTGCAGATTACATCCTACTTACATGTGTATATTCAGAGACTGCAATTGAATCTTTCTTTCTTGTATATGGCCAGAGACTGCAGCTGAATCTTCCTATTCTGATTCTGTTGTGGCTTCTCCCTCTTCACAGGAGATATGGGTTGTAAAAAATCCAAGCTGACAGAAGGCGAGAATGCTGGCAAGCTTGATAAGACACAACCGCCAGTACGTACTGACCAAACTGTATATGTGAGAGATCCCACGTCCAGTAAGCCACCTATAGTAAGTAGTGAGCCATCAGCATGAGCCATCATATCAGGATGCTCCCATCTGTACCCTTGTGCTGCTTTTGAACCAGCCAATGACTATAACACACTGTTTCAGTATGAGCGTTGTGTGTAGTACTGTGTGTCAGTGTGTCGCAAGTGTCACAAAGTTGTACACCGATATTCTGTGTAACTCTCGTGCTGTCTGAAAACAATTTTAAATAAATCAGTGCCTTGTTTAAAATGCTGCCATATACTTTTACAGTAACAGCAGTAGGAGATACAGACAGCCTTGTGTATGTGTCATCTAACTGGTTGCCTTGTGTTCCAGAATGATCCTCCTCCACCAGGCTTGCTACCTGGTCAGGTTTTCCAGATGGAAGGTGAATTCCCATTTTAAATGCATCCCATGATTTCCCTTTTCCTGCGCCGTACTGAGCAGAGAGAAAAGAGAGAGAGAGAGAGAGAGATAGAGAGAGAGAGAGAGAGACAGAGAGAGAGAGAGACAGAGAGAGAGAGAGAGAGAGAGAGAGAGAGAGAGAGAGAGAGAGAGAGAGAGACAGAGAGAGACAGAGACAGAGACAGACAGACAGACAGACAGGAACGTACACACACACACACACACACACACACACACACACACACACACACACACACACACACACACACACACACACACACACACACACACACACACACACACACACACACACACACACACGCACACACACTTAAACTGTCACACACATAACATGTCTTCCTTTGCCTCCAACAGAACAGAAGGAGAGGGATAAAATTGTCATAGCCCTGTATCCCTACGAGGCTATTCACGCCGATGACCTGGGCTTTAAAAAGGGAGAAAAGATGAGAGTACTGGAGGAGTGAGTACACACTACCGGCAAACACTCAGCCTTTATATGTCACGCAGTGGTGTAGTCTACGTAGAACGCAGGTATACGGAGTATACCCACTTCCAAATTTCAGGGATTTCAGTATACCCACTTAAAATTGATTGATCCATTATTTAGAATGGCACAAATGTAAACAGTATACCCACTTAAAAAAAAATACAGTATACAGTATACCCACTACAAAAAAGTACACTACACCACTGATGTCACGTAATTAGCACACAAAAAAACAATCCAGAGTACATGTGTGTGACTACACAATGGTTAATGTAAAGGGCTAATCATCAATCCATTGGTTTTGTTTATTTTTTCAGACACGGAGAATGGTGGAAGGCTTGCTCTTTAACAACCAGAAAAGAGGGCTTCATTCCTTCCAATTACGTTGCACAAGCTGATACCATGGAAACAGAAGAGTAAGTGTGTTGCTGATGGCTTTTATTTAGCCACAGTTGTCCTACCCGTGGGATCTGATAACAGTGGTTGTTTTGTCCCATATTTTAGATGGTTCTTTAAGGATATCACAAGGAAGGACGCGGAAAGGCAACTTTTGGCACCAGCCAACAAACCAGGCGCATATCTCATCCGTGAAAGTGAAACCCAGAAGGGTAAGCTGTTTGCACTAAATGTTTATGACCTCTCATATGGAGTGCACCGATACCTATACTGGTATCGAGTATCGGCACAGACACTGTACATTGTACTCGTACTCGTACTCGTACTCGTCAAACACTTGCCGATACCAGGCATGATACTGCTATTACACGAAACAATGCAAAATCTTGTCACGTTCTGTGGACTTGAAAGCAGCATGGAAAAAAGTGCTACCTCATACATTCACTAACATTTAAATCTACATGGAAATGGACAATAAAAAATATCGCAGGTGGAAAAAAACAAGGCCATACATTTATTTTCATTGTATGTCAGTGGTAAAAGGTATCTGTATCGGTACTCGGTATCGGCAAGTACACACATTAATGTACTCGTACTTGTATCGGTTTTCAAAAAACTGGTATCGGTGCATCCCTACTCATATGGAATGCAGAACAGTTCACATACAGATCGGCGTGGCCGGCCCTGCCGTGTCCCAACGGTAGGGCACTGTGTTACTGCGCCGGCGACCCAGGTTCGATTCCGGCCCTGGGTCATTTGTCGATCCTTCCCCGTCTCTCTCTCTCCCCACTCGTTTCCTGTCTATCCTCCTGTCCTGTCAGAAATAAAAGCATTAAAAAAAAAAAACATTGGCTTGCCCAGGGTTAGCTTCCATGTCACAAGTGGAGGACTAGGATGGGTCTAAACAAATCACACAAATCCCCATCGCTGTAATAGCACTGATAATAGTTGTATGGTGTTACTTAGGATTGATATAATCTCTTAATGGATTATCTACTTATTTTACTAAATAACCTTGATTTGGATCTAACTTCGCATAATGATTTACTGTTCTCTTTCCCTTTCACGCAGGAAGTTATTCCCTATCCATCAGAGATGTGGACACCCAGGGCATGGACGTTGTCAAGCACTATAAGATCCGTAGCCTAGACAACGGAGGGTTTTACATTTCTCCTAAAATCACCTTCACGGATATCAGCAGCATGATAAAACATTATCACAGTAAGAGAACGCAGTAAACAAACACAATCAGTGCCACCTTATGCACTGTGTAATGTTTAATCAATATTTGTCAAGCTGGCGGAGAGGTATTCAGGAGTTTGAGGATGTTTCTGCCCTCCCATTACAGAGCAAGCAGATGGCCTGTGTCGGAAACTGGAAAAGCCCTGTGACAAGCCCAAAGCTCAGAAACCATGGGACAAAGATGCATGGGAAATCTCCAAAGAATCCATCAAGATGGTGAAGAAACTTGGAGCTGGGCAATTTGGAGAGGTGTGGATGGGTAAGAAATCAGGAATCACAAATCATTGGCTTTTTTCAATTGATCTTTGTCAGGATTTCATTCACAGTTGGCTTCTTTATTCACAAGTCCTGAAATCGTGCGTGAACGTGAAGCGTTTACTGAAAAGGCCACAATGGCTGGCCCAAACCGCAAGCTCACACCTTGCGCTTTGAACTTGCCATCGCCCAATAGGGCGCACAGACAACCATAGTCAAATGCTCCTTCTTCCTGCTGCAGTCTGGATTTGCTGGCATCAATGGCCACCTTATGATGAGGGATGATAGCACTGTCCATGGGCCTTATCGAGGGAGATCAGTGGAGGAAATAATGGCGCATCTAAGGCCCGATTTGCATGCGATTCTGCCGCTCTCCTCGCTACCTTTACGCTGCGGCGAGGACTGATGAATTGCAGGAAGCTGTCAGGCTTTTTTGCAAATATACAAATGTTGTGGGAGGCCCCGCACATTCAAACCGTTTCCTTCAGCGTCCTCTGACCCGGCTGATAGTAAGTGGACTGCTCAAGAGGCGAAGAGCGGGGGTAGTAGTAACCAAGACGCTCCAATCGCCAGTAAACATTTCCTTCCATTGAGGCCCTGAGTTGCTTGTTATGGCTCTCCCCTGGTTCCCCCTTGCCTGTGTTTAATAGTCTCAGACTGTTTTGCCTATCACAAACCAAGGGGAAAAGCGAAATCACATGGGGAGCTTGGAATATGCTTGGAAAATCCCACGCTGGAATTGCTGAGGTGAACTGTGTCCTCTGCAGCTGGAACTATAGGGGGTTGAACTACTGCATCACTTGTTGTGTTGTGTGTAACGGAGGCCAACTAGCAGAGTGTGGCATGGAACGTAGAGTAGAGTAAAGTAGAGTAGAGTAGAGTAAAGTAGAGTAGAGTAGCTGTATTGATCCTCGGGGGGCAAATTAAGGTGTCCTGTAGCTTACATAAATATAATGGCCATTTATAATGGACATTTCAAGACACATGTAGCACAGGTAATAGTCAGGGAGGGAACAAAATAAAAAACTACAGAAAAAATAAAGAGGCAATTGTGCAAGAACTTGCAGTAGTAAACCTCCAGCGGTAGCTCAGCGGTATCGTGCTGTGCCTCTCATGCGGTGGCGAGTTGGAGACCCGAGGGGTGGACTGCGCGGAAACACCTCGGTTATATGTGCATGATATGTCCTTGCACTTAGTTTCACTAAAACTCTCACAGCTCATCGAGCCACAAACTACGGCAATGATTGGACAGGAAAGGAGAAATGAATCTGTTGAACGATGGTCCCATGTGGTTTTACTTTCATATATTTTTTTTTGTTCTTGTCTGGATCTCCTCTGGTTATCGTGAGGCCTGCTGTGCCCTTGTTCCTGTTCCCCTGTGCCAGTGGCATGCAAACTGCCGAGTTGTCATGAACAAGGGAGTTGTCCTCCCTGAAGCAGTGTCGATGCTGTGCAGCTAGCTCTGTACATCTTCAGCCATGTATTTCTTTGCTTGCTCATAAACACGGTTTGCGCTGTACTGTGCCACTACAGAAGCCTAGATCAGTGTTTCTCAACAGGGGTGCCGGGGGCCCCCCTCAGGGGTGCCGCGGAAACGTGGCTGATAAATAAATTATGTAATATGATACATATTTGTCTAAATTGATATGTTAATGCTAGTCAGTGGAATCTTTCATCTGCCATTTACACACAATAAAGTAGCCTAAATTTAGGTCACCCCAGTCAGCTGCAACTTTGAACGTAGGTCGTGTGACGTCTCCAAATGTATTACTTTCCTAAGCCTTTGTGGTATTGGATGCAATGCCATGTTACGGCTTGTTGGTTTGGGGTGCCTTGAAATTTTTCACGAATTGAAAGGGTGCCTCGCATAAAAAAAGGTTGAGAATCACTGGCCTAGATTGTGGTTTGAGCACTTGGTTGACGAGTAAACAGAAAGATTATTAGTATGACAATGATGAAGGTGTGTCAAATGGCTTTTGTTATCTTCAGGTTAATAACTCAAAAATGACTGAAAATATTGAAGGCTTTTTTGAATGATGATTCAAATGTAAAGAACTGAGAGCACTGAAATGTAAAGCACTGTTTTGGTTTTCAACTGTGCTGAGCTTTCACTGGGATGTTGCCATGGTAGATGTCCCAGAGAGCCACACTTTACATGACGTGTATGCAAAATGAGAAGTGAGCTCTTACATCATGAATTCCTTTGTCTGCAAATACTTGTCATCTCAAAAATTCCCGTTTGTTACAGCTAGGGTTTGAGAAATATTTCTCCGAAGTGACGACTTCAGATTTTGTTTCCTCAGTACTGTGGGTTTTATTTTGGTCAAAGGCGTTTAGGTCAACTGCCACACCCATTATCATTATAGGAAGATGTTTGTAAGAAGATAATAAACACAAGGCTTGCTGGACATAATAAGGCCTGTAGAAGTTTTTATGGTGAGAGACAGGTAGATTAGCTAAATATAGACAGGGCGAGGGCAAGTTTATATGGAACAAGGAATTTCTGAATGGTGGTATAAAGTCAATTTGGTGCTACGTGTTGTTCATGATGCATTTCAGAAATGCTGTAGGCTGATGATGAAAGGCAGATGCAGTGCAGTCCCCTGCATAGGCTGATAATCTATTTTTTAAATCATGTGATTTTACTGGTTAAACTAATGTATAAGATGCCATCCCATTGCAGACAAACTTGAGATATGCTGACGAGTCTTTTTTTTTAAATTATATTTGCAGCGTATTACAATAACAGCACCAAGGTGGCAGTGAAGACCCTGAAGCCAGGCACCATGTCTGTGGAGGCCTTCCTGGAGGAGGCCAACCTCATGAAGACTCTACAACACGACCGCCTAGTGCGACTCTACGCCGTCGTAACCAAAATTGAACCAATATACATCATCACAGAGTATATGTCCAATGGTAGAGTATATGGCCACCGTTTTTTAGCTAGGGTACAGTTGGGACAAAAGTGCACCTTTTTTGTTTGATTAATTACATAAACATTAAACATCCTAGAGATATAATTCCATGATTATATATTTGCCTACATCCTGAAAATATGTTCTGTCCAAAACAACTTTCTTTTTTGGACCTTTTAATTGTCTAATTTCTGCGTGGAAGGGGACAAAAATAAAAGTGTACCCAGCTGTACTCAGCCTACCCTAACACATTTACAATCCCCACCCCCCTCACTCTCCACTCAACCCAGACGAACACATTCAGTTAGCCACACATCTTGAATACCTTGCTAGGAAATATTACTTATTACAACCAAATAAAATCGTAAAGAAGAAGGAAAAGACAATAAAAATAAAAAATAAACGCAACTATGGGATTAATTAATTCACCATTGCTTTTCCAGTCAGCCAATTGTTGATAGTAGATGCCTTCGGATTTTTGTAAGCTTATTCATTTGTGTCTTTATTACATTGTTGACTTCGGATGGCCTTTTATTCTCCTTTTTGTTTTTGTTTCTCAAGGGAGTCTCCTGGATTTCTTAAAAAGTGACACTGGGTGCCGATTGCAGCTGCCTAAACTTATAGACTTCTCTGCTCAGGTACAATAACGTTAAAGTTAAATATTAGACGTTAAACAATAAAGTCTTGTCTATATCTGACACAGCCATGTCTATTTTCCCCAGAAGAGGAACCGTAACTGGCATTTGTTTGAATTAAGTTGTTGTGCAACAGATTAAGTCAACCAAACCATGCTGACACAATAGTTTCGAGACAAGTCAGTGATGTGCAAACAGTTGTAACACCTTCTTTGATTTACACATTTTATGATGTTTGTGCACAATTTTGCATGTAATGTTATCTATGCAAAAGTTACGATTCTTATTATATTAGTTATGCTGTATGACAGTAAATGTCTCCTACTGGTAGTAATGTGTTGAAGTAATGTAGTAATGAATCACACAAACTACAAATAGAAAGCTGATGTACATGTCCCTGAAATTGAAAGGTAGCCTAGATTGGCAAGATTATACCAAAGTGATTGTTAAATGACAGTGAAAGTGCATTTTTATTTGCAGTTGTCCCATTAACCCTAGGTTAGCAAAGTAGATATTGGATGTGGGGTCATAATAATGCGATACTGGCACTTGTCTTTTTACAACAGATTGCTGAGGGCATGGCTTATATTGAACATAAGAACTACATCCATCGGGACCTGAGGGCTGCCAATGTGTTGGTGTCAGAAAGCCTACTCTGTAAGATCGCCGATTTTGGTCTTGCCAGAGTAATCGAAGATGACCAGTACACTGCTAGAGAAGGTATCATCTGTCAATGTCGTCTTAAATGCCCTCAATGATATACTGTATGGGTCTTTTTGTGTTCATTACCTCCGTCAAGGAGGTTATGTTTGTCTGTTTGTTTGTCTGTCTGCAGAATAATTCAAAAAGTTCTGAACTTATTTGACTAAATTTTGTGGAGTTGAGAAAAGGCACAATTGATTAAATTTCGGTGGTGATACAGATCACTATCCGGATCCAGGAATTTTGTAAAAGATTATTTTACCATTGCAAGATAGGTCAACATTTTGACATTACAATTTTCAAGTCCACAAAAATTAATCAGACAGCCTTGAAAAAAATGAAGGGGTGTAACATAGTGAAATGTTAAATCAAACAGCTTCCTTGGCGGAGGTCTGCACTCCCTGAGTGCTTGTCTAGTTTTATGTTGTAGGCTAATTAAATTGACTCAGTTGTTTTTGCACGAAGATTAATGTACTGAATATTATTAATAATAATAATAATTGTATTTGTATAGCACTGTATCATACAAGGCATGTAACTCAAAGTGCTTAACAAATGGGAAAAAAACATCATTGTTAGAGATGGATTTAAAAGGAGAGGTAGAGAGGAAAGGCAGAAATAACAGGTACGATAAGCAATATACACAAATAAGAACGTTTTATCCCCTGTTAGGAGCCAAGTTCCCCATTAAGTGGACAGCACCCGAAGCCATCAACTATGGCTTCTTCACAATCAAGTCTGACATGTGGTCCTTTGGCGTCCTTCTTTATGAAATCATAACATATGGAAAGATTCCATACCCAGGTAAAACATGCAATTATTTGACGACATCATAGAGTATGGATGTGTGCTTTTCTCCTTAAACCTGTGTTAACTGTATGATTTTCTTCTACCCCTGATCGAAAGATGTTCAATACAGATTCTGAGCTAACGCTCTATGTGACAATTGTGAACTCAAGTCTTATGATTGCAATATACAGTCTTTAGTTGTATGAACCGTTTGGGCCCCCTCGTGTCACTGTCATCTTGTGACATACTTTTGTGGTCTTTTGCCTAAATGCACAGAAGAGTGTTTTGTACTTTTTCTGCTTATTCTCAAGAGGGAAATGGCAACACCTAGTGGTTAAACGTTTGACCTGCACTGTAGCTCACCTCTTTTCCCATGGTATGCAAGAGAACATGTGATTGATCAGGAGCACTGAATACTACTGTTTTGGAACAAACTGTTAAAAGTGTACGTGTCTGTGTGTGTGTGTGTGTGTGTGTGTGTGTGTGTGTGTGTGTGTGTGTGTGTGTGTGTGTGTGTGTGTGTGTGTGTGTGTGTGTGTGTGTGTGTGTGTGTGTGTGTGTGTGTGTGTGCGTGTGTGTGCGTGTGTGTTTGTGGGTTTGTGTTTGTGGGTTTGTGTTTGTGTGCGTGTGAGTGTGTGCGTGCGTGCAGCGTGTGTTGTTTTGTCTGTGCCTTACTCCCTGTATTTACCTTTAAACCTGCACTGCATGTATGGAGTTTGACTTGTACGCAGTGTATTAATTCTATCACATTGCATCTAAAGGCATGAGCAACGGTGAGGTGATGACATCAGTTCAGAGGGGTTACCGCATGCCCAAGCCGGAAAACTGTCCCGGTGAGCTCTACGAGATCATGACGAGCTGTTGGAAGGACAAACCGGACGACCGGCCCACTTTTGACTTCATGCAAAGTGTTCTGGGTGACTTCTACACGGCCACTGAGGGGCAGTACCAGCAGCAGCCATAGAAAGGGACCATAAGATCATTACTCCAGCGAGGGACGAGAAAAAAATATACCAAGACGGAATACTGAAAAATATGGTCGGAACATGAGGATGAGAGTTCTCTAAGCATTTGTACTGTATGTGGGTGCCAATACAACTGCTTGCTTTAAAAAGGCAAGCTTGAATATGATTTTTTTCTTGTACTTCAAATTGAAGTTTTTTCTTTCTTGAGTTTCTGAGGTGGTGCCCTCAAGACATAAGTGAAAAATAATGCCTTGTTAAAGACTGGACTCAAATGCTCTTCAACATATGACTTGGAAGATTGTGGATCACTGGCATCATCATCATGATGGCGAACAAAACTATCAGAAAACAGAACATAATATGCATTGGTACATTTTGATGTGACGGAAAACCTTTAGGGGTTTTGTCATGTTATTATACCAAGCCTCTTTTTAAAAACCTCAATACTGTGAATGGTATGCAAAGTCAGGGGCACTGTGGCGTTGTAAATGAAATTGTAAATCAATCATCTGAGCATTGTGCATGTAATGTATAGGCCTACTTGAGTTAATCTTGAAATCAATGTTTGAATGTTTTCATTCTCAAACTGTCATTTCAAACAAACTTAAAAAGCTATAACAATAAAACTTCACTATTCTTTAATACATTTCATATTCCATTGTTATAACATATATGGATCAGTAGCACTTTGTAAACTTTGGATTTTTTTTTACTTGGATGTGTTTAATGACGTTTGCATAATATCGCAAGTGTGCTAAAATGCTTTCAACTTATGTTTTGGTACACAGCCTTATTGTATAGGGAGAAGAGAGAACTGAACTCCGGATGTCATGTCCCACTTTCAATGTTAACTGTACAGAGTACTGTAATACTGTGATAATATTTAGCCTATTGTGAGAAATTAAATAACACACATTAGTTGACCTGGTTTTAGGTCTTTAGCTAATGACTCTGTTTAATTTTATACCTTCATTTCCATTCAGTTGTCAGACTTGTGTTGACATTTTAACATTTGTTTTGTAAAGTCAATGTACTACTAAGTCTTTTTGAAATTAAAATGCACTACAAAATGACTTCATATTGTCCCTATATTTATAACATACACTCAAATGCACTGAAGTGATGTATAATATAGATAGGCCTATGTGTTATTGGTTTTCTGCGTTATATAAAACCTACGGGAGGAGAGATGTGCTCTGGTATGGCGCTCTGTTTTAACCTCTATTTTATCTGTGAACATTATACTATCATTTTTAGTTTCTATACAGTGGGACATAGAAAAAATGCTGAGTCCCATGTAAGGGGGGTCCTGGCTATAATAGCTGTGCCAATTAATATTGTGGCAAAACAATAAGGCCTGCTGCCAGTCATCAAACGTTTAGTCATGTTTACAACATAATGAATGAACAATGTTGCCAAGGCTATAGCGATGGGATCCAATAATTTACAGTAGTTCCTATATGGCATGACCAATCACATTTGCCAATCCCACAATGACAGGTGAATTTATAGCCTACCAAAGCTAACCAGGTGAGTGACATACGCCCTAGCTATAAAACAGGCACATATAATTTGGTTAACATTGAAGGTTCACTTCTTTGAACAAAATGGTATGTAGGCCTAGCCTATAGGCTTGCATGGATTACACCACACCATGTCACAAAAATTAGGAACAAATATTAGATATTAGAAATACCGGTATTAGAACAAATTCAGCTTTATTGGCGGAGGTCTGCACTCTCTGAGTGCATTATTTTTTTCAACAAAAAGAAAAGAAAAAAAAGAAAGAATATACTGAGGTGGACAGTAGACCAAAGAACAGCAGATAAGATTGTAAGTGGCGCAGAATCTACTGCAGAGTCAGCAGATAGCCTACATGTTAATCCTGTGAAAATAAATGAGTAGGCCTATCATTCCACTTTTACACTTAGTCCATGAGCCAGACCACCGATCGCAATCGAAAGGGTGGGCAAAGTCTTGTTGGTATTTTATTATTGCTATATATGTCTAGTTTATGAATTGGTATGATAACCTTTGCAGAACAGTAGCTTTATCATATTTATCATGCATTTCTTATTTGAACCATTTTACACTAAAAACGCCTAGGCTAATTTGCTAATATCTTGATAAATTGAACATAAAAATGACTGTTAGATAAATATATTTATAGGAAAAGATGGTATACAACATTCTTGGATAGTTCAAAGGGCACATTACACATATTTCCCACTTAATTTAGTTCAGGCCTCCATTTTCACTGACTTTTCGTTTAAAAATGAGGGTTTATTTCTCAACAGTGAAAATACTGGTAGATTGGGTAAGAAAAATAAATCATCTATGCCTCACCACACAATTTTGCCAGTACATTACAATACAGGTGGGTTTTGTATTATAAGTTTTCTTAAAAATTTCCTTAAAAAAAGTTTCATTATCCAAACAAAGTGTACTGTACTTAAATGTAAACTAATTTAGAGACGCACTCGAATTTGATATGTAGACAAAGACCTATTTGATGAAGCAGAGACTTCACTTTTTACATCAACAGGGTGTTTGGAGAGGATAAAGTAACTTTTTGTACCATGCTGTTGTTGAGAGTGTACTACACTATACAATCCAGTGGCATGCACAGACATTTTTGGGGGCAGGTGCTCAAGGTGGGGGCGGGGGGCGTGTGGAACTTCCAGTTGCCTTGCTAGGTTAGAGCGTTTTCATTCGTGGGCCACTTCAAATTTTATAAAAGGCTGCACTATGAACACAGATCAGGATTTCCCCCCAGCAGTTTAGGCCTATATTGCAAGGTGGGCACCTTCACAACCAGACCCCCACCTCCACTAGGTCCCCTGAAAACAACTTAATTGTATTGCAAATTAAATTTCTAGGAGTTCTTTACAAAGCATGTCAAATTCCATGTGAAACTGCATACGATTAAAATTACATCAGGGCCTTGAGACATAAGTTATTCACCCTTTTATTATAAACTATATTATATCAGGGGGAATTGTCACATGCTTTTGATCTCAAGAATTTCTACCGTAGATGATCATGCCAATATGGAACACATTGTGGCAAAATAAAAATGGAACGTTCAAAAAGGGCCTTTTTTTCGTCCAATACTGTGAAGGGGCAGGTGCTTTAGCACCACAAAGTCCGTTCCTATATCTGTGCATGCCTATGATACAATCACTGGGGTTTGGAAATCTAACCATAAAAGTAAAGTCCCAAAACAACAGACTGACCCGCTCTGGAAAGCAGTGGGGGTGAGGGATCACCCCACCTTCAAAGCAACATACTGTATGAAGAGTCCAGAGAGCAGGCCAGTAACAGGGAATAACAGATTACATGTTTGACGATTATTAACAATCAAAACATTTAAAAGTTGCATTCCCTTACAGTTACTGCTTCAGTGTCTGGTAATGAAAGTACATTTACTATGTGAAGATAAGTGGTGGTTTCTAGATTCATATGTTATGCTATTCTCAAATTTTGATCATTCCACACATAACCCAGAGAAAACACATAATGTGCATGCGTGTTGGTGTGGCAGTGGTTGTGTGTCTGTGCCTGACAGATGGAGTTGACTCTATGAGCTTTATCTGCTTGCATTTGTCTCCTTCTGCTCAAATATCTACCTTCATCTGGCTGTCCCTGCTGGTAACTCTTATAATATTGTCTTCGGCTGAGTTTCCCAAAAACACTTAAGTAGTAATAAGTAGTACTTAAGTATGAGGCACTCTTTAGACAATATCAGAGATAGACATCAATTCAAGTACAATACCTTTTCTTGTACATGCATGCTTAAACATAACACATGTTTGAGGAAAAGGCCTATACACTTTTAATTGCGATGTGAATATTCCTGATATACTGACAAGGGGCCACCTCATACTTAAGTTCTATAACCTCCAGCAATTGCATTTGCTCAAATTACTGTAATTGAGTACTTTGATGTGTAACTTGTAGTTTCCAAGGTAGTTATTAGAATGGGTGATTTTATTTTTACTCAAATTACAATTTGGCCCAAGTATTTTACTTACATCTACCTTGAGTACTGAGGAAGGCAAAATTGAAATAAAGGGGAAAATCTGTCAGACATGAAGGGAAATTGTGTGTTATTACCATTTACCATAAATTATCTATTTTGGACTAATCTATTGGATTACTATCTAGGGCCCACCGGCCCCATACCATTAGTCCGACAGCCCACAGACGGTGGGACACAATAGAGTTGCAAGCGACTGGCTGAGAATAGTAGAGCACACACCAGGGACTAGATCTGAGGGAGTAGCAACGCAGCCTGAAAGCCTTTTTTAGAAGATATACAAGACTTATTATTTATTAACAAAACTTATTCATGAATGTAATCCCACAACAGGGAATTAAATGAAATGCATCAGACTATTTCCTTTGGTAGGCGTCCCAGCCTTTGAAATGGAAGGTCCCAGACCCAAACACAATGAAATCCAGACTCCTAAATTCAGAGTAATGGGCTATTGTATCAATGAGCTGACCCTAGGCCTGCAATTTTGCCACACCAGGGCACACAGAATTTTGCTGTCACGATTGCCAGGTTATTGGAAGATGACTTGTGTAGAGATAGACAGAGGTCACGAAGGGTGCTATTTAAGGAAAGCAATAGACAGACAAACTGAAAACTAACTTTTCCTCAAATTACATTTTTAAAGAGGTAATTTTACTTCTACTTTGAGTAGAATTTGAACCAAGTATGGTAATTCTTTCCACCTCTGATAGCCTCCTACTGCAAATGGGCCTGGCGACAGGCCAATTCACTCTTGGCTGAAAACGCTCAACTACATTATAACAACATTGCTAACAATGCAGGAAGTCTTGGGTAACCGATTGAGACTTGGCCATCACCATTTGGTGACAATAAGGTTATAACAGAGGGACTGCGTTACAACGTTAAAGCCAGCCGGCCGGAGTGCACCACCTGACAGCCGGGGTACACTACGACAGTTTTCTTGAACTACTTTGTACCCAGTGCGAGTACCACCGAGCCACCAGGTTATTTGATAGGGAATATCTTAACATGAAATACACATTATCTAATGTAAGGGGGAAGAGGCTAGGGCTACAATAGAAAAATAATGTAAAGGTAAATACAAAAAATAATCATAAAAACACAAAAGGACAGTGCAGGCCGTGGAAAGCTTAGAGCCTTAAAGCTCACGATGAGATCAGAGCTCTTTCAAGCTGTTTTTCATAAGCTAGGACAGGACTTGGAGCTGTCCATGGATGTATTGATGAAACATTTAGGTGCCAACTCTACATGTTGTTTTACCTGTCCAGGGACTGCAGATGGAAATTAGCTATATAGCTATAATCTGGCACAAGCCATCTTTTTACTTCTGTAATCAATGTGTGTTGTGCATGGTCCCTGGTTCAACTAAACTAAATAAACTAAACTTAACTAAACTAAACATAACATCGACAAATACGTAGAACATAAATACAACCTGCTACCAGTTTTTCTGCACTCAGCATGGAGAGTGTGAATCAAGACAACTTCCACCATGTGAGGACTGCCTCCTCATGCATGCTATGTTTGCCAACTATCAGGCTGGCATCTTGAGAGCAAGTATTCAGCAGCATCCACAAATCCCAATCCCACTTGACCATGGCTGGGCCAACTATGAAAATGACCAGCTCACTATACAGTGGATGCGGCAATCTCCAGCCCCCGAGGCAGTGCTACAACTGATGTCTTGCAAGTGCAGCCATCAATGTAAACTGTCGGATTGCCAATGTCTGAGAAGTAGCTCAAAATGCACAACCCTCTAAAAACTTCAGACATGCGCATATCAGCATGAAGAGGATAATCATGTTGACATATTTCCAGATGCTTACTGGACTCAGTCAGATCTTGAGGACTGAAATAATGCTCTTTAGTTTATTTTAATATGGTTAATGTGTATTTGTTCATGGTGTTTGTTAATGTTACTCTTGCTGTTGCGGGACAAATTAATAATAATAAAAAAAACGATTTAATATGTTGTCATTTTTATCACATTTTGTCATTCATATATTGCTTAGGTGATTCTATTAGATCTTATTGGTATGGTCTAACAACCATTTTAGGGTCTTGATTGAAGGGAAAGCATCCCTGAGGAAATGTAAGCACCCTGTGTGGTCAACAAACTGCATAATAACAAAGAACAACAATACAGTTTTCACATTTCCGTTTTACTGGTCCACCATTTCAACGCATGATCTTTCACTAACTACCTCTTTGCAATGGTTATCATGCCATATTAATGTACATGGTTGTCACATGTTAGTATGTGTTAATTCATTATGTTTTTTGGTGTTGCTTTGCTGTTGGGGGAAAAGTAAAGTAAAAAAAAAAAAAAAAAAAAACGTTTTTCATATGTTATCCTTTTTATCACATTTTGTCTATGAGGTGATTCTATTAGGCCTCTTAGTGTGGTCTAACAACCCCTGTAGGGTCTTAATAGAAGGGGAAGCATCCCTGAGGTAATTGAAGCACCTTGTGTGGTCAACAAACTACATAATAGCAAAGAACCACAATACCGATTTTCACATTTTCATTTTACTGGTCCACCATTTCAACGCATGATAACTACCAAAAAGCTACCTGTTTGCAATGGTTATCATGCCAAACTGTTTACTTGAGATGTCCAAGAAGTCAAAAAAACAGCTTAGAACTTGCCCACCCGTTCGATTGCGAGAGGTCAATTTTTGTGTCCTGGCTCAAGGCCTATGTTGGCTTTCTCCTGAAGCCCGCCCACTTTAGTCCAATCCTTGTCATGTGACCTTTCTAAGATGGCCGCGCCCTGAAGAAGTCTGTGGTCTGTGCTCCTTGGTCCTGAAGAGGCTCATTCAAGCTGTCAAGGCAGTTGTCAGGGCTGTTTACAGAGAAGTAGTCATACTGCTGCGTGTGCTTTATTACAGCTTTCCAATGGTCATGAGTAATCACATTCTGTGAGTATATATTGCATTTTAATGTATCGTGTGTCCATTTCGTGCGAATGCGCAGTGAAGTCGCTTCTCTGCTGTCAAGCTGTCAATGCAAAGGCATTTTTATACAACACATCGGATTCAATAACAGTTTGGTATCTTTAGCTGGCTCTGCTAAGGGTCACAGTAGAACAAGTGAGTGTGTTGTTATTTTCACTGGCTATAGCTGCGTTGTAAGGTGTGGAACTGTTTGATTTGACATGCCAATTTGCCTGCTAATGTTGCACTCTTGTTGTGAAACAACTGAGTTGGGTAACGCAGCAATTCCCCCATTACAGAACGTCAGGCTGGCGACTACACTTTATGTTGACACCTGACTAACATTACAGATTTCTGGAGTATAGTCATATTATTTGTATTGATGGTTAGATTTGTATTAGATGTCAGAGGTTATGATGCTGTTTGCATGAGATATTCAGAGAGCAGACACATTTCTGCCAACCCATCTCCCCCCCCCCCCCCCTTCCAATTATTCAACCTACACAGTCTACCACAGTGACATTGGGGGGGGGGGGGGGGGGGGGGGGGGGGGGGGGGGTTGATGTTCTACCCTACCCTTGACACATATTCTTGCAATTATGTTACTTTACTGCCACATACAGTGTAGCTTCTGTCTGAACTGCCCGATAGTTAGACTGATTGCATTATCAAGGGTGAAGCAGTGAGAACCGTTAGTCTGCTTTTCCACATGACCAGAGTCCTTATCTATTGTGTTCATTTGCTGCAAAAGAGAGGGAATGCGTTGATAAAGGAAAGGGAGGGGTATTGAAATTGTAACGGAAGTGACTTCAAAACCATACAAAACTGTTATACCACTTGGGTCTTGATGCAATTTTCCCACTTTAACTTTGTAGGTGATTATGTTTGGTTTCACAGACCCAAAGACTTTCCTGAGTTGAAAAATGACACATTCCTGCGTGCAGCACGAGGGGAGGAGATTGAGCATGTCCCTGTTTGGTGTATGAGACAAGCTGGCAGGTACTTACCAGGTAAAGATAGTCCATGTTCGTATCTTCCTCCATACCACCAAGTTCAGTTGTGAATGATTACCGGTAGATACAGTGATATGGCAATAGCAAGACAGATCATAATGTAAAATGAATGTACAGTGAGATGGCCTTGCCGATGCCCTGTTAGAAGTGTCGATACAGTTTGTGCGACTGGCACTTTCTTTCTTGATGCCAATGCTTTTTTCCCACAGAGTTCAGGGAATCTCGAGCTGGGAAAGACTTCTTCGACACATGCCGCTCACCTGAGGCTTGCTGTGAGCTTACCCTACAGGTATGGGCAGTATTGTTTCTATTTCCTCGTAGTTGAATGAATAGTATTTGTTTTGTTGTGTTTGAACTGGTAGATATTTGAGACTAAGTAGAACAAAAGAGCTAATGGTCGCTAGCACCACAGGTCTCTGTAATGCATATATCCTGTTTCCTGGTTTCAGCCCCTGAGACGTTTCCCATTCGATGCAGCAATTATCTTCTCTGATATCCTCGTCATTCCCCAGGTAAGTCATGATGGTGGACGTTAACAGCTTTCTTATTTAGTTATTGTTAATAAGCTACACCCTTACGTGGCCCTTCTTTGACCTAATCATAACTAATACATACTATATTACTAATAAGACTAAGATTTCTGTGTCTTTCTTAATAGCACATCTAGGAAAAATATTACAGGGAAAAATGAATCCAATTACTTGTAAACACTGGCCATCACCAATTATTCAGTGTGTAACTGTCATCAGTCATTATAACTCATTTTTATAATGCCTTCTTCCATCTTCATTACGATGCCGTTATTTGTTTGCTTCCCTGTTTTGTAGTTGAAATTACTTCTAAGTATAATAATATGTAAAAGTTAAGATACCGTACAGTAATCTTTTATTTTCCAGGCCTTGGGTATGGACGTTCAGATGGTTCCGGGCAAAGGGCCTACCTTCCCAGAGCCACTGAAGGAGCCGGAGGACCTGCAGACCCTGAGAAGTAAGGTTGATGTACAGGCTGAGTTGGGCTACGTGTTCAAGGCAATCACACTAACACGCCATCGCTTGGAGGGAAAGGTGCCCCTCATTGGCTTCACTGGAGCTCCGGTGAGCATGACTTCTCTCAGCACTCACCTCTGTAGCCACAGACGGTGGATGTACAACCGCATTCCAAAAAAGTTGGGACATTTGGTATTTTGTGAATGAAAACAAAATGTTTGAAAAGTGGAGGGGATGCGCTTACATTTTCACTAATGATGAGCTGGGTGCTGAATCCCACATTAAACATAAATGAATGAGAGAAACGAAAGACAACACTTTTAATTTTTTTCTTTGTTTATTGGTCGGCTAAAAATCTGAATAGTGCTGTCCTTCAATTCCTCCATTTAAAAACAAATGCTTCCATTTTCAAAACATTCAGTCAATACATACTATGGAGAATTGTGCAAAGTCCACATATCAACTGTTCAAGTCACACAAAATTATATTTTTTGGGGAAATTTGTGCTCATTCAAAATTTCACCCCTGCAATAAATCTAAACAAAAGTTGGGACAGGGCCAATAAAATGTTGTAATATTGTTGAATAATGTTAAAATTCGCATAAGGAAGAACATTTTTGTAATGAATTACAGTACGTATAAGTTATGGAATGAGGGCTGCAACTAAGGTTTATTTTAGTAGTCGACTAATCGATAGATGTAGTCACGATTAGTTGCTATAAAAAAAGACTTCCCGGCCTCCAGGGCAGGGAAGTGTAAACATTTTCACAGCTGACAATCAGCTTTTTTTCAGATAGTAGCTTATTTACTCCAAAATACAACGTCCAATTCATTCGTGCTGGGCAATTTTAGGTTTCAATAAAGTAATGAAGCATTAGTAAAGCAAGTAAAAAAGCATTGAATTAATGAAACGATTAGTTGACAATGAAAATTCTAGTCGACAACTTTTTATAGTCGATTAGTCAACCAATCTTTGCAGCCCTAGAATGCTGTCATGAATGCACACATGTATCTGAAGCACACAAGAATCTGGCAAACCAATCACAGCACAGATTTGTTTGGAATCAAAGCGGGCAGGGTTTTGAGGGAGTGACGACGAAGCTCAAAGGGAAAGCACATCAACGAGAACGATAGCGCTGATTGGTCAGATCGCCGGCCTATAGACACAGGCACGGTTTGAAAGACAACGGGTTGTTCTCATCAACAATCTTCGGCTGTGCTATGCATCGGGGCCAGGCTAAATTACACATCCAATCTCGCATTTAGGCTGGTTTATCAGGCTAACATAATGATGGCAAATTGCATTCTCTACTTATGGTCCCACAGTGTGGCTCCATCATAAGGGTAATCAGATGATAAGATGACCAGCTTCCAGTCAGGATCTGTCACATATTAAACATGATGCGTAAAAAGGAAAACATGATGAAGAAGACACCTACCAGTTAACCCATTGACGCCTAAGGCACCTGCAAAAAAGGGTGCTGAATGCCTGACCCCTTTTTAAGAAACGCTTCCCTCACGCTTCCCTCAGTCTATAAAAACCTAAATATCTCAGCTTCTGAAGCACATAAAAATATGCACTTTGTTGCCTTTAGATATTAAGACCCTCATCTTTCATTAGAATGTGTTCATCTCAAACAAACAGATATTTTTAATAAATCAAATCTTTTAATAATCAAATCTCACGAGCCTGAATGTTACTTAATGCAGCACCAGGTGCCAGAGCCAATGTTGCGCAACGCAACATCAGGCATCAATGGGTTAATCTGCTGCAATCATTTACAGGACAAAAAAGAACTGAGTTTTAATATAAAACCATCAGTTAATGTAATCGGCGCAACTCCTCCTGGTTGAACTCCCGAATAGTCACGACGGAAACAACCAAATTGTTATAAACTGGTGGGAAACTTTCTATAGACATACATTTACATGCTGCTGCTTCTTCCCTCTGAGCACATTTACATGCTCATCAATAAACCATTCATAACCTTTTTTTAGGAGTAATCGGTTTATATTATTCAGTTTATTGTCAATAATCAGTTTATTGCCACCATGTAAACACACACTCTGTTTATGTTGTGTCGATGCAGTGGACTCTGATGGCCTACATGATCGAGGGCGGAGGCTCCACCACGCACTCCAAAGCCAAGCGCTGGCTGTACCGCCACCCAGAGGCCAGCCACCAGCTGCTCAAACAGCTCACAGACGTCATCGTGGAGTACCTGGTGGGACAGGTGGCGGCGGGGGCACAGGCAAGTACACAGTTAGCCAGGCCGTGCCTTCCTAGTGACGCAACACTTTCAGCCTTGCAACTAGTCAGGTCAAGAGCTATGCAAGTACTTTCTCGGTTCCCGAAAATACGGGAACTCCTCCCACTTTGTCGGTAAGAAAACAACGATAAGCAAACCAAGGGAGGCGGGTCAACCATGCCGTTTGGGAAATGTTCATTGTTATGCTCTTGGTCAGACCAAGTCTCGAAGAGATTTGAACGTCGATGATAATCAGGCTAAGTACACAGAGGAGAGGTGGACTCCTTTACCACAGCACCAAGTAGGGGAACTCCCAAACGTCTTCTTGCAGGTGGCCGTCTATCACAGTTTTCTGTGTTTTTCTCTTGTAGCTTTGTGTGTGTGTGTGTGTTACGCCATTTCAGATGTCCCAAACCATGTTGTTACTAGTGCTCTGTGCAGCAGAGTGAGAGTGAGAACAGCAGGTGGTGTTGAAGTTTGTTTTACACAGTGTACATGCATGAATTCCACAAAAATATGATTTAAGTTAGTAGCCATCTTACAATGCACCATAATGCTTTTGGAATCAGTCATACCAATTGCGATATTTAGACTCCGGTTACTGTTGCTTAGCATGAATAGTATCACCTTTGTTTTTTTCTTAGCAGAGACATACAGTGTTATTAGCTTTTAGATGCTACTGGACATGGTTATTGCACTAAATAATTTATGAAATTCATCATGGCTTTCATATGACTTTTAAGGGAACACCTGGCTTTTATGTGACTTTCAAGGGAACACCTACCATTTAATAAAGTCAGACTTGAAATATTTTTTGTGTCATAACCTTTTGCCAGTGGTGTACAATTTGAATAAATTATTCTTATAAATAATGGTATAATTTTGTAGACTCCTTAGCAATCATACTAACCTCCGAGGACATTTTTCTTGTATTGCTTTAGGCTTTGCAAGTATTTGAGTCACACGCCGGTTGCCTGGGGCCAGTGGAGTTCCGTGAGTTTTCGCTGCCGTATCTCAGAGATATCTCAAAGAGGGTGAAGAAGTGTCTCAAGGCCGGCGGCCTGGAGGAAGTGCCCATGGTAAGAAAGTTCTCATGGCAAAGGAAAGCAATTACAAGACAACCAAACTCAGAAAAGTGTTTAAAAAGTATAAAAAGATGTAATGAGAAATTTCAAATCCTGTGCTTTGAGTGACAATGACAAGAAAGTGTTCCGTGCCACAGTGCTTGAATTGGGCTGAAGCTATTTCTTGTAGTTTTTTAATGTTCCCAATAGGTGGCGATATTTACCTGATGTTTACTGGAAAATAAATGTTTCCCCTGAAACTACAGTCTCTCCATATTCACAGAGCATGAATTGTCACTGGCTACGTTTACATGACATTTAATTCGGAATTAACTCATGTCAATTCTGAATGAAGCTTTATTTCACTTTTAAAACATCATGTAAACACTTAACAATTTGGAATTAAATGAAAGAACAAAGTAAACTCGACGGAACTATGTAATTCTGAATTATTTATTCGGAATTAAAAACGTCGTGTAAAAGTAGCAACTGATACATTTCTGTCAGTCTTTGTCTCAGTGACTTAACCCTTACCCTCATTTATCAGAGGTATACTTAATTCTGACATATTAGCCCTATTTGAAATGTACAAATCTAGGGTTTTTTCTGTGAAGTTTCTAACCCTGTATTTGCCCCTGACAACTCGGTCTGTGTCCCATCTTGACTTCCGGCAGATTGTTTTTGCGAAGGATGGACATTACGGCTTAGAGGACCTTTCCCAGTCTCATTATGAGGTTGTGGGTCTGGACTGGACCATCGAGCCTCGGTCTGCGCGGTAAGCTTTCCCACCCCCTTTATCCCGGCAGCCTAACTGTAATAGATGGAGCCTCTTTCAAGCTCCTGGGCAGCCATGCAGTCATGAGGGATGGGTTCATTTCCCCTCCGGGGCAGTGATGAACGCTTCCCATCGCCTCCTCATTGTTTCTCATGGAGTCCGCTCGGAGCATTAGCATCTGCTAATGAGCACTTCCTGTTTCTACTGCAGGGCGAGAACCGAAGGCAGAGTCAGTCTCCAAGGCAACATGGACCCCTGTGCTCTCTATGCCCCAAAGGTGAGAAGTGGTGCCGCCGCCGTTTTTTGATTGCCACACACACACACACACACACACACACACACACACACACACACACACACACACGCTATACAGTACAATACAGCACTGACTTGAGTCATCATGAAAATTCAGTGTTGCTGGAGTGAAATGAGTAACAGGCGCCGCTGGGAGCCGTTCGTAAATCTGTCGATATATTTATTGTGTTGGGAAGAGAGCGTGGCGTAGCTGAGGAGACCTCTGAATGAAACACATCTGCTCATGGGTGACTGTGGCTTGATTCAGACTACGTCAGGGCACAGCTCAAGAGTCTGGAGTTCCAGAGCCTTCCCTTCCCTTCCCACCCGGTAGTTACACTGGGAGTGCATTGCAATATGCGACCTTGCCTCCTCCACTTGCGCTTGTCTCCTCGTCCCGCCTCCTGGCACAGTTTACCAGCTGTCTGCCTAGCCACAACAACTTTTGAGGGACTGTTTTTCATTCACCATCCCAATTGCAAATGAGAATAAGACTCTACAATTGAGCTTTTGCAAGATATTGAAATATAATGCTGTTGTCAGTGATATAGAGACATATTACTTCCTGGTACGAGGAGAGAAGCAAGGGGAGGAGGCAAGTGGAGGAGGCAAGGTCGCATATTGCAACGCACTCTGGGATTCCGGGAACTTGACTGGGCCTGCAAGGCCCCCAGTGGCTGGAGGAGGAATGTCTCACCGCCGCTTACACGCTTTGTCTACTGCTCATGCCTCATACATGAAGGATAGTGCCCCCCCCCTCCCCTCGCCTTACCCATCAGACATTTTATGTGCTGCACTCACTGTGAGGCCAGCCACATAGTCGTACTAGTCGTTTTCCGATGGAGACAGGAGAGGGGTTTTTTTTACAGTCTAGTGAAGCCATAGCGCTCGGCTATGAGTCAAGATATGAGTTTTAGCTGGCCATGTGCATTTCATTTGTGTCTGGTTATGGTGATCTGAGTCAGGCTAAATGTGCTTTTCTTGCACAGGAGCGTATATCGGAGATTGTGAAGAAGATGCTGGAAGGGTTTGGCACAAGAGGATACATCGCCAACCTGGGTCACGGCCTGTACCCAGACATGGACCCTGAGAGTGTGGGTGCCTTCGTGGAGGCCGTCCATACCCATTCCCGTCAGCTTCTCAAGTGAACTCCTCAACCTCTCTCCGTCCAATAATGTTCACTCATCATGCAAAGTTTAGCACTTGACAAAAAAAAAATACACACACACACAAGGCTAATGAGTTCACACCAGGCTTGGGGGCCTCTTCTCTAATACCAAGGGACATAAAATGCATATAAATAAGATTAGTTTTACATGTGGTAATCTATCTCTACACAACTCGTCTTTTTGCTGCATTTTTGTGCATTGCCTGTGAAATGAGGAAGAAAAAAGGCGAAAAGGTGTTTTGGATCGGATGTGTTATTGATGTATGTTTTTGTTTCATGGCTTTTATGTATTGAGTATTGGCTACAACTATATCTCAGCACTGAGGGTATGTGATCATGTGTACGTGTGTGTAAGGCTGGAGGATTTGTATAACCTAATAAAGAGCTGTTATTTTATGGGCTGTTTTTTGGACTGTTGGCTGATGTTCCTAAAAAGAAAAACATTTCCCAGTAAACTATAAGCTATCATATTCTATCTATCATGTTACAGTTTATGGATTTTTTGAGTTGAGGGAAAACCATTTTAAAATGAGATGTGGGGGTTACTGGTGTAAGCTTTTATCATGTGCTTTGAGGGGAATATTTTTAATAAAGATTATTCCCATTTCTCTAGTCCTCCATAAGAGGACTCCAGAGACATTAATCCCAAATCGGTGGTTTTCCCTGAAGGCACTAAGCATCCTAGATAAGCACATCTCGAAATCCAGTTGTTTTTGTGCCGTTTCCCTCATTACATTACAAATTGAACGGAATGCCACAAAAACAGATCATGTGGAATTACAGATTGATTTTCTGTGTGCTTGCGATGGTTTTTGGCACCGGTAATATCCAAAATCCTCTGCCACAGATGGAATTGGTTCATATTTACAACAGCACCAGGGTGTTTGTTCTGGGAAAAGCAAGGTTTGGTTAGTCACCTTGTCTTATCTGTGTCGAGCCATATGACAGTACTTACTTTAAGTGTCCCCTTCCCAATGTTTTTTTGTTTTGTTCAACAGTTCTCATCAAAAGCAGCATCAAAGTAATGTCATTTCCTCACCACACCACCATCTTTCTTTCTTTCTTTCTTTCTTTCTTTCTTTCTTTCTTTCTTTCTTTCTTTCTTTCTTTCTTTCTTTCTTTCTTTCTTTCTTTCTTTCTTTCTTTCTTTCTTTCTTTTCTTTCTTTCTTTCTTTCTTTCTTTCTTTCTTTCTTTCTTTCTTTCTTTCTTTCTTTCTTTCTTTCTTTCTTTCTTTCTGTCTGTCTGTCTGTCTGTCTGTCTGTCTGTCTGTCTTTCCATCCGTCCGTCCGTCCGTCCGTCCGTCCTTCTTCCTCCATTGCTGTCCTCTCTTCTCTTTTCTGTCGTGTTCATGCACTGCTCTGTTTTCACAACACTGGATCAGTCTGGGTCTCGGCTGTGCAGAGGGAGGTGCTGTAAGCCTTTGGAAAGAAAATGCTGTAATCAATTTGCTGATTAGTGTGGCGTTTTTTCCCCCTCCTTTTAAGCTTCTGTCAATCTGTGCTGGTTTGCCTTCACAGTGCACACAGCTGTGTTGATGGAGGGGCTGAGGAGGGGCTGTTGGGGAGAAGGCGGGGAGAGGAGGAGGAGGAGGAGGAGGGGGGGTTGGCTGGGGCCTCTTGCTTTCTTAGAGATCTAGGCTGTACATTACCTCAAGGGTCTGTGGGGCATTATTTTTAATTGCAACAATGAATCTACACAGGGAGGAGGAAAAAAATGCAGAATTCCCCAAGGCCTCCTTAAAATAAGGTGTAGAAGGGGGATGGTGGACTCTCTCCTCTCTCTCTCCCTCTCTCTCTCTCTCTCTCTCTCTCTCTCTCTCTCTCTCTCTCTGCCGTCTGTGAGTGTCTGTGTGTGAGTGTGTACACGAGAATGGGGTTCAAGCTCAATCTTTCAGCAGATCACCAGGCCTGAAAATCCAATCTGCTGGCCAAGACAGCGGGCTGTACATCATTTGTCAGGCCCTGGCACCATCAGTGCTCTATCAGCTGCGAGTGGATGGGGAGGGAGGAGGGCCTTTGCTTGGTGATTGATTGGAAATATTAACAGGGGCTGATGGAGAAAAGTCCCAATCAGGCTGAGGAGCCCTCTCACCGCAGGGACTTACATTATAAGCTAATGGATCTGCGAGAGAGAGAGAGAGAGAGGGTGGGAGAGAAGACACTAAAATGGGACAAAGGAATATGTGCACATTGAGCGGGGCCCTCAGGGTTCTTGAGATAAGCCAAGCTGTCACCATTCAGACAATCTGCGAATATCAGGGCTGTCTACTTTTTTAAATTATTATTATTACTATTATTATTAAAAAAAGAGGGAGTCACACAGGGACTGAACACCTGCCATACGCCAGATGAAAACATGTTCACACATGTTTTGGAGATAAAATGTCCACAGCAAGCTGTCCGTGAAATTTTGGGGCAGGTAAGAGGCATTTGATTCCGTGAAATGAGGTCAGCTGTGCGGGAAGCAGAGCATCGCATCCTTCTGTTAACACGACCCCTCAGACTTTTTCATGTGTACGGCAGACATGTGACTTTGACGTGCCGGATAAATCACTAGCGCCCCTCCCCCTCCCTGTTTTTTTCTACCTTTGTAAATCTGACGCAGATCTGCAGCAGACCATACCGATCACTATCAATGTCATTAAGTTTATTAATCACAGAAGAAGATTGCATGGCGCTCTCTCTCTCTCTCTCTCTCTCTCTCTCTCTCTCTCTCTCTCTCTCTCTCTCTCTCTCTCTCTCTCTCACATTGTGATTCTTAAGTATCATATCTCATGGGCACATGGTACTTTGCCATGCTTGAGCCAGGGTATAGGCAGTGCGTACTAGTCAACGCCTCCCTACACACCACCCAAACCCAAACCCCAACCCCACCTCACCTCGCACCCCACTCCAATCTTCAAAGTCGGGCTCACCACATGGCGCTGTAACGTCTCGCTCACCTATCCTATCCCCTGCTCAGCTCCTCTCTCTACCTACCCAATTACACCGGGCTGCTGAGGGAGCCACCGTGGCAGAACAAAGCTCTTCAAATGAGGTCCCAGAAGAGCGCCAGATCTGACAGCACTCGTGAGCAGGGCCTGCGCCGTGTGTGCAGGGTTGGACTGGCCATCTGGCATACCGGGCATTTCCCGGTGGGCCCTGCACCCTCGTGGACCCCTATTTTCAGCAATGTAAAAAAATATTTTTTACATTTTCAACAATGTAAAAAAATATTTTTTACATTTCTGAAAATAAGGGCCGACGAGGGTGCGGGGCCCACCGGTGATTAATTTCTCTGCCGCTAATTATGAGGGGGCCCTTTAAGCCAAAAGTGCCCGGGCCCTATTTCTTCCCCAGGCCAGCCCTGTGTGTGTTCTGCTGCTTCAGAGGGAGCCAGCCAGTCAGCCAACACAACATAGGCCCTCCAGCTTTCAAGCCAAGGTGTGAGGGAGCGTATAAGAGGGGCCGGGGCTGCTGCGTGGCTGGGGGCCTACGGGGGTTTGTTTTTGTGACAACTCCAGGCAGGCGCACCACACCACACCACACCACACCAGATGAGGATGTGTCAGCTGATGTTTGGGAGTCAGGGTCAACAACAATCTGCTACACCACACACACAGCAAGACTTCCACAGACTCTCTCTCTCTCTCTCTCTAACACACACACACACACACACACACACACGCTCTCTCTCTCTCACACACACACACGCGCGCGCACTCACACTCTCACACACGCTCTCACACACGCTCTCACACACCTCCTTCCCTTTAACTGAAGTATTGGATTCACCTCCCCCACTAGCGCTCTCCACTCTCCATTTGACAGCTGCAGCAGGCACACTGCAAGGTGAGGAAGCCAATTACTCGACTGTCTCTTCCCTCATGTCACTCCCGTTATATCAGCCTCACTATGGGAAGCCCATTTTCTCAGGCGAGCCCAACAGAGCTGCCACGTTAGCCACACTTTGGCAGACGCCAAGCGTCATGAGCCCGCGCTTACACTCTCATTCAGTGGCTCCTTCCCTGCCTCTACTTCCCCCTTACCACCCCGTCTGTGCACGCCACGGGCTGCTGTGCTGTAGGGCCGGCCTTCACACTTCTGAAATAGCCGTGATGAACAAAGGGACAGAGGAAAAACCACACCGCAGTAAATTAGTCGTATTCTAAGCAACCGAGTATTTGGATTGCTGGGGCATCGTTGAGTCTCATCTGCTGACATGGCCTCCACTTGCTATTATGACTGGGTATCTCGCTACTCTGAATGAGCTGGTCTGCTCTGATTTAGGATTATGCAACGCTATTGGAACTACCTTTGTTTGTTTTGACTGACTTTCATAACTGGACGTAAGCTACAGCTCATAAGATTCCTGTTTTTGCAAATTGAAGGTCCAGGTTCTAGCAATATTACATATCATTCACTCAGTCATGTATGATTCTTGGGATTAATGTTATTTTCTGGAAGTATTTAGGTTAACTTAAATCTTAATAATAGCCATCATATGCAAAAAGAGAACATTAACAACCAATGATGTGTTTCACACTTTATTCATAGAAAAGCACTGAACTTCCAACACAAATCATATAAAATGGTAGTAGCATTACATAAATAGTAATAAATTTTTGTTTATAGACATTAGCTCAAGAGGTTGCACGAACAAAAAGTGTTGATGAACTATACTTTTGTGGCAACAAATACTGGATAACTTTTTCTTACAATTCAGTAGCACAAAGAGGCGACAAACACTTTTCCCTTAAATAAACAGTAAAAAAATAATAAAATTAAAGACAAATAAAATTGAAACAGTAGATGAACTAGTGAACAATCTCTACCAGCGATTATTATGCTTTCCTTCTAAAGAGTCTAGGGACGGGTTTAAACACTGGTACAGTTAACACATAGACACTCAGAGTATGGGAGTGGGGACTGAGGAAAGCCAAGGGATTTTTTTCATCATTTTTTTGTATTTTTTTTCTGTTTTCTTTGCAATGGCATAGGACTGTCTAATTCCACTACAAAACAAAAAACGTTTTTTTTTTTTTTGTATAGAACAGGCGACACTAGCTCATCCTGCAGTAATGTTTCTTGGAAAAGGCAATTATTCCCTCAGTCTGCTTGTCTTTTGCTCTCACCTCTAGGTGAGATAAAGGGGGTGATGAACGGATGGTGAGTGGCGTTTCGTTAACATGGCCCATGAAAGAAGCCGCAAAATTACTAGCCTTCAGGAGCGTTGCTGATCCCTAGGGAGAACTAGAAGAGGGACCAAACAAAACAAAAATGAAAACCAAAATACAAAACCCCAACACAGAACTAATATACGGGCACAGGATGAGTCAGGCATGTCTTGTCAAGAGTCAAGTCCTTTACAAGAGCAATGGGTCCCAGTAAAAGGAGAGGCCCTCACAGGGCTTTTACTCAGTTAGTCATTCCAGGGTGCCCTCTCCCTGCTCCCCCTAAAGGAGAACTAAAAAAATAACAAAAAAACAACATCCACCCTCTTCCTCTGCTGAGCATGGGATCAGGGACGGGCGTGTGGGGGATTGGTTAAGCGGATCACTACAGGGAAGGGTTATGGTGGGCCAACAGAGGACCCAGCCTCCTGCACTCAAAACAGGGGGGCGAGGAGGCCAAAGGCGACATTTCTCCATCGCTACAGTCTTGCAAACACACACTGGTGCTTTGAGAGAATACAATAAGGCTTAAAGTTTGAAGTAAGAACTTGTGTGTCAATCTATCGAAGGCAAAGGCCAGCTGCGGTTCACACAACATGCAGGTACTTGTTAAATGCGAACCGTCTGAATCTGTGTCTTAAAAATCTGGGGGAAAATGTCCCACACTTTTTCTCTCAGTACGCTGGAAGCCATTCAAGAGAAAACAAAGTGTAGTGTACGGGTCTAGTGTGTGTACATAGGTGTGTGTGCATGTGTGTGTGTGTGTGTGTGTGTGTGTGTGTGTGTGTTTGTGTTTATGTGTTAGGGAGAGGGGGTACCATTACGTGGTCTGCATAGTCTGTTCATTCCTGCTCACAATTGTCCTCCAGTCTCCAATCTTTTGCTTAAACACATTGCAAAACCGATACAAATGAACGAAAATCAGAGAAATGTACACAGGAGCACCTGAGAATTTTCAAAGTCTTTTCTTTCTCCTCTTGCTGTTGTCACATTCCCAGCCCACAAAAAATTCAAGTATGTGAAAAAATTAAACACAAAACCAAACCGTAACAAAAAAAAGGAGAAAAAAAAACAGTCACCATAAATAATTATAACTTTACAATTTTCTTGAATTGACACTTTCATATTTACAATATCTTAAATGCTTCTGCTACTACTTTTTGTTTCATTTCTTTAAGTGATTCCCTGAGAACGGAGTTGAGCATCTCTTTTCATGTTTACTTTCGTTTCACTTTGTTTCATTTCATTTTGTTTTTCTTTGAACTCTACTCCTCCCATGATCCTTCGGGTGCACATTGCAGCATGCATTCTAAGTGTTCACACTGGGGCACTTTACGGAGGGTGGCCATCATGGAATGTGGAAGATAGTACACAATCATTAAACCCACCCCCCAGTTAATTATTACAAAATCCTTTCGAATTTCAAATTCCACACTTTTAAATATCTTTTTATTTTTTCAAATATTCAGCCAAATAGTGTGCGTGTGTGTGATGGAGGAGTGAGAGAGGATAAAGGATTTTTTTCAATATAGTTTTTACTGACCAAAGGCAGAAGGCCCATGGGTAGAGTAGTGTCAAGTGCTTGAAGGCCAATACTACTGCCATTTTGATACTCAATTCCAAGATTTTTCTGGTTACTTAGCCAGACATGGGAGGTCGAAGAACAGCAATAACTCTGATAAATTGGGAATTGGGAGGCTGATAAAACACCATAGTTATGACATGATTGAATAAATATCCCCCTTTTTACACAGCTCTGTTCTTCCATTATCAGACTTAAAAATAATAAAAGCCAGGAAAAAAACAAGTAAAAGTTCTACCCTATAACCATACGAGGGTAAACCAAAGGCAAACCCAATATTAACTTGAAGTCTGGAACAGTCAACCTGGCTCAACTGCAGTCTCTATTATGTCTGCATGTCTCTGTAGAATACAGAAAGCACAAAACTTTGCCACACTAAACAGTCTGAGCTCTTCCTCACCTTCCTCATACAGATTTTAAAAAAAGCACTGCTGTTGCTCTGCAGAAAAGGAGATGCTACTCAACACGATCAGGATGTAGAGAGAAGAGGAAGGAGGTGGGGATGTTGGGCTTAAGGTCGGTAGCTTGGCTGAGGTTGAGCAGGGAGGGGGGGGGCGGGGGGGAGAGAGAGGCAGGCACCTGAGGGATTTTGGGAACGGACTGCTAATGGTGTGACCATCCCCCGGCTCCCACCCCGCCCACTCCTGCCCACCGCAGTGCAAGAGGGGGCCAGAGGACCTGGCTCCTCTTCCACACACGGACACATTAAAGCTGAGTCTTGGAATACAGTCGAGGTATTAACACTAGCTTGTGAGTATTCGTAGGAATGACGCTCTGCATTTCGTGTGTTTTCTGAAAAAAAATTCAAGCTTGTGCAAAACAAAACAAAAAGTCCCCTGACAACCATGTCGACGGAAAGATTCCCCTGGCTCAAAGTATGCCCCATGTATCATTTGGTTTTTATCTTTATGTGCCACTTCTACATTTGTTAAACCACAATATGCTCTTTTTTTTACTAAATTAGGTAAAATACTCCTCCATTCTGCTTGTGTTTCTACTTATCTTCCACAGGTTCTACCTGGTAGAATAACTTAGTGAACAGCTCATACTCACACTCACACTCACATACTTACACGCACACACGCACGCACAAAAATCACTCTCAGACACAAACACATTCACACGCACACACACAAAACAACTCAAGTCAACAAGTAAATCACCAAAATAAAATTCACCAAAAAATGACAACAAAAACAAGAGAGGAAAAAAATAAAATAACGTGATGGATTTAAATAAATGACAAAAAAAAGCAGTTCCTTATGAAACCCCTTCCCCAGGCCCCCGATTGGTTGGCGGCTTTAGCCAAATCGTTCTCGCACAAGCATCATCAGCTTCTTCTTGCCCTTGTAGATCTGCTTAAGGTTGTCTATGAACTGGGCGAACTGAATGTGTCCGTCCTGGGCCAGCAAGAAGGTCTCGCGCGCCTTGCTGAGGAACTCGATGAACTCGCCGTAGTGGCGCGGGCTGATGTGCGTGAGGCGCGAGTGCGTGGTGTTGATGTAGGCGCTGATGGTGGCGTCCAGCAGCTGCCGCAGCGGCGCCTTGTCCGTCGACATCAGCTTGCCCGAGTTGCGGCGGCCGGGGATGCCCGCCAGCCCTGGCGCCGTCATGGTGCACCGGCGCAGGATGTCCGAGAGCACGGTGGCGCAGTGCACGCTCTTCACCATGAGCGGGATGATGGTGGCCAGCTCGTTCTTGCCCAGCGAGTGGCTGAGGGCGCAGGCCCACAGCACGTCGTTGATGGCCGGGTGCGTGTCCTGGTTGTAGGCCAGGTTGAGGTGGGCCATGGCCAGTGACGCCAGCTTGAAGGCGCGCAGCGGGTAGCCGCGGTGCTCCATGTACCGCGCGATGGTGAACAGCTGCGAGTAGGTCATGCCCGTGGACGCTGCGTCGATGACGATCTGGTAGGCCGTCTCGAAGGCCACGTGGTCCTTCTCGCAGAGCGTGAGGGCGGACAGCGCGCAGTTCTGGGGGTCCTTCATGGCACACTGCAGCGCCAGCGTGCGGGCGCAGCTGGCCAGCTCCTCCCGCTGCGGGTAGTCCAGGCTCAGGCGCAGCACGGTGTTGTGGGACATGACGGTGGCCGCCACGATGCTGGTGGCTTCGGTCGGGGTGAAGAGGGTGTACCAGCCCTGCAGGATGCTGACCAGAGCACGCAGGCCTGTTGGAAGACATGAAGAAGGAAGAGACGTCAGCACAACAAACAATGATCCTCAAAAAGGCAACAGCATCTCAAGTAGCGCATTCAGGCCGAATGGGAACCGTGCCGGTGCCCGTTCCCGCACCGAATCGCAAACCGGCTGTCGTGTTCACGCCACAGATTTTAGCGTTCGCGAACCGGAAAGTTGGTTTGCAATGCGAACCGCAAAATACAGGGTTTTTTCTCTGCGAACCGTGATGACAGCGTGGCCGTCAGCAGGTTCATCCGGGTAACACAGTCACATGCGGAAAAAGGTCAGAGCCTGGTATGAACACGGGCGGTTCGCAGATAAGCACTTTAGTGCCGAACGTAACTGGTGCGGGCACCGGCACCGGCACCGGCTCCGTTCTGGTCGGCCTGAAAGCCATAAAGGAGTGATAATGTGGGCTGCATGCAAATAAAACCAATGCGAGTAGTTGGGCCACTACTGCCCCCATTACATTCTATGGTTTAAGGACAAAACAACCCTGACTAATTCTATTTCACTTGCCCACATATCACTCAGCATGCAGGGCAAGAAGGGACCATGAGTGTGTAGCACTGAGATATGCTGACAGAGGGAGAAAAGCTCCTGAGAGCCTGATTGTGGGGGTCTGGAAACACAGAGTTGTGCATTGGGGGTGCACATTGCTCAGTCAAGACTCGTAACATCAGGCATCTCTGTAGGGGTCAATAAATACAGTAAATGTCATTTGCTGCAGGAAAGTGACTCGCAGGTTGATTTGTCATATGGATTAGGGTTGTCATAGGTTGCTCAAGGGCTCAGTCAAAGAGAGAGTGTGTGTGTGTGTGTGTGTGTGTGTGTGTGTGTGTGTGTGTGTGTGAGAGAGTGAGAGAGTGAGTGAGTGAGTGAGTGAGTGAGTGAGTGAGTGAGTGAGTGAGTGAGTGAGTGAGTGAGTGAGTGAGTGAGTGAGTGAGTGAGTGAGTGAGTGAGTGAGTGAGTGAGTGAGTGAGTGA